>NC_057851.1:122121182-122478682 GCF_015237465.2 Chelonia mydas | reverse complement strand
AAATGGCTAGTTTTCCAAGTCTTCTAACTTTTTTTGCCAGTTTCTTTTTTCATGATACTTTTTAATCACAAGGGTTACTACAGCTCTTGGCTTTCAGTAAACAAAATTTTGATTTTTTTAAAAAAAATATAGTGAACCCTGTGGAAACAACTTCAACATTTAAATTTTTTTCACAACTCTTTTTAAATTTCAACCTTCTCCGCTTTCTGGGTACTGATGCACTTATGCAGATGGATAAGTGTAGACATGAGGAGGTGCATGAGGATTGGGCTCCTCTCTTAAGTGCAGTAGAACCTAAGAGTTACGAACGCCTCAGAAATGGTGGTTATTCGTAACACTGAACAAAACATTATGGTGGTTCTTTCAAAAGTTTACAGCTGAACAATGACTTAATACAGCTTTGAAGCTTTACTATGCAGAAGAAAAATACTATGTCTTATTCTGCTCCCAGAGCAGATTTAACCCTCTTGCACCCCTGGATAGCAATGCAAAGTACAGAGGGAAACTGAGGCATATATAGGCAGCATAAAACTGTTACAGAAAATTCTCACATCACAGTTGCATTATATGGAGTTCTCACTGTTTCTTGGCACCTTGGTCTTGGGTTTTCTCTCCTTTTTATGTGCTTTTGCCTTCTATCTATAAGTATCCACAAAGTGCTTACATGGTGGTATCATATTGTACTGTTTTCTGTACTTTCCCCAGCAAGTGGGATGCAAAGCGAGTAACCCAGAACAGGGTGTGGCTATGCCTGTCTAAACAGCCTGCCACAGTGGTTTTTATAAAGGGTGCGCACAGAATAAGGAGGCTAAGAAGGCAGAGTTAGAGGTGAAACATCATCAATTACAGCATGTAGGAGAGGGTCCTCTCTCCTCATCTAAAGTTTTCTCAAACACTCCTTTATTGCAGGGGCCCACAAACAAATTGTATGTCTTTCCCATTCATATCCTGCTGGTCACCATGAGATATGAGCACTGACTGCAAACTATCCAAGCCAGAGTCTGTACAGCACCAGGAACCCTTCCAGGTTTAACTTAGGCAAGTCTACCTATAAAACCACTACAGTGGGACAGCTGTGCTGCTGTAGCGCTTCAGTGTAGACGCTCCCCGTGCTGACGGGAGGGGTTCTCCTGTCAGTGTAGGTAATCCATCTCCGAAGAAGAGGTAGTTAGGTTGATGGAAGAATGCTTCCATTGACTTAGTGTTGTCTACATTGGAAGTTAGGTCTGCATAGCTACGTCTTTGGGGGAGGGGGAGATGGATTTTTCACATCTCTGAGAAGTATAACTATGCCAATGTAAGTTCCCTAATAAATAGTACAGAGAAGGACCAGTTTCTTGAATGTTAGGTTCCCATCACCATGGATATATGGACTACTGGCTGAGTGACTAATAAATCTGCCTAACATCCTGTAGCAATCTTCTAGCTGATGGAAGTGCTGCACCCAAATCCAAAGCCAGTTTTATCAGGAAACCCTTCATCTATATTTTAAAGGGTGGCCTGAAGGCACTTAATGCAGACAATAGATTGCATTCACTGCAGGGATGTGTTTAAACAAAATGCTTTGGGCTATATTAGCATCCTTCCTCACTGCTATGCACAGTCCACATACATCAGATAAAATAGGAAAACCAATAAAAAAATTACATTGCCTATTGTCTGAGTTAGTGCTGTCTGATTTTGCTGTCACTGGGGACAAGTTCTTTGAATGTCCCAGAGGGCAAAAATGACTAAGAGAACATTAATAGACAATGATTTGCCCAGTACCAGCCAGCAGCAGGAAATATTGGTGTTACCCATGCTGCTTCTGAGACTAATTGAACACAGATGGCTGGGGTGTTTTGAGTGTAAAAGTAGGACTGCTCTCCAGGCAAATTTATTTATCTGTAGAAGAGCATTTCCCTCTGTCTGCAAGTTCTAAAAGTGTTAATGAAACTGATGATTTAGTGACTTAGAAATAGATGTTTTGGCCAATGGAAGGCCTCACAACTCAGTTGTTAAAGATCCCATGGTGGTGTTAAGGAAGGGTGGTAATCCTAGACTGTGTTCTGACCAAATTCCTGTCTGTCTAGGCTCTCCCTGTAGTTTCAGTTGGGGGCTGTATTCTTTATTTCACTTCCTAAGCTATTGAGAAGTTATGCTGTGTACACTGTAAAACAGTAGGTGCGTTCCTCAGAAATAGCTTCATTTCAGGTGGATTCAGCATTTTTTTTTTTTTTTTTTTTTTACACTTTCTTCACTTCTGTTCCTTTATACCTTTTCCAGGAGTGTTGCCAGTCTTAACTTCAGTATTTTCAGATCTGCTACTGGAAACCTGCTGTTGAAGTTCAATGTATTATCAACAAAAATGACTTCTCTGTCAAAGCAGCCACCTAGCCAGAAATAGAATTAGACAAAACCTCTCAGTTTGTTCAAATGAAAACTTCATGGCACAACTGAAAAATTTAGGATTTCAGAGCCACCCCTCACCCCCTGTTCTGAAATTTTCAAATATTGCTGTTGCTTTGAAAAATGCATTTCCTCCAACAGTAAAATCAGTAGCTAGATGGAAGTTGAGGCAGAAATGGAATTCTTGTGGTAATGTTTGGAGAGAGCACAGTGTGGCATATAAGCCAGGCTCTTTGGTGTCTGGTAGTCCAACAGGCAGGAGAGAGGACACCAGCAGTACCCTCTGAAGCTACTGTATTATTCACACAATTGTCAAGGGAAGGCAAAACAGGTGCCCTAAATACACTTATCCATAGTTATTCCACATCTATTTTTATATAAATGCAGAAGTTGAAGACTAGACTGAGTACCAATAT
Organism: Chelonia mydas; assembly: GCF_015237465.2. NCBI lineage: Eukaryota > Metazoa > Chordata > Testudines > Cheloniidae > Chelonia > Chelonia mydas. Next base: position 122,475,878 of record NC_057851.1, on the reverse strand, counting down.
TAAAGGATAAACACAGCACTCTCATAGGAGCAAAAACGTAAGACTTGTTGCTCTTGTATTCCTGTCATCATGCTGACAATGTGTTCAAAATACGTCTGTGCTTATGTAACACTAAAGTCAGTTGACAACAACACAAACTTTCCATAACACTGTGGTGGTATTCAACTGCCAGCTATAGAAAACCTGGAAAATACATTTCCAGCCTATTTGTAAATAATTTAATGTCACTGAACTTACCTCTACAGCAATTTCAATGTAGCTTCAAAAAAAGAACAGGTGTAACTGTGGTACCTTAGAGACTAACAAATTTATTAGAGCATAAGCTTTCATGGGCTACAGCTCGCTTCATCGGATGCATAGAATGGAACATATAGTAAGAAAATATATACATATATACAGAGAAGGTGGAAGTTGCCATACAAACTGTAAGAGGCTAATTAATTAAGATGAGCTATTATCAGCAGGAGAAAAAAACTTTTGCAGTGATAATCAAGTTGACAAGAAGGTGTGAGGATACTTAACATAGGGAAATAGATTCAATATGTGTAATGACCCAGTCACTCCCAGTCTCTATTCAAACCCAAGTTAATGGTATCTAGTTTGCCTATTAATTCAAGCTCAGCAGTTTCTCATTGGAGTCTGTTTTTGAAGCTTTTCTGTTGCAAAATTGCCACCCTTAAATCTTTTACTGAGTGGCCAGAGGGGTTGAAGAGTTCTCCTACCGGTTTTTGAATGTTATGATTCCTGATGTCAGATTTGTGTCCATTTATTCTTTTGCATAGAGACTGTCCGGTTTGGCCAACGTACATGGCAGAGGACCATTGCTGGCACATGATGGCATATATTACATTGGTAGATGTGCAGGTGAACGAGCCCCTGATGGAGTGGCTAATGTGATTAGGTCCTATGATGGTGTCACTTGAATAAATATGTGGACAGAGTTGGCAGCGGGCTTTGTTGCAAGGATAGTTCCTGGGTTAGTGTTTTTGTTGTGTGGTGTGTGCTTGCTGGAGAGCATTTGCTTCAGGTTGGGGGGCTGTCTGTAAGCGACGACTGGTCTGTCTCCCAAGATCTATGAGAGTGAGGGATCATTTTTCAGGATAGGTTGTAAATCTTTGATGATGCGCTGGAGAGGTTTTAGTTGAGGGCTGAAGGTGACAGCTAGTGGCGTTCTGTTATTTTCTTTGTTGGGCCTGTCCTGTATTAGGTGACTTCTGGCTACTCTTCTGGCTCTGTCAATCTGTTTTTTCACTTCAGCAGGTGGGTATTGTAGTTTTAAGAATGCTTGATAGACATCTTGTCAGTGTTTGTCTTTGTCTGAGGGATTGGAGCAAATGCAGTTGTATCTTCGAGCTTGGCTTTAGACAATGGATCATGTGGTGTGTCCTGGATGGAAGCTGGAGGCATGTAGGTAAGTATAGCAGTCAGTAGGTTTCCGGTATAGGGTGGTGGTTATGTGACCATCGCTTATTAGCACAGTAGTGTCCAGGAAATGGACCGCTTGTGTGGATTGGTCTAGGCTGAGATTGATGGTGGGATGGAAATTGTTGAAATCATGGTGGAATTCCTCAAGGGCTAAGGAAGCGTTGTTCTAAGTCAGCCATAAAAATGTTGGCATACTGTGGGGCCATGCAGGTACCCATAGCAGTGCTGCTGACTTGAAGGTATACATTGTCCCCAAATGTGAAATAGTTGTGGGTGAGGACAAAGTCACAAAGTTCAGCCACCAGGTTTGCTGTGATATTATTGGGGATACTGTTCCTGATAGCTTGTAGTCCATCTTTGTGTGGAATGTTGGTGTAGAGGGCTTCTACATCCGTAGTGGCCAGGGTGGTGTTTTCTGGAAGATCACTGATGGATTGTAGTTTCCTCAGGAAGTCAGTGGTGTATTGAAGATAGCTGGGAGTGCTGGTAGCGTAGGGCCTGAGGAGAGAGTCCACATAGCCAGACAATCCTGCTGTTAGGGTGCCAATGGCTGAGATGATGAGGTGTCCAGGATTTCCAGGTTTATGGATCTTAGGTAGCAAATAGAATACCCCTGGTCGGGGTTCTAGGCATGTGTCTGCACAGATCTGTTCCTGTGCTTTTTCAGGGAGTTTCTTGAGCAGATGGTGTAGTTTCTTTTGGTAATCCTCAGTGGGATCAGAGGATAATGGCCTGTAGAATGTGGAGTTAGAGAGCTGCCTAGCAGCCTCTTGTTCATATTCCAACTTATTCATGATGATAGCATCTCCTTTGTCAGCCTTTTTGATTATGATGTCACAGTTGTTCCTGAGGCTGTTGATGGCGTTGTGTTCAGCACGGCTGATGTTATGGGGCAAGTGATGCTGCTTTTCCACAAGTTCAGCCCATGCATGTCAATGGAAGCAATCTATGTAGAAGTCCAGTCTGTTTCGACTTTCAGGAGGAGTCCATGCAGAATCCTTCTTTTTGTAGTGTTGGTAGGAAGGATTCTGTGGGTTAGTATGTTGTTCAGAGGTGTGTTGGAAATATTCTTTGGGTCAGAGATGTCAAAAGTATGATACAGTTCTGTGGTGACCTGGAATCCTGTTTGTGGGCCTGGACGGACAAAAGGAGAGGCCCCGAGACAGGACAGACTCTTCTGCTTGGCTAAGAGTATAGCTGGAAAGATTAACAATATTGTTGGGTGGGTTAAAGGAACTACTGTTGAGGGTCCTTGTGGCATGTAGCAGTTTGGATAGTTTAGTGTCCTTTTTCTTTTGTAGAGAAGCAAAGTTCGTGTTGTAAATGGCTTGTCTAGTTTTTGTACAATCTATCCATGAGGAAGTTTGTGTAGCTTCAGTATGCACAATGCCTTGCCTACAATCCTTCATCATTCAGTGGCTGGGCAGACGACTGATATAGGTCAGGCTAGTAATCTTCTAACCTACTGTCCCAAGAGCTGTTTTTATTACAATGTCAGATGAGGCCATTACCTTAAAGTTTAGTAATGGTATTTATGCTGATGTGGTTTCCCTGTCAGGAAAGGTTCTATTAACTTGACATATTGGAATGGGACAGGGAGGTCTCTGCCTGGTTAAAGAGCTATCTAATCATGATCTTAATGATGACTTCTAATATTGGACCTAAGGATGGGATCCTCAAAGGTACTTAAGTCCCTAACTCTTGGGTTTAGGCTCCTAAATCCCAGTTTCGGCTCCACTGTAATCCACAAAACTCCCAAGTCCCACCAAACCCTGTAGTCACCTAAACTTCACTCGGCGGAGAAGTTTTCAGAGTAAAAGCTCCCTAGCCACCTATGTTCCTGCTTCTGAGCACATCCACTGTTGCCAGGCATCTGATGGAGATGGCAGTGCTGCTGCCACTCACCTTATCAATTTTAAACCAGTGGTTAGAGCACTCACCCGGGAAGTGGGAACCCCACATTCAATTCCCCTCTCAGGAGGCTGCTCTAACCACTGAGCTATGGGATATTCTGATGTGCTGTGCCCTCAAACATGCCTGTTGAAGCTGCTCCACTCTGGATCAATAATGAGAGTGACTGGAGCAGCAGAATTGGCCCCAGAGTCTCCCACCTCCAAGGTAGGAGCCCTATCCATTGGACTGCGATCATTCTCCTTCTCTCTTGCCCAATGACTGTTCCATTGAGGATAAATACGTAACTCACACATATCATTCAGCATTGCAAGGACTAAGTCCGTTTGTGGACTGCAACCTAACTGATTAGTTAAGGAGATAGAAATGCATGTATGGGAAACAAAGGTCAATGCCAATACATATGTGGGATATATGCAAAACTAATTGCTCTGAATTGATCTTTTTGCTGCCCAGAAGACTGACTTATCTGTTGTATTTTGTGTGTTGGAATAAACCTGAAACATGTAGTTTTACCCTGCGGCAGGAACGATAGTAGATAAGAAAAATGTTTAAAAGGCTGTGTGCCTTAAAACGTCTTTTGATCCTAGGAATAGTTTGTTCTTTCCAGAAAAAGCAAATAGGTAGCTGATCATCAAATTTACAGTACAATGTGGGGAGGGAGAGAGAGGATGTATAATACAACATAAAAAACTTTTGTTAATAACTGGTTGAGGTTGCTAAGTGACAGCATTTAGCCATCAAATTGTTTACAAAATCCAAGCTCTTGGAAATGAACAGATAAAGATATTATATATCTTCTTCTGCTGAAATAATGAACAAACACGTTCTTATCAAGTAATGCATTTTTATTCAACAAAATAAGTTTACCTCTGACCCCAAATCCTAGTCTACTCAGTTATGAGGAATCTCAAAATAGAAACATAACCTCTTTGAAAAATAAACATGAAATTTAAAATTGACCTTAAATGCATGTCCACATATGTAATTTTTATCATTGGTTGGTATTGATACATGTGTTTCTAAGAAATTACTCTAATTTTTTTTTCTTGATAGTACTGCCAGTGTTACTTTGTACTTTCTACTAGATAAGAATGGTGTATGTAGGCAGTGTAAGATTTATAATGTCCTTAGCTATTTATTTATTTGTTTGTTTGCTTTTAAAGATTTGGCAGGTAACAATAGTTTTGTAACTTAGCAATGTTAATTGGCTTTTGAAATGGACTTTTTGGAAGTTCCAAAGGGGTCTCTTTTCTTTAAACATTTCTCATTATATTTTTTAAAAGAGCCATTTCTTCATTTACTTACTAAAAAGAAAAAACAAGTGGACTTGGTCAGGGCACCAAGTTAATACTGGCTCCTGAATTACCTTGTCCAATTCAATGCACACCTGACAAATAAGCATGATCCCTTGGTATCTGAGGCCCAGTCCTGTACACAGTCAATTGCAGAAGCCCCCCTCCACCTGTGTTGAACCCACTTGAAGTCATGGCGGGGGTGGGCACATGTGGGTGCCGGGATTTGTCCATGTGCAGTCAGCTGCAAATCTACATTAGCCATTCAAGGAGTCTAGTTTCATTCTGTATCATGATCAGCAGTACTAAAGTCATAGCAGGTTAAGGGGCAAATTGTGGCTGGCTGTTACATGGGTGAATGGTCTGAGCGGATGCGGAAGAGAATAGGGGGACGTGTAAGGAATCTCCCTTCCCTGGTGCATTCAGATCCTGTTCAAAGGGCCCTGATCATATACCCCTCCTCAAAGGAGACATTGCTGTTTTTTATATTAATTGGTTTTCTTTCTTCCCTCGCTAGCTGAACCAGGGACATCTGATGTATATTTAAATGAGTAGGAGGGGCTGTTACTGTATGTAGAAAAACAAAAATTCTGCTCTATGGGATTTTTTTTCTTCAACATCATATTCATTTTTCATTCATTAAGGCTCAACAAGAGCATGATGTGATAACAAAAAATCCCTTCCCAAGCACATCCCTTCAGACAAAGGCAGTAACTTTACAGATATGGAGCTGTGTATCTACTAGTGGCATATGTGTAGGGGTCTACCAAATTTGCAGCTGTGAAAATCGCATTAAGGACAGTGAAATTTGGTTTCCAGCTGTCCAGCTCTGAAGAGACAGCAGAGCGCATAGGCTGCCAGCTGGGCACCGAATTCTGAAGGCAGTGCTGTGGCCAGCAGCACTGGAGGAGTGCCTGTGGCATGTATGGTATTGCCACCCATACTTCTGCGCTGCAATGACCAACCCATGAAAAATGTGGGATTTCTCTGTAGCGTTTATCAAACTGGGGGCCCCAACCCAAAAGGGGGGTTGCAAGCCTATTGTGGAAGAGAGGGTCACAGTATTGACACCCTTACTTCTGCGCTGCTGCTGGCAGCAGCACTGCCTTCTGAGCTGGGTGCCTGGCCAGCAGCTGCTGCTCTCCACTCTGCTTTCAGAGCTGGGCAGCTGGAGCGTGGCAGCTGCTGGCCAGGCACCCAGCTCTGAAGGCAGTGCTGCTGCCAGCAGCAGCGCAGAAGTAAGGGTGTCAATACTGTGACCCTCTCTTCCACAATAGGCTTTTGGGTTGGGGCCCCCAGTTTGATAAACGCTGTGGAGAAATCCCACATTTGTCTTGGGGTGGTCACGGAAAAATAGCAAACTTCACAGATGTGTTAGACATCCACGAAATTTGCTGTTGAAGCTGTGACCAACCTCTGAAAAATGTGGGATTTAAGTAGCCCCCTGTTTGTGTGCTGAATATAGTGCAGCTAACATATCTTCTCTGCTTTGTGGCAAGATAGGAATATGAGCATAACAAATATTGGGTAAAGCAGAACAGTCTTACCATGAAAATGGCCTTTGCGCTTACAGGCCATGTTAGAAAAGTATGGAAAGGTCACATGATTTACAGGCCATTCTTCTTTCATAACTAGCCATGCTTGCTTGATGGGTTTATATCCACTTGAGCCTGACGCCGTTTCTGCTAAAGGCAAAGAATAATCTAGGGCCGAGAGGCAGAGAGAAGTGACTGTGAAGTACTATCACAGCAGAATAAAATGCAACATTTCAATGAGATGTAATTACAGCCAAAAAGTAATATTTAATGCAATGTTAAGATTATGTAATTAAAATAAAGCCAGGAATTGGGTGTGTTTGGGTTCTCTTACGCTGCCTAGACTATATGGTGTGGTATCAGGCTTGAGTTTTGTGTTATTGGGCTTTAGCATGGGGCACATTACAAAGACATTTGCATTAAATGACTGCTTTCTTATAGCAATTCACAGATACTACATCCACTGTTCATGCTCCTTAACTGCTCTAGCTTTTTATGTAGTCAACCCCAAAATGTTACTGACCTGCTCCCAGTAAATAGTGCAGCATTCAGCTTATTTCTCTTCAGGACACAGAGTGGTGAACTGTACCTGATTCTCTTCCTCAAGAGCCTTTGCATATGGGGTCCCACAGGGATTCATCCTGACTGCTCCTATCTCAAAGTCTATATGAGACCATTTGATGAGATGGTAAGAAACCAGGCTGTGGGACATTTCTCCTTTGCTCAGATTCTTCACTTGACACTTCGTCCACCTATCTGTCAGTTAAGGCACCCTATCTGTCAGTAAAGGCACCTTGAATGTGACCTTCAAAGCCTTCATTGGATCAGGATACAGTTAAATGGGTGACCACCTCTACATCCATGAGTTGCCCAGGGAGCTTTGCTCCTGTGTAGGGTGACCAGATAGCAACTGTGAAAAAACAGGACGGGGGTGGCGGGGTAATAGGTGCCTATATAAGAAAAAGTCCCCAAAAATGGGACTGTCCCTTTAAAAATGGGACATCTGGTCACCCTACTCCTGTAGGACAGTGAAATCACGCAAAGCCCGGGATATAGGGCATGAAAGCCAGCAAGCAAGAGGTTTCTCATTCCATAGCCACACCCCCACACCTGAAACTACACAAATGATTCCTTAAATTCTCTCCCAGTCAGTGAGGGCTAAACAAGCAGGAAACTCCATGAGGTCTGATAGTCTGAGGGACCTCTGATAGTCAGATTTAATAAACCAGGAGGCAATTGGTACCATGGTGATGGGGGCTATTTTAAAAAAGAACACCCCTGAAAGATTTTTGCAGTCTTGACTGTAGCATTTGTTCATTAGCAACTGCTCTAATATCAAAGGAATAAGCAAGGAAAGACCTGAGAATTTTTCAGAATTTTTGATTTTACAAAACACTTAATAGAGTTAGACTGCTTGATTAGTGGTAAATTAATAGCTCTATTTAGTTTTCCTCCCTGGGCAAATAGTCCGCTGTGAGACCCCATCCTTTCGCAGCGGCATTGAGAACTCATGGGAGTATGTTATTTATGAACTAATCATGTTGTCTGGAGAGAAGAGTCACTTGACACTCCCTAATTTCTGTGATGAGTACAACACCTTCTACCGCATTGTTGTATTTTGTTTTTCTATCTTAAAACTGGAGAGAGCTAAAATTTTACAGATCCAGGGTTATAAGCTAGTCTTGCCATGAGCAGGCCAGTCTTATTTCCATGTAACAAAGAGTTGGAAAGCCTATTTATTTTTCTTTTACTCCTATTTAGAGTTTTATTCACTCTCACAGAACGAGTCAGACTACTTCCTACCCCAGGTTCAAATAAGGACTCTCTCCTTACTTCTCCTCCCTGCCCCCAAATTTTTGGAACCTGCCTAACTCTGAAACTTAGAGAATTCTAGCTAACCAAATAATAAAAGTGTAGAATAATGCATGAAACACTGCAACCCCCCTGTTTACTACTGCTGGGGAACTGAAGCAATCTCTTCCATTCCACTGCTCACTGCGATAGAAGAAGCTGGAAGAAGGAAAACTCCAGCATCAGTCACAGAAACTACACTCTCTTGTGAAAAGAAAAGGAGGACTTGTGGCACCTTAAGAGACTAACCAATTTATATGAGCATAAGCTTTCGTGAGCTACAGCTCACTTCATTGGATGCATAAAGTGGAAAATACAGTGAGGAGATTTATATACACACAGACCATGAAAAAATACACATTGTAAGGAGAGTGATCACTTAAGATGAGCTATTACCAGCAGGAGAGTGGGGTGGGGGGAGAGAAAACCTCTCTCGTGAGCAGGTTCACTTACAGAATTTCGACAAACCTATCTCACTGCTGTGAAGGTGGTGAAGAGATCTTACCTTTGGGCTGCAAGCTTTGAGTAGTAAATTGATGGCTAACCCAGACTGCCTCCATTCTGTTCCTGAATGCAGCACCTTTCCTGTGGAGGATTACTTTATTTGCAGTGGATCACCTCCTTCCACCATGAGAACCAGCTGAGAGAGGGAGCCAGAACTATGAGACTCTTGTTACGAGAATTCATAACATTCACACAAGAAGTCTGCAGAAGCACTAATGGCAATCGGGGCTTCTACCTGGACCTCTGATCGTTGCCCTTCCAGGAAGGCTAGAGAGTAGAAAATCCCTGGCACCCTACTCACAGAGAACACCACTTTTTGGGAGGACTCTACTGTTCACCTTAAAATATGCATGGGTCTTACCAGTAGTAAAGAAATCCTAGTTCAGAAAGCCTTTGCTCAGGAGTCTAGCATGGAGATTTCCAAAACCATAAAGAGGTTTAGCCACACAAAATGTGTAAGGTGTATGGATAAGTCCCCTGTCCTGCTTTGCATATCTCTGTATAGGAGTCTTTGCCATATAGAAAGATGTAGGCCTATGACTGCAAATGAAAGTAAACTTAGCAGCGCCCTTCAACCTAGTAAATCTCAGGGGCAGGGGTGAGCATACTCCCAAGTTTGGCAAGGTGTTCACATGACCTGACCTGGCAACAGTAGTTACTCCCATCAGTGCAGCGAGCATGGGATGGCAGCTAGCTCCTCAGTTGTAGGGACAGGGGTCTGATATAAGCTCCAAGGTGATGGTTGTGGAAGTATTATTTTTATCTTAGTAGCACCTAGGATCCCAAGTCCCGGACCAGCATTGCATTGCTAGGTGCTGTACAAAGCAGAACTTACCTTCTCAATAGTTTTGATTTCACCCTCTTGGGAAAGAATGTTAAGGATTAACACATTAATAGGAAAAAACAATTAAAATGTACATGAACAGAAATAAAGGAGTAAACTAGAAAGGAGCAGTTATAGATCTAGGGTGGGAGCCACAACAATACTTAGGTGCGTAAGTCCCATTCCCAGGCACTGCTGTGATCCACAAACCTCCTGCCAGGCTGCCCCTGAACCTTGTACATGCCTTCGCTCGCTCGGTGCCTCAGCTTTTTGCCTCTGGGCACTCAGACAGCAGCCTCACTCGAGGCGTGACTGTCTCCTGCCTAAGCCACAGAGCAACTCACAAAGTGGGAAAGAGAGGCAGGCGTGCCGCCACCTAAGTCATGTGTGGAAGCCTGTCCAGCAGGTGACTGCTAAGCATGCCTACTGGATGGGGCCCCTGGGGAGAGTTCACACAAAACAGCTGGAGGTGGGGAGGACAGCCTCTCTTTTAACCTTTAGCCAGGTGGTTAGGGTACTCAGCCAGGATGTGGGAGCTCCCTAGTTCTAGGTCCCCACTTCTCCTGAAGGAGAGAAGGGATTTGAACAGGTCTCCGCCGCCTCTCAGGTGAGTGCTCTAATGACTGAGCTATGGGATATTCTGATGTAAGGCTCCCTCAAACTGTCTTACTGAAGTTGTTCCACTTGAATTCAGTCGTTAAATATTAATTGGGCCAGTGAAAAAGTGACTCTATAGCCTGATAGTTAGGGTATTCCCCTCTCAGGAGGACTGGGGACTTGAACCAGGGGTCTCCCACTTCCCAGGTGAGTACTCTAGCCTAAAGGTTAGAATGGAGGGCCTCCTGCCCCCAGCTATTTTGTTTTAGGCTGCACACACAACTCAGGTGGCAAATGCCTATCTTCTTCTGGTGTGTGAATCACAAGCAGAGCCAGGAGCCTCCCTACAGCTGGGACTTAGGTGCTGAACTTGGGGGGTGGGAGGCGCTTGGGACACACTCCTCAGTTTGTCACTGGCTAACTTAGATGGCTCCCTGCCTAGAGTGCGGGCATTGTGGATTGCAATCAAAGGCACCAATCTCTCCTCAGTTATTGTACGGGAACCCAGGCACCTAAATGAGGCATTGTAGATCACAGTGTTCTCCCTATGATTTTTCTAGGCATAAACTCATAAACTTCCCAGGAGTAGAAAGAACACCAAGACCAAGACTCCAGCAGTTATGACATCCACAGTGTTCCTTCCTATCCTCCCCAAGATAGGGTGTTTGTGGAGTTCCATGAGGATAGGGCCACCAGGACCAGGTCAGTGCCACGATGCTCAGCACAACATGTAAATCCTTTTGTGGATCCCACCCCAAATATTTTCAAATGTGGAAATTCTGCTCCTTTGTTACTCCTAAACTCCACAGGAGCAAATCTTAAGAGCTGGTCTTGGTGGCCCCATCCTCATGGAACTCCATAAACACCCTATCTTGGGGAGGATAGGAAGAAACACTGTGGACATCATAATTGCTGGAGTCGTGGTCTTGGTGTTCTTTCTACTCCTGGGAAGTTTATAAGTTTGGGAGGAATCACGGAGTTTATAGATCTGTCTTTACAGTATTGGAGATGGAAAATTTGTGGTCCAGATTGGAAATGTGGAAGAGGGTGTGGTCTGGGCTGGCTCTAAAGGATTTGTTGGTGCACAGCTGAAGATGGGCATTAGTGCAGGGTTGAAGCTAATGCTGTCTGCGGAAACTTAACTATGAATTCTCAGGCATTAAAAATTTTTGGTGTCCTTTTCAACTTCAGTCTTAACATAGAATTTCCTGTCTTTTTTTATGGTGTGTTTTTTTGTTGTTTTTTTTTTTTTTACACTAAGAAGATCTAAGGAGGTTGTTTTTTGGACAGATTTACAAGTTTAATTCCAATTGAACAAATATTTTTCTCTGCTAATTAGAAAAGGACAATAAAAATGCTGCTTATTAATAACCAAATTCTAACTTCATTTAGACTTGTGCAACCAGGGCAATTTAGATGATCTTTGCTCATTATTTTTGTCTCCATTCTGAAACTGTTTTCTTCCCTTTTTTAACTGGTCTGTTTATGTGAAATGAGTAATTCAAAGACTGATTACTAGGTTCCTTCAGCCTTGTCTGGCAACTTTCTTTATGTTACAGATTCTTGGAGGAAGATATAATATGCACAATGTGGAACAAGGTTTGGTTCGTATATTTTCAGTAATGTTTAGCATTATGTCTAATCTTCCAAAGTTTGAAACATGAGTGATTAGACACTGAAATCTATATTTAGGCACCTAAATCAATGACCTGATCTTCCGGTGTACTGAGCAACCACCACTCCCATTTGAGGGCATCAGGAACCCCAAGGTGCTCCATACCTCTCAGAATCAAAACCACTTTGTAGGAGCCTGGTTTTTAGCACCTAAGTTTGAAAATGTTGGCTAATGCATAGAAAATGTGTTCAGATGTGTTGTGTTTGTAATTCCAAAACATTTTGTAGTGCATGTTATAATAGAAAGCATCCAGTATAACAGAAAGATGAGCAGTGTGCACATGTAAAAATGTTGACCTGATATCTAATCACATACATGACTGTGATGTTTTAAGTGATTTTTACATTCAAATCCCTTCTCCGAATCTGGAGCACCCCTCTTAAGACACTTCTATTGGATTCACCAAAACTTTTATCAGGAAGTTTTCTCAGGTCAAGGATGTAATTTCTGATCCAAACCATAGAACAAGACCCACCACAAAATATTCTATCATCTGCTGGTTAGGGCACTTGCTTAGGAGGTGAAAGACCTGGGTTAAAATCCTTGATCCAAATAAGGCAGAGTAGGGACTTTAACCTGGGTCTCCCACCTCCCAGGTAAGTGCCCTAACCATCGGGCTATTGGCTGTTCCCTCTTGCTCTCTGTTTTTGGCAGAAAAACATTCAAAAAGATCTTGGTTTCATTCCGCATCAGAATGGACTCAAATGTCAAAACCTCAACTTTTCACAAAACAGTATTCTTGTTTTCCGGCCAGCCCTGTTGAGAAGGAAATACAATATAGAAACTCTAAAAAGAGGTGACACTGGTACAAGAAAAGGCAACTGGTCAGCCAAAACTCAGCACTACTATCAGATTAGCGTGCGATGGTTACTTCTCTGCTGAATAAAATACTTCAGTACCATCACTTGTTGGCTACATGGTTGTGATATATAACCCTTCCTTAGATTTTCCATCATTATGCTGAGAGCCTGCGTCTGTTTTTAGTTCAGTGGCAGTGTAGCAAATTGACCCCAGGCCTCCTGCTTCCCACTGTCCCATTAGATATAGTGTTGTTATGGATCCTCTTCATTCGTTGGGGGTCAACACCAAACAGCCCTCTGCATGAATCCTTTCCCCACGAGGGAGGAGTAAGTGAAGCAAAACAGATGGAGGTTGATGTCTGACCAGGAAGTGACGGAGAAAAGAAGGGGCAGTGGAGAGAGTGTCCCGTACCATATTTGGTGCCTATTAAGATTTGTCTGTGTTTGAATAAAACAAGTGCCATCATAGATGTCTTCGCAGAAACTGTATCCCTGGCTTCAGTTAAACAAAATCTGATTAAAAAGATGTTCGGCTTGGAGGCACGTATCACAGTAAAAGAATGACACAACACCTGCATTTCTTTCCATGCTGTGGCTGTATTTCTGATCTTATCTTCCTCACCTTGGTTACCGGATAAAGTTTGTGATAAGAGTGAGCTTTCAGAAATGAGAGATGTAGTTCCCTGTAATCTGAAAGTGAATGCAAGTAAAGATATTTCAGGTTCAGTGACGTTCTGTGATGTTCAGGAGCATTTGTGAAACAGAGATGCCGAAGATCCCTTTCTCACCCAAAAAGGGGTGTTTATTTTGCAAATCACAGCAACAATGGCATTTAAATTGCACAGCTAACACAAGGTAACATGTCGATGCCCTAGGGTGGGGATTTGAATGTGCACCTCTTGCATCCCAGCCCTGCACTCTAAGCTCTTGGGTATAAGGGGGGGTGGTACTTCCTCTTCCTCGTTTAGTGAACCTAGTCCTTCCTTTCCTCTGCTTTTATTGGAACAAAAGTCAAAAATGCCCAAAATCTTAATGAAACGTTCTATGTAGGTTGATCCAAAATGAAATTTTCTGACGTATTTTTCAATTTGCTGAAAATGTAAAAAAAAATAAAATAAAAAAATCAGTTCTGGTTTGATCTGAACTGACTGACACAAACAAAAAACATCAGTTAATTAGCCAGCTCGGGTCACACACAGACTTTCACTCTCTCTCTCTCCCCCTCTCCCTCGGCACAAGCTACTAGTTGTCTGAATATATGACCCTTTTCTCAGATCATCCAACTGAACTCTTTTTCAGTGCTTATATTCAAGACACTAAAACTCTCTCTTGATATTTTACATAGTAACACACTGTTCCTTAAAGGTGCATTGTTATACGTTTTCTAAACTAGCGCTCCAAATTGAAAACAAGAGCATTAATCTCTGACAATTATACTGAATCAGATATTACTGAATATCAATTTAAAAAACGCAAGTCTTCTTTCTATCTATTGTGCTTAAAACCCAAGTGATGGTGATGCCAGCCTCCATTGCCTACTCGCTAAATTTTCAAACAAGCACCTCTGTGCTTTCTCACATGCTGGGAGAAGTTCCCCGTAAACAATCACAATGCTATCTCAATATCTACCTTCAAATTCCTCCTCAAAACTTTGTCATGATGCCTTCAAAAAAACTTAAGGGTGAGGCTACTTGGGTACTGAGACCATGGCTTATCATGCTGACCAACATTCTCACTGTTTCCTTGCACTCCCCGTCTTTGTATCCATCTGTCGTCTCTTGTCTAAAACCTAGTTCCTGCTGCAAAGAGCCTACAATCTGACTTTTTGTTCTGCATTTGTACAGTGCCTAGTACATACAGTTCTGGTCCATGACTAGAGCTTCTAGGTGTTATGCTAATATTACTACTACTAATGTACTAATATAACAAGTGAATCTCTATTTTTATTGGCTAAGTTCATGTTACTTTTCCTTTTGAACTAAATGTTAAGATAGGTGGCCTATTGCCCAATAACTATCATCACTAGCCATTGGTCCTGCACTTAAAAACACCCTATGTCTTAAGCCAGGCAAGGAGAAATCATACATGGTTTTAGCCCTGAGATAATGTAGGTTGGAAAAAGACATGGTATGCATTTATATATTTATGTGAGGGGCTGAGTAACCACTGGAGATGTGCATTTTCCAGGGTGGGAATGTGCAGAGCAAATGTCTACAGCAGGCTTCAACAGGTTAACTTGAGAGCCTGTCCTCAAGCAAGGGAGGCCTCATTCTCATTTCACTTACGCTGGCGCAAAATCAAATGTAACTGGTTGAAGCCAATGGAACTATACCAGTGTACATTGGTATGAGATCATAATTGGCCCTTGGGAGAGGAAAGGACCATTAGAGACCTCATTCATCCAGCCTGTAAGTTCCCCCAACTTCGCTTCTTCCCTGATGCTCCTAGACTAATGCAGAAATAGCTCTGTACAAATGGCTAGAATAGCGACTGGTAATTTTGACAGAATAAATCACAGAAGCAAAGCTGTTAACATAACCCTGTCACTGTGCAACACAAAACAGTTGCACATGATTTGGGGTTTTAACTACAGTGACCTCTGTCTACTTAGTCCCATGGCAACAATCACCATTAAAAATCTTTTTAACCTTTTCTTAAAGGTATAGAAAAGAAGGGTAAAAAAGGGTCAAAGCATTTGAAGTGCAAAGTATGAAGTTAGGCTTCCATTTTAACTATGTCCCTTATTCCCTTTTCCCGTAGAGAGTTTTTATAGGAGAAAATCCCCTGGTTGACTGCCGTTTAGCAGGTATTAAAGATGGTAATACCTGTTCTTTTGGGGGAAAAGAGAGAAAATTAGTTGAGATTGGCTGGAGCTGCTGCTGTTAAAGTCCAGTCCTGCTTCCTTGAAGACACAACAAGACAAACCCCCAAAAGGGGAGAGAAAAGACCAGCATAGATTGAACATGCAGCTTTTGTGTCTGGTGCTGACTCTCACTTGCAGCCTCGCTGCTGGAGAAAGCTGGGCACAGCACATGGTCTCATCAGCCACTCCGAGACCTGGCAAACTTGTACTAGTGTTGTGCTGTTTTGGCCATTGCTTTTAGCAGCCTCTCAGGTCACAGGCTCACAGCAGTGTTGCAACAGATGCAGTCTTGGTAGCTGAGTCAGACCCTTATTAAACAGAAGGCAAAAAAGGAGAGAGAGAGAAAAAATAAAAGTTGGGGAAGGAAAGTGACAGCTGAGGAAGTGGATGACCGCAAGAACCCAAGGCTCTCTCCCCAGGATTTAGCCAAAGCTGCTGGACCTGGCAGTGTCATTTGGGTTCCTCTTTTTGTCCCCATTAGGTCAGGACTGTATTTTAAAGAATCCTTATTTTGGTTACAGGGACAAACCATCCCGATGTGTAGAAAGAACAGTAAATATGGCAGGCGACCAGCTTGGCTTAACAGTGAAATCCTTGCTGATCTTAAACACAAAAGAGGCTTACAAGAAGTGGAAGATTGGACAAATGACCAGGGATGAGTATAAAAATATTGCTCGGGCAAGTGGAATGAAATCAGGAAGGCTAAATCACACCTGGAGTTGCAGCTAGCGAGAGATGTTAAGAGTAACAAGAAGGGTTTCTTCAGGTATGTTGGCAACAAGAAGAAAGCCAAGGAAAGTGTGGGCCCCCTACTGAATGAGGGAGGCAACCTAGTGACAGAGGATGTGGAAAAAGCTAATGTAGTCAATGCTTTTTTTTGCCTCTGTCTTCATGAACAAGGTCAGCTCCCAGACTGCTGCACTGGGCAGCACAGCATGGGGAGGAGGCAGCCAGCCCTCTGTGAAGAAAGAAGTGGTTCGGGACTATTTAGAAAAGCTGGACGTGCACAAGTCCATGGGACCGGATGCGTTGCATCCGAGAGTGCTAAAGGAGTTGTCGGATGTGATTGCAGAGCCATTGGCCATTATCTTTGAAAACTCATGGCGATCGGGGGAAGTCCTGGAAGACTGGAAAAAGGCTAATGTAGTGCCAATCTTTAAAAAAGGGAAGAAAGAGGATCCTGGGAACTACAGGCCAGTCAGCCTCACCTCAGTCCCCGGAAAAATCATGGAGCAGGTCCTCAAGGAATCAATTCTGAAGCACTTAGAGGAGAGGAAAGTGATCAGGGACAGTCAGCATGGATTCACCAAGGGAAAGTCATGCCTGACTAATCTAATTGCCTTCTATGATGAGATAACTGGTTCTGTGGATGAAGGGAAAGCAGTGGACGTGTTATTCCTTGACTTTAGCAAAGCTTTTGACACGGTCTCCCACAGTATTCTTGTCAGCAAGTTAAAGAAGTATGGGCTGGATGGATGCACTATAAGGTGGGTAGAAAGTTGGCTAGGTTGTCGGGCTCAACGGGTAGTGATCAATGGCTTCATGTCTAGTTGGCAGCCAGTATCTAGAGGAGTGCCCCAAGGGTCAGTCCTGGGGCCGGTTTTGTTCAATATCTTCATTAATGATCTGGAGGATGGTGTGGATTGCACCCTCAGCAAGTTTGCAGATGACACTAAACTGGGAGGAGTGGTAGATACACTGGAGGGTAGGGATAGGATACAGAGGGACCTAGACAAATTGGAGGATTGGGCCAAAAGAAATCTGATGAGGTTCAACAAGGACAAGTGCAGAGTCCTGCACTTAGGACGGAAGAATCCCATGCACTGCTACAGACTAGGGACCGAATGGCTAGGCAGCAGTTCTGCAGAGAAGGACCTAGGGGTGACAGTGGACGAGAAGCTGGATATGAGTCAACAGTGTGCCCTTGTTGTCAAGAAGGCCAATGGCATTTTGGGGTGTATAAGTAGGGGCATTGCCAGCAGATCGAAGGACGTGAGCGTTCCCCTCTATTCGACATTGGTGAGGCCTCATCTGGAGTACTGTGTCCAGTTTTGAGCCCCACACTACAAGAAGGATGTGGAGAAATTGGAGAGAGTCCAGCGAAGGGCAACAAAAATGATTAGGGGTCTGGAACACATGGAGAGGAGAGGCTGAGGGAACTGGGATTGTTTAGTCTACGGAAGAGAAGAATGAGGGGGGATTTGATAGCTGCTTTCAACTACCTGAAAGGTGGATCCAAAGAGGATGGATCTAGACTATGCTCAGTGATAGAAGATGACAGGACAAGTAGTAATGGTCTCAAGTTGCAGTGGGGGAGATTTAGGTTGGATATTAGGAAAAACTTTTTCACTAGGAGGGTGGTGAAACACTGGAATGCGTTACCTGGGGAGGTGGTGGAATCCCCTTCCTTAGAAGTTTTTAAGGTCAGGCTTGACAAAGACCTGGCTGGGATGATTTAGTTGGGGATTGGTCCTGCTCTGGTCAGGGGGTTGGACTAGATGACCTCCAGAGGTCCCTTCCAACTCTGATATTCTATGATAGGACTCCTTTTCAGGATCAGGATGATGAGGGCCCACTGTGGTAGGGTGAGTCCCAGGAGACAGCAGGCGGGCTGGCAGCCATGATGGTGAATCTTGCTCCTTTCAGTCTATTTGTTTTCCAGCCTAGTATTTACAGGAGAACTGAAAGTATTTTTAAGGCCTTCAAAAGGGGAGGGAGGTGTGGGCTCTTCTAGCTATTGCCTCATTACTTTGTCCACCAGTTAGGCCTAATTTCCAGCACACCAATGTAGGTCCATTAATTTCCGAATGCATTCTCCTTTTGTTTACCACATATGATCTTAACACAGACTGTGGGTGATTGCAGTAGACCTTTTTTATTTGGACTACTCCATACAAAATCCACGTCTCATCTTTATCTAACTTTTGCTGACTTTTCAGTAACAGGCAGAGCTGGACTCTTGTTACCTTGGTCAGCTTAGAGCACAGGCCTCCACACCACACATCCCCTTGATTGCACTGCAAGCTGCAGTAACCTTTTACTCCAGAGGGCATTCTGTGCCAAAAAATTAAAAAGTGAGCCAAAAAATTAAAAATCCTGCACACGATATTTTTAAATGCTGCACAATTCTGCAAGTTTTGTCAATAAATAAATGCAGAGGTTCCAGCATGGCAGTGGGGAGCACAGACCACTGGCTGCACAAATGTAGGACATGGACTTAGTGGTGAGGCTACACCCTACCCTGACACAGCACAAGGTCTAGGTCTGCCCCAGAAACATTGTGGGGCCCTGCCTCTCTGCACCAGGCACACCAGGTGTGGGGCAGGCAGGCTCAACCAGGCAGGATTCAAGTGCAGAGGGATCCAGGTGTGGGGTGATAGGATTCTGTGTGGGACAACCTGGGTGCAGGCAGCTCAGTGGGATGAGGTCTAGGTGTTGGGGGAGGTTCCAGGGGCAGGAGCAATGGGGCTCTGCTGGAGCTTCCAGGTGAAGGTGGTTGGGGTTCAGCGGAGGGGTCTGGGTGTGGGGGTCTCAGTGGAAGGGGGCGGTCTGGGTGCTGGGAGAATGGAGCTTGCTGGGGTGGGGGTCTGAGTGCAGCTAGTTGGAGGTCAGTGGCATGGGGGTTTGGATGGGGGGGGCTCAGAGTGGTGCAGGGAGTGTGGCCATCAGGGTTTGAGTGCAGGGAGCTCAGTGGGGGGTGGTCTGAGTGCAGGGGTGGGCGTCCAGAAGCAGGGGCTCTGGGTGCCGGGGGGCTCCAGATGCAGGAGTTGAGGTTCAGTGGGATGAGGTTTGGGGGTATGGAGGGCTAGGGGGGTTCTTGATGTACCAGGTGAGGCTTGGCAGGGGTATTTGGCTATGGGAGGTCTGGATGCATCAGGGTTGGATGGATGGGGGAGCAGCTCCTTGTACAGTGACCCCTCCCCCCCACAGCTGTGGAACAATGGGGGGAGGAAGCAGGGGAGGATGCTGAGCTTGCTGGAGGAGGTTTTTGGGGTGGGTCTGACACAGCCCCAGCCACTCCTTGCAGGGGAAAAGGAAGTCCTGTCCTCTCCTGCTTCCAGCCCAGCCAGGACTAGCAGCTGATCCCAGCTCAGGGTTGGAGCTACTGGCTGGGGTGTCCTCAGCCCTGTGGTGATTTACCTCTCCACCAGCTGCTCTGGGTGCCTGAAACGATGTACCTGTGCAGCTAGGGAGCGGTGCGTATCTGCTCTTGCAGCTTCCCTTTGCTTCCCTGTCAGAAAGTCATTTTTTCTGCAGGGAAGCAAAGAAATCTGTGGGAGACATTAATTCTGCACACATGCAATGGCACAGAAGTACTCCAGGAGTAACCTTTACATGAGGGCGCTGCTGACTGCAGATGCAAACATTGTAGAATTTCAGATTCCCTTTCCAGCTCCTTCTCAGTGTAAAGGGTTTGTGCCCTTGCTACAGAGGGAATCTAGCTAGGACTGGCTTGTTTCATTCTGCATCAAGGGCCAAATTCTGGGAGATGGTGAGCATTCATTTCATTGTAATGAGAGTTGCAGGTACACAGCATCTCCCACAATTTGGCCAGGGGAAGCTGGCTGCGAAGGGCAGTTGACAAATAGGCACAACCCTTTAATCAGTTTCTGTCCGCAGCCTGCTCTGCAGAAAGAGCTTGCTGGTAGTCCGCAGCTGCAATCCCTGTACAGAAGGGCTGTAAAGAGGAACGGAATAAAATGCTAGTCAGCTTCTGATTTGATGCTCTGAAAGTGCCATCTTGGTGCAGTCTGTGCCTGTTGGAGGAGATGGTTCCTTTTTTAGGTTGTCTAAGGCTCCTGCCCTACATCATCCTTGGGGGCAAGACACTAGGGGGCATGGTGCCCTGTTATCTTGGGGCTCTCTGGCTCTCTCGCCCTGTTCCCTGCAGCTCCCCTTGCAACTGCCTATCACATGCTGTCTAAATATATTTCTTTTATATAGTATTTGCAGCATACCCAGCCCCAATTGTTCAAAAAATCATGAGATTTAAAATAAACAACAACAAAAAATCTGAAATTCTTATTGAATCACAGGTCTCCAAGGACTGGGCATCTAAGAAAAAACATATGATTTTAAGTAAAATCACAGGAGCTGGCAATGCTGTGCATAATTTGCTGTGGTCACTGACACCAGCTAGATAGAAGCTTGGGAGCACAAATGCCCCATGGAAAATGGAAACATCACTCCTATGCCCTCAGTCTGTTCAGCAGCAAAACTCTCCTTATTTTTCAGATAGGTGGACTATGGAAGTCTGCTGGGCCCCCGCACAGGGCCCTGCAAACCCTCAGGCTGGCCGTTGCTCTGTACGGCATTATGTATGCTGTAAAGGTAGTGGGTACATGTACTGTTCTCCTCTGTGGAGGAATTCAGGCCTACTGGAGCATGTGCCACAACCCCTAATACAACTAGAGCCAGAGGCAATGCTGCTTTGATGCAAGCGGCACGGGCTTGGGCTTTGGGGGGCAGGGGACGAGAAAAGCATAAGGCTTGGTCTACACTATAGACTTACGTCAGTATAATTACATCACTCAGGAGACATTACCGCCTCTTGGGGAGGTGGAGTCCCTACACTGGCAGGAGAAGCCCTCCCACTGTTGTAGATAGTCTTCTCTAAGGGCTACCATGGCGCAGCTGCAGCGCTATATGTGTAGACAAGCCCTCAGTTCTGTCCTCGCTTGCAACCACCAGTCTCCGAGCAGACACTGTGTGGGTGGTGTAGAGATTGATCTCTTCATGGCATACAGACAGAGAAGCTAGATAAAAATGTAAGTACTCTTGCGGGAAGGTTGCAGCCTAATACTACTTTCTTTATGAGAATTCATAATCGTAACATACAAGAACCCACAAACAGAGACAAAGCAGGCTGCTCACTAAAACACAGAGGCACAACTCAGCCCACGTTGCTCCAGGCTGTCTTTCTGCAGACAGACTGACTGCTGCTACCAGGCTAGGCCCAGATCAGGCACTTCCCTATAGACCCCCTTAGCCTGCAAGCAGAAGCAGGAAAACCCCCAGAAATTTAAAGTGACAGCCTACAATTTTAACAGTTTTCAACACACCACAGAGATAACCAAGAAGTCCATGACAGAAGGACTAAGGTCTATTACATGTTGATATTGAATGTAAACGTTGAAAATGATCGCTTAAAAAATTATGGCCTCTTTCAAACTGACCCAGCTGTTACAAAACTGTCTGCTAAATTTCTGGATAATGAACACTGAAACCACTTCTATGAGATCATTATCTCTCTCCCAGCAGACACAACTCTGTATGTCTTACAGTCTGTCACCAGGAGGGAAAAATAATTCTCCTTTTAAAATTCATGATTATATTCAGATCTCTTTGAGATGTGCGTGCACTATAAACACAACAATTATGCTATCAAATCACTCAGTTTCATCTCTGTAGTTGAGAGTCATTGTCAAGGTTGATGGATTCCATATTTAGCTATAGTAACAACAGTGTGTGTGTGTGTGTGTACGTGCGTGTGTGTTGTCTCCTCTTTCCTCCCGCCACCCCTCCTCCCCCAACTATATACCTGAATCTGGGAAATCTGTTTCTTCCCACAAAATAGCAGGTGCAGCAGTATGTTCCAGTTTCTGTGACCTTACCATAACAATCTCAGCATCTTCATGGGACACATGTAAGGGGTTGGGCCACATTTTTGCTTTGCTGCCCTCTTTTCAGTCTTGTGAATGGGATGGTTTCAAGAAAGAAAGAAATTAGAACAAAGGTCTGGTATATGCTAAAAAGTTAGATCAACCCAGCTATGTTGCTCAAGGGTGTGAAAAATCCACACACCCTGAGTGACGGTGCTGTGCCGACCTAAGCCCCAGTGCAGACAGTGCTAGGTCGATGGACGAATTCTTCTGTCAACCTAGCTACTACCTTTTGGGAAGGTGGATTAACTATAGCAAAGGGCAAACCTCTACCATCGGAATAGGTAGTGTCCACACTGTAGACAACCCTTAGAACCTGTCTGCAAGAGACACAGAGCAGGTTTTACTCACGCCCTCTGGGACAATGCTACGCAAATCTAAACCACTGTCCTTAGCCTAGCACCAAAGCACTGAGCAGTGCTTAAAAATACCACCTTTAAACACAGCAAGCACTACTGACATCTAGTGGCGTTTACTAAGATTGAACAAACAAGAAGGAAAGTCACAAGTATTTGAACCAGTTGGGCTAGAAGAACTGGAATAAATTTGGGGGTTCACAAAACCTTTAGAACATTTGAAAGAGTTAGCAACCAAGACAGTAGCAGTGTCTTAGCCACAGGATTCTGATTGGCTTAATTGTATAATTTGGGCTGATGCTGCTCTTGCTGTTACTGATGACATCAAAGAAATCTGAGTTACAACAGTGTAGCACAGGGGTGGGCAAGCTACGACCCGCCAGCTGTTTTAATCCTGCCCTCGAGCTCCCACTGGAGAGTGGGGTCTGGGACTTGCCCCGCTCCGGTGCTCCAGCCGGCCCGCCAGCTGTTTTAATCCTGCCCTCGAGCTCCCACTGGAGAGTGGGGTCTGGGACTTGCCCCGCTCCGGTGCTCCAGCCGGGGAGCAGGGTCGGGGGCGCAGCAAGGTGGCTCTGCATGCTGCCCCTACCCCAAGTGCCACTCCCACAGCCCCTGTTGGCCGGGAACCACAGCCAGTGAGAGCTGCGGGGGCGGCACCTGCAGATGGGGCAGCACGCAGAGCCACCTTACTGCGCCTCCGTGTAGGAGCCAGAGAGGTAAGCACCACCCGGAGCTTGCACCCCAACCTTCTGCCCCAGCCCTGATCCCCCTCCCAACCTCTGAACCCCTCAGCCCCAGCCCTGAGCAGCCTCCTACACCCCAAACCTCTCACTCCCAGCCCCACCCCCAGCCAGAGCCCCCGACCCCTCCCCTGTACCCCAATCCTCTGCCACAGCCTGGAGCCTCTCACACCCTGAACTCCTCATTTCTGGCCCCACCCCGGAGCCCACACCCCCAGCCAGAGCCCTCACTCCATCCCACATCTTAACCCCAATTTCGTGAGCATTCGTGGCCTGCCATACAATTTCCATACCCAGATGTGGCCCTCAGGCCAAAAAATTTGCCCACCTCCGATCTAGGGACTGATGGGGCTCTCATTATGGGAGTATCTGAGCACCTCACAAATATTCATGAAATGATAGTCACAACATCCCAGTGAGGTAGGGAAGTGTTCTCTCTGTTTTACATATGGGGAACTGAGGCACCAAGTGTCTTGTCCAGGCTCACAGAGGAATCAGTAGCAGGGCTGGAACCTGGACTCAGGTCTCCTGCATCTCAATCCCAATAGCTTCACTGAAGGGCTACTGTGATGGAGTCTATCAGGCCTTCTGCCAGAGATGTATCTCCCTGACACCTCTTTGCTTAGAGAAAACCCACGCAGGTTGGGCTACCATAAAGACTAAGGGCTGGTGTACACTGAAAAGTTGCGGCATTGGTACATCTGTCAGGATTAAACCCACACCCCCAAGAGACATAGCTATGCCGATTTAGCCCCTGGAGTAGACAGCTGTAGGTCAACAGAAGAATTCTTCCATCGACCTAGCTACTGCCTCTTAGGGAGCTAGATTAACTCCAGCAGAGATCGGCAACCTTTGGCACACGGCCCATCAGGGAAATCCGCTGGCGGGCCGGGCCGGTTTGTTTACCTGCAGTGTCTGCAAATTTGGCCGATTGCAGCTCCCACTGGCCACTGTTCGCCTTTCCAGGCCAATGGGGGCTGCGGGAAGCGGTGGCCAGCACATCCCTCAGCCCACACCGCTTCCCGCAAACTGACATAGATCAATATGGCTTTTTTTACTTTGGGAAACTTACCTGGCTGGTGAAGGGCACAGGCAATTTTAGGGTTAAGAAGCAAGGGACACACATCTCTTGTCAGTTAAACGTTTTGAGGTTTATGATCCAAATATTGTTACTTCCTCTAGCTGAATAAAGAGTTGTGTAAAGCATTGTCATGCTTTCTGGATGTTTAAGTAAAGTGTTTGTAACAATACTTCAGCACTCATTTCAAAAAAATTGTGAACATTAGACTTTTTTTATGTTTCGTAACAAAAGTGATCCATTTTTGGTAATGGTTTCTGTCTGTCTGTTTGTCTGAAAGGAAAATTATGCATACTATTATATAAACATAACACACTGCTGGGGATACACAGAGCCACTGTATTACTTCTCTGCCTTACCAAATGTGAGTTTTTCTGGTGATTAGACTGAGGGTATCAGCTGCCTCCAATACCAGTCTTCCTCACTAGCAAACTCTGTCAAGTCTCTACTGGCCCAAACCTTGCCTAGCAGGTAACAGTGACCTCCAGCCCCCGAGGCCCTCAGAGATGTTTCTCTGCAGTGCACAGCCACTACCACTGTGCGTTCACAGAAGATATTAAGTTTGCTGCACTGGTAAAGAGTCAGTACACCACAGTTTATTAATTTAACTGAGGTGAATACACCCTTCCCTTCAAGCACAGCATTGAGTTTGTAGTAAAAGTAAAAAACAAGTTTATTAAAAAAAGAGTAGATTAAGTGATGGCAAATAAAAGAGATAAAGGTAGAAATGGTTACCAGATTCAAAGTGAAAATACATACCTAAAAGTCTAAAACTTAATCTAGCAAGTTACAGTTTTTGTTCAAGATGGTTTATTTTACCCACAATCGCCTTTCCAGCTTTTTACTAGCCAGCCTGGCCTGGACCCATCACAGAGATCAAATCACTTGGTTTCTTTGTCTGGTGAAGGATAAAGATGGTGTCTCTCTGTTCCTTATATCCCCAGTGGGATTGCCTTTATCTTACAAGTCAGGAAAGCTTCCTGGGGATTCAGTCTCCTGTGTCTCTCTGGGGTGCAGGAGCCATGTTAATTCTCTGTCGTTCAGGACCAGAATAACCCCTGTTGGTTTAGCTCGATTGCTTTGTTTACTGCTAATATGTAAATTGAGGTAAACTCGTCTGTCCTAGACAAAGGAATACCTGTTTATCACCTTTACCTAGGCTAGGCTGTCTTGTCTTAAACATGTTCTAGTAGTCAAACAGAGGGAATTCATAATTTCACATATAAGGTTAAAACTTGTATTTTGCAATGATATAAATAACCAGTGTATTATTAGCTTTCATATGATACTTCACAAGGCACATTGTGTACAAATGTCATTGCAATAGTGGGTCGGATGTGAATATAGTGGTGCCTACGGTCACACTAAACCCCAGTATTTAACTTATACGTTTATCAGGGAAAGCAAGAACTAATCTGGCATGGGAGAGGATCACATGAAACAGAGAAGGCAAGAGAAATCGTAGGGCATTTATTGTCTCCTTCCTTATGCTCACAGGTGAGTTAGTACAGACTCAGGGAAATGCTATGGGGTGTATCTCAATTCAGCATTCAGAGCCTTGGCCACATGGTTCTCAATAAATGCTAATAAATGAAGGGGAAGGATGGTCTTTTGGTTAAACCCACCAGGGAGTAAAGAGAAATAGGTGTGAATTCTAGCTCTGCTACAGACTTTCTGTGAGATCTCAGGCAAGTCTCTTAACTTTTTGTCTCAGTTTTCGTACCTGTAAAATTGGTGATACAACTTTCCTAGCTCATGGTTGTGTGTGAGTGTATGTGTTAGGATTAATTCAACAATATCTGTAAAGTGCATTGTTTTCCTTAAATGAAAGGTGCTAGAGTTGTGCCTATTAATTAATTAATTAATTAACAGAGTGGCTTAAGCTACCACATGCACTGGATTGGGAATCATATAACTGGAAAGGCTAAATTATTTGTCATTCTGTGGTAATAAAAGCAAACGGGTTAAACCTGCAGTAACTTTATCTGCCAGTAGAGGTCTTTCTTGTACAAAAACAGAACAGAATTATCTTTTAAGTATGAAGCTAAACCAGAGCTGTATTAACTGTATGATTCAGGCGGCGAAGAGCCGTGTGTTCGTCTCTTAGATAGGTAACTTTGCTGTTTGTTCTTGTCAGTAAGAGCTGCTGTATAAGTACCAGACAGAATTATTCAGTGAATAATATTTGTCAAATATATCATTGATATCCCACCAGTTGCAGAGCTAGTTGACTAACATTACTTGCTGAATAATTTATTTGATCAAGAGCTACAATAATTCATCAGCTGAGTAGGACTGTCAATATTTATTGAACATCTATTTTATTTTCATTTGGCATCAGCGAACTATACATCCTAATGGTGAACCTGGCGAAATAAGCCCATTGAATTCTTGTGTTAATAGATAGATAGTGGGCAAACCTCCAACGATTCAGTTCAGGCCAGTCTAAATGCTCACCTGAAACCTTTTTATCTGGAAGTTGAGGAGTAAATCTCCTATGAAGAGCCTTTCTAATGGTACTTTAGTCTTTCAGCTTCCTATGTCTGACAAAACCAGGAAGCCCAGATACACGAGGAAATGTGAACACAAAAACATAGTTTACAGAACCTTTTCAAATATCAGTAAATGGTTTGGGTTTAACTTGTGATTTGGGCAAAGGTTCTAGACAAATTAGAGGATTGGGCCAAAAGAAATCTGATGAGGTTCAAGAAGGACAAGTGCAGAGTCCTGCACTTAGGACGGAAGAATCCCATGCTCTGCTACAGACTAGGGACCAAGCGGCTAGGCAGCAGTTCTGCAGAAAAGGACCTAGGGGTTACAGTGGACAAGAAGCTGGATATGAGTCAATAGTGTGCCCTTGTTGCCAAGAAGGCTAACGGCATTTTGGGCTGTATAAGTAGGAACATTGCCAGCAGATCGAGGGACGTGATCATTCCTCTCTATTTGACATTGGTGAGGTCCCATATGGGGTACTGTGTCCAGTTTTGGGCCCCACACTACAAGAAAGATGTGGAAACATTGGAAAGAGTCCAGCGGAGGGCAACAAAAGTAATTAGGGGGATGGAGCACATGACTTATGAGGAGAGGCTGAGGGAACTGGGATTATTTAGTCTGCGGAAGAGAAGAATGAGGGGGGTTTGATAGCTGCTTTCAACTACTTGAAAGGGGGTTCCAAAGTGGATGGATCTAAACCGTTCTCAGTGGTACCAGATGACAGAACAAGGAGTAATGGTCTCAAGTTGCAGTGTGGGAGGTTTAAGTTGGATATTAGGAAAAACTTTTTCACTAGGAGGGTGGTGAAGCACTGGAATGGGTTACTTAGGGAGGTGGTTGAATCTATTTCCTTAGAGGTTTTTAAGGTCAGGCTTGACAAAGCCCTGGCTGGGATGATTTAGTTGGGGATTGGCCCTGCTTTGAGCAGGGGGTTGGACTAGATGACCTCCTGAGGTCCCTTCCAACCCCGATATTCTATGATTCTATGATTCAGGCCAGTTCTTATTTATCCACTCCAGCTGATCTCCACCAAAATAGTTGTTTTAATAAGAAAAAAGATACTGATTCTGAATTACTTGTTTACTAAACAGTGGTGCATACTCTCAGTAGTACTTCATAATACTTATAGTGGTGAAAGGCATGACAAGAACCAATGCGTGCAACTTAAAGCCAAATTCAAATTAGAAATAAGGCCCAGATTTTTAACAGGGTGGGCAATGAACCATTGGAACAAACTACCAAGGGAGGTGCTGAATTCTCCATCTCTTGATGTCTTCAAGACTGGATACCTTCCTGGAAGATATGCTTTAGTCAGACACTAGTGATAGGGCTCAGTGCAGTGCTAACTGGGTGAAATTTTATGGCCTGTGATACACAGGAAGTCAGACAAGGGGATCTAATGGCCCCCTTCTGGCCTTAAGCTCTATGAAACATACTTGTATTAACATTACGTACAGATACATTAAGACCTTGTGATGTGCAGAGTCTCAAGCTGAAGAAGAAACTGATAAGGCCATGACTTTCTTCCATTCTGGAGCTGTTGCCAGAAAGGGGTTATGGGGGCTGGCTGTGAGTTTTCTCCAGCTCTGATCTATCTGCTGGGCAGGTGACTGAAGGAATTTGGGACAGTCTGGAAGGTACTCACTCAGCTGAGGATCATAAGCTCCTCAAAAGCACAAGGCCCCAAGTGCTTGTTTGCATTGCTTGTGGCTGAGTCTGATCTTGTGAGCAGATTAAAGTCTGTTGAGCACAATGTCCTTATTGCTTTAGGTAGAGACCTGAAGGTGGTCAGGCACACCCACAGAACAGTCAGGTTAGCCAAATACACCTAGTTACTGCACAATTGTCTTCCCTTAAGACAACGATGCTGCATCATGTTGAAGTATTGGAAGTTTGATCCTTGTTTCACTGCAGCCAGAGCACAGAGATACTGTACCATCTCAATTCTGTCGTCATTCTTAGTAACTGTTCCACAGCAAAATACCTGCACCCTGGCTAACTGTACAATATGCAAATATCCACACTCTTGCTCTGTCCTCAGAACTCAACCTCCGTTGGTCTTCCACAAGCATGGCTGCCTTTAGCTTCCCGTTTCCTTCAGCTGACAAAAGATGAAGTGAAGACTGATATAAAAATAATATATATATATATATATATATATTATATATATAAAACAAATGGAAGAAAAGGGAAGTTGATAGTAATGACTATAAATCAGAAGCTAGGAATTGTATAAAATTGATAAGGGAAGCAAAGGGATACAAGGAGAAATCTATGGTCAGCAGGGTTAAGGACAAGAAAGAGGAGGTTTTTAAGTGTAGTTGGAATAAAAGGAATCCTAACAATGGTATTGGTACATTTCTTGATGGAAATGGTATAATTATCAATATTAATGTAGAAAAGGCAGAAGTGTTTAATAACACTTCTGTTCATGTATTTTGGGAAAAAACAGACAGTATCGTCATGTCATATATGATAACACTCTTTCCATTCCACTAGTATTGCATTAGGATGTTAAACAGCTGCTATGGAAATTAGACATTTTTATATCAGCTGGTCCAGATAACTTGCATCCAAGAGTTTTCTAAAAGCTGGATGAGGAACTCTCTGGACTATTAATGTTGATTTTCAATAAGTCTTGGAACACTGGGGAAATCCTAGAAGAGTGGAGAAAAGTTAATGTTGTGCCAATATTTTAAAAGGGTAAACTGGGTGACCTGGGTAGTAATAGGCCTATCAGTCTGACATCAATCCCAGACAAGATAATGGCTTATAGGGGAATGAATTAATAAAGAATTAAAGGAGAGTAATGCAACTAATGTCAGTTAACATGGATTTATGGAAAATCCTGTTAAACTAACTTGATATATTTTTTGATTAAATTACAAGTTTGGTTGATAAATGTAATAGTGGTGAAGTAATATACTTAGACTTCTGTAAGGCATTTGAGTTGGTACCGCATGACATTTTGATTAAAAAAACTAGAAAGATATAAAGTTAATGGCACACATTAAATAGTTAAAAACTAGTTAACTGATAGGTCTTGTAGTCAACTATGTGTTTCTATTGGGGTCCTGAAGGGATCTGTTCTTGGCCTTATACTATGTAACATTTTTATTAATGACCTGGAAGAAAACAGAAAATCATCACTCATAAAGTTTGCAGATGGCAAAAAAATTGGGGGATGGTAAATAATGAAGAGGACAAGTCACTGATTCAGAGCGATCTGGATGGCATGGTAAGCTGGGCTCAAGCATACAAATATACACTTTAATATGGCTAACTGTAAATGTATATACATCTAGGACCAAAAAATGTAGGCCATACTTACAGAATGCGGGGCTCTTTCTTGGGAAGCAGTGACTCTGAAAAAGATTTTGGATAATCACCTGAACATGAGTTCCTTGTGTGATGCTGTGGCTAAAAGAGCTAATGCAATCCTTGGGTACCTAATCAGAAGAATCTCGAGTAGGAATAGAGACATTATCTTAGCTTTTCATTTGGCAGTGGTGCAACCGCTGCTGGAATACTGTGCTCTGTTCTGGTGTCCGCAATTCAAGAAGGATATAGATAAATTGGAGAGAGTTCAGAGAAGAGTCATGTGAATGATTAAAGGATTAGAAAACCTGCTTTATAGTGATAGACTAAAAGAGCTCAATCTATTTAGCAGAACAAAGAGAAGGCTAAGGGGTGACTTGATTAGAGTCTGTAAGTACCTACATGGAAAACAAATATTTAATAAAGGGCTCGTCAATCTGGCATAGAAAGGCATAACACAATCCAACATCTGGGAGCTAAAGCTAGACAAATTCAGACTGGAATGAGGTTGAAATTTTTAACAACAGTGGTAATTAACCATTGGAACAATTTACCAAGGGTTGTGGTGGATTCTCTGTCACTGACAATTTTGACGTCAAGACTAGATGTTTTCTACAAGATTTTCTCTAGGAATTATTTTGGGGAAGTTCGATGGCCTGTGTTATACAGGAGTTCAGACAAGGTGATCGCAATGGTCCCTTCTGGCCTTGGAAGCTATGAATCTTTTCTTAAAACCCTTTGTGTGTGGATCATCATCATGGCAAATCCCTTGAAGACTGAGTGCCACCTAGATATATTTCTGTCTAAAACCCAGGGTGTTACCATCAAGCAGCCTCCTGCTCCAATTTACAACCAGCTCAGTATTAACCAGTTGGACATCAAGCAGGTGGCAGCTGTCAAAGACATGGGAAGCATCATAGACATGCTGGAGAACATAAGAATGGCCATAATAGGTCAGAACAATGGTCTGTCTTCTGACAGGTTTCAGAGTAGCAGCCGTATTAGTCTGTATTCGCAAAAAGAACAGGAGTACTTGTGGCACCTTAGAGACTAACAAATTTATTAGAGCATAAGCTTTCATGGGCTACAGCCCACTTCATCAGATGCATAAAATGGAACATATAGTAAGAAGATATATATATACATACAGAGAAGATGGAAATTGCCATACAAACTGTAAGAGGCTAATTAATTAAGATGAGCTATTATCAGCAAGAGAAAAAAACTTTTGTAGTGATAATCACGATGGCCCATTTAGACAGTTGACAAGAAGGTGTGAGCATACTTAACACAGGGAAATAGATTCAATATGTGTAATGACCCAGCCATTCCCAGTCTCTATTCAAACCCAAGTTAATGGTATCTAGTTTGCATATTAATTCAAGCTCAGCAGTTTTTTGCTGGAGTCTGTTTTTGAAGCTTTTCTGTTGCAAAATTGCCACCCTTAAATCTTTTACTGAGTGACCTATACCGGAAACCTACTGATCGCTATACTTACCTACATGCCTCCAGCTTCCATTCAGGACACACCACACGATCCATTGTCTACAGTCAAGCTCTAAGATACAATCGCATTTGCTCCAATCCCTCAGACAGAGAGAAACACCTACAAGATCTCTATCAAGCATTCTTAAAACTACAGTACTCACCTGCTGAAGTGAAAAAACAGATTGACAGAGCCAGAAGAGTACCTAGAAGTCACCTAATACAGGACAGGCCCAACAAAGAAAATAACAGAACGCCAATAGCCATCACCTTCAGCCCCCAACTAAAACTTCTCCAGCGCATCATCAAAGATTTACAACCTATCCTGAAAAATGATTCCTCACTCTCACAGATCGTGGGAGACAGACCAGTCCTCGCTTACAGACAGCCCCCCAACCTGAAGCAAATACTCTCCAGCAACCACACACCACACAACAAAAACAATAACCCAGGAACCTATGCTTGCAACAAAGCCCGTTGCCAACTGTGTTCACATATCTATTCAGGGGACACCATCATAGGGCCTAATCACATTAGCCACTCCATCAGGGGCTCGTTCACCTGCACATCTACCAATGTGATATATGCCATCATGTGCCAGCAATGCCCCTCTGCCATGTACATTGGCCAAACAGGACAGTCTCTACCGTGGCTATGCAAAAGAATAAATGGACACAAATCGGACATCAGGAATCATAACATTCAAAAACCGGTAGGAGAACACTTCAACCTCTCTGGCCACTCAGTAAAAGATTTAAGGGTGGCAATTCTGCAACAGAAAAGCTTCAAAAACAGACTCCAATGAGAAACTGCTGAGCTTGAATTAATATGCAAACTAGATACCATTAACTTGGGTTTGAATAGAGACTGGGAGTGGTTGGGTCATTACACATATTGAATCTATTTCCCTGTGTTAAGTATGCTCACATCTTCTTGTCAACTGTCTAAATGGGCCATCTTGATTATCAGTACAAAAGTTTTTTTTCTCTTGCTGATAATAGCTCATCTTAATTACAGTTTGTAGGGCATCTTACAGTTTGTATGGCAACTTCCACCTTCTCTGTATGTATATATATATATATATATATCTTCTTACTATATGTTCCATTCTATGCATCCGATGAAGTGAGCTGTAGCCCATGAAAGCTTATGCTCTAATAAATTTGTTAATCTCTAAGGTGCCACAAGTACTCCTTTTCTTTTTGTCTTCCAACAGTGGCCAGTGCCTGGTGCTTCAGAGTAAATGAACAGAACAGGGCAATTCCAAGTGATCCATCCCGTGTTGTCCAGTCCCAGCTTCTGGCAGTTAGAGGTTTAGGCACATGCTGAGCTTGGGGTGCATATCTGACCATCTTGGCTAGTAGCCATTGATGGCTCTATCCTTCATGAATTTTTCTAATTCTTTTTGAACCCAGTTTTACTTTTGGCTTTCACAACATCCCATGAGAACAAGTTGCACTAATTGACTGTGTGTTGTGTGAAGAAGTACTTCTTTATGTTTGTTTTAAATCTGCTACTAATTAATTTCATTGTATGAAATGAAATTCTTGTGTTATGTGAAGGGGTAAATAAAAATTTCCTATTCACTTTTTCTGTACCCTTCATGATTTTATAGATCTCTGTCAATCCCCCCGTAGTCATATATTTTCTAAGATGAACACTCCCAGTCTTTTTAATCTCTCCTCATATAGAAGCTGTTCCATATGCCAAATTGTAGGTGCCGACTCTGTAGGTGCTCCAGGACTCAAGCACCCACAGAAAAAAATAGGGGTGCTCAGCACTGACCAGCCACAGTGATTCTGGCCCTGGGGCTGGCCAGCAATCAGCTGTTCAATGGGCAAGTGGTGCTCAGAAGGGGGCAGAGTGGGGGTGGGAAGAGGCGGAGTGAGGGCAGGTCCTCGGGGGAGTGGGGGAGGCCAAGCAATAGCAGGGCCTCAGGAGGAGCAAGGGGGAGCACCCATGGGGAAAACAAAAGTCAGCACCTGTGCCCTAATTATTTTTGTTGCCTCTCCTTGTACCTTTTTAATTCTAATATATCTTTTTTGAGATGGGGCTACCAGAACTGCATGTAGTATTCACGGTGTGGATGTACCATGGATTTATATAATGGCATCGTGATATTTTCTGTCTTCTTATCTATCCCTTTCCTAATGGTTCCCAACAGTCTGTGAGCTTTTTTGATTGCTGCTGCACACTGAGAAGATATTTTCAGAGAACTATCTACAGTGACTCCAAGATCTCTTTCTTGAGTGGTAACAGCTAATTTAGACTCCACCATTTTGTATGTATGGTTGGGATTATTTGCATTACTTTGCACCTATCAACATTTTGTTATCCAGTTACTCAGTTTTGTGATCTCTCTCTAACTCTTTGCAGTCTGCTTTGGACTTAACTATCTTGAGTAATTTTGTATGGTCTGAATTTTTTGCCACCTCACTGTTCACCCCCTTTTCCAGATCTTTTATGACTATGTTGAACAGTGCAGGTCCCAATACAGATCTATGGGGGACCCTGCTATTTATCTCTCTCCATTGTGAAAACTGACCATTTATTCCTATCCTTTGTTTCCTATCTTTTAACCAGCTAGTGATCCATGAGAAGACTTTCCCTCTTATCCCATGACTGCTTACTTTTCTTAAGAGCCTTTGGTATGGGACCTTGTCAAAGGCTTTCTGAAAGTCCCAGTGCATTATATCAACTGGATCACTCTTTTCCACATGCTTACTGACACCCTCAAAAAATTCTAATAGATTGATGGGTTATGATTTCCCTTTACAAAAGCCATGTTGGCTCTTCTCCAACATATTGTTTTTATCTGAGTCTTACAATTTTGTTCTTTACTATAGTTTCAACCAATTTGCCTGGCACTGAAGTTAGGCTCACCAGGGTTACTTCTGGAGCCTTCAGAATTCTTGAGTGAATACCATCTGGTCTTTGTGACTTATTACTATTCACTTTACCAATTTGTTCCAAAATCTCCTCTATTGAAACCTCAGCATGGGACAGTTCCTGAGATTTGTCACCTAAAAAAAATGACTCAGATGTGGGGATCTCCACCACATCTTCTATAATGAAGACCAATGCAAAGAATTCATTTAATTTCTCCTCAGTGACCTTGTCTTCCTTGAATGCTCCCTTAGCACCTTGATCATCCAGTGGCCCCACTGATTTTTCTATCAGGCTTCCTGCTTCTGATGTTCTTAAAAACTTTTGGTTGTTAGTTTTTGTGTCTTTAGCTAGTTGCTCTTCAAATTCTTTCTTGGTCTGCCTGTGACCCTCTGTACCTCAAAGTAGCACCCTGGAACCCCCATTTTCACCACTGTCACATAATTATGATATGTTTCGTACATAGTATACCTTGTGAGGTATCATTTTAAAAATCTTGATTTTTTGAACATTAATATCCTGTTGGATTGTATGTACTATTATTGTATGTGACGTTATGAAGTACTGCTATATGTGCTATTGAAATATGTTGTGAGGTTGGGAGATGCCCAGAGCTAGACTTTCAGTAAGGACAAAGGAGAATCCATCACTGGCCAGACAGACATTGATGGCCCATCAAAAAAGAATCCACTACCCCAGAGGCTCCTTAGAGAAGGGGGTCCAGTCTGTGTATTGAGGAACTGTAAGCTGACTGTACCATCTGTTAGGGTGCGACACTGCTTGATTCAAATCTTGCTTAGTCTGTTTACATTAAAATTTAGACTGTGAATTTATATTTATTTTTGAGGTAACCAACTTTGATCTCTATGCCTGCTACTGACAATCACTTAAAATCTATCTTTCAGTAATTAATAAATCTGTTTTATATTTGACCTAAAACAGTATGTCTTTGATTGAAATGCATAGGGAATCTCAGCTCTGATGTCCATTGAAGGGAAACTAAGTAATGAGTTTACACTAGTCAGGCTTCTGACCAGTGCAAGATGGTACAGTTCTTGGGTGCAAGGCTGGGGAGCTGGGGGGAGGGGGGAATGGGAATTGGCTGAAGCCTCTTAGTTGATGGTTCATGAGTGGCTGGGAGATCACTCATGTTACTCAACTGTTGTCTCTCCCTGTGGATGGCTGTGGAAGTGCAGTGCCTGTCAGAGGCTTGTAGCTTGACATTAGCATCACACTGTGACCCGCAGCTCAGACTGGTGGGTTTGGAGGGCTCAGAGGTCCCACAGTCCAGGTTGTATCTCGGGGACCCCGTCACACTCCCTTATTCTGCTTTTACACTTGACTTGCCAAAATTTATGCTCCTTTCTATTTCCTCAGTAGGATTTCACTTCCAATTTCTAGAGGATGCCTCGTTGCCTCTAACTGCCTCTTTCACTCTGCTGTTTAGTCTTGGTGGCATTTTTTTGGTTCTTTTACTGAAGATGCTTAAAAAATGTGAACATTCATATAGCAGCTGCTGTTGCTCTGTTTCAGCCCTTCAGCAGCTTCTGCGGATGTCATGATGTGAAATTCGTGACAAAGCTGCAGATCTGTAGAACCCTGGCTATACCAGCTATACTGTGGAGCTGTGACTTGTGGACATTGAGGAAGGTGGAAGAGCACAGGATTGATGGTTTTGATTCTTGTTGTCTTTGTTAGCTGCTCAATATTAAGTCGCAGAATCTGATCAGCAACGAGGATATTCGAAGTCGAACTCAGCAACACCTCCATCGGCACTGGTTCAGATTCAGTGTCTTTTCTGGTATGAATGTATTATTAGGATGGAAGAGCAACAGATTCCAAAGTGTATTTACCAAGTAATGCTGCTACACAGCTGGTAACCACACAGTTGCTCAAAGCTCTGGTGCCACTATAAGATAGCCAGTGATGGACATAAATTGAATATCCGGCCAGACAACCTTGTGTTTTGGATGAATATGAATAAGTACGTGTGACATGCACAGGTCTATAGGTATAGTACTATATATAGGTAGGAACATAGGCAAGTGATATACCATCGTTCTACATTAAAAAAAAATTACTTGGTGCAATATTGTTCTATGCTAATAGGTCTCCAAGAAGTCGATGTAGAGATTTAGTCAGAGTTAGGTAGGCAGGTATGAGGATTAAAATGATATATTTAAATGAGATTGAATATTTTTAGATGTGTCGTTTTTGCTGAAGGTTTTTGCTTGTTTGTTCTTTGCACAGAACAAATACAATATCACATCAGCTAATGTCCATGATGTCTCAGACTGGTCCTGGATTTATCTAATCTAAGCTGTGATCTGTTCTACATCATAACATCAGAATATTTTTCCTATGAGCCAGTGTTGACAATGATTTTCTCCCCTGCTGCTATTTATAATAATCTGAATACATATATTTCAATGTTAGTGCTTAGGGGGTGGACGGAGTGTTATTTATGCTAAAACATAATTAATGGGAGCTTTTACCAAAGTGTGTTGTGGTTTTCTGTAAGCTGGTTTCGGTAGAAATGTTTGGATCTCTGGACAGTCACAGAAAATAAGAAGGTGGGTGATTTACTTCTGTACAACCTCTCCAGCTGTGGTTGGAGGTGTTTGAGGTTCATTTGATGGTGGTTACTGTGGGTAAAAGAAGAATGAAACCTTTTCACAGCAGAATTCAATCCGTGATGGATGATGGTATATACAATTTGAAAGATATCTGCCCAGGAGCTGATCTGGCACTAAAATTCTGGTTTCCCTCTGTCTTTAATATGCTGCAACGTAAGAGTTTCAACATCACTGCATAGAGTTACAGAAAATAAGTTTGTCTCTTAGAGCTACCTATTGTTCTTAGTCTTTGTAATGAGTTTTCAGACTCTGACATGGGTTGCTGTATGTTGTCCCAGTGTGTTCTGGTGCAGAGATAATGTCCAATCATGCACTCATTTTAATGGGAAAGTTTCCTGAGGATGCAGGCCCAACAACTTGAGTGTATTTCCTGCTAACCTGGTTATATCATGGACTAATATAAGTACCTGGGGCTTAGTTATTCAGCCCAAGATATAGTTAATGTCTCATAAACAGGGATTTTCTAAGTTTTTGTCCCGTTGAATATTGTTTTCATGTAGTTAGTTAATTTTATTGAATATGTTTTTGGGGATTATCATCCATTGCTTCAATGGCTGTAATTATGACAAACAATGTAATTACTTGATATGAGATAATGGGATAATTTTCAAGGCTGTGAGGATGGTTTTAGCTGTGTGACTGGCAAAAACCTTGCATGTAATTTAAAATGTTTTATCTCTGTGTGTGTAATAATATCACAGAAATGCATAATGGTTTCTTTAATCAGGGGAGTAAATGAATGGAGCACTTGCAGAGTAAGGGTTTTAAAATTCAATAGCATGGCAGGTTTCTTATTTTTCTTCTCCCCTCCTGGAATACTTACAGTTGCACAGACACTGCCTTTTTGTTCCAACTCGTGTGTTGCTCTTGGTGTCTGCAGTGAATGCAGAATACAGACTTCACAATCCTTTTTAGAGCTGTGGGGCCTATAACAGGTCCTGCCTGCATGAAGAATAGAATACAATATAATCACTGAAAATATAATACTGGAACTATGGAAATCAATTGTGCTGTGTTCTGGTCACCTTATATCAGAAAGGAGTTAGCTGAGGAGAAACAGAAGGGATCCAAAGACAGACAGTGAAAATGATGAGAGGTCTGGAGAGACTTTCCATATGGGGAGACACTAAGAATGTTCGGCCTCTTTAGGTAAGAGAGGGTCTGAGGGAGTGTATAAGATAATGAATGACCACTCAGGCACTCTTAGTCACCCTCTCTCGTCATACAAAAACAAGATAGTACCTAATGAAATTAAAAGGCAATATTTACAAATGATAAATGGAACTACTTATGTGTTGTGTAATCTGTAGAACTCACTGTCTCAAGATATTATTGAGGCACAAAGCCTAGCTGGATTCGAAAGGGATACAAATTAAGGGGCATTAGCCAACCATTAATTGCCTGGGGACAGGAAAAACTTTCCCTCTGGGTAAATTACATAGTTGTATAATTGGGCTTTTCTACACTTTCCTCTGAAGTATATGGTATGGGCCAATGATCTGATCTAGTATGGCAATTCCTATGTTTCTAAGGACGAGGCTGGCCTGAGCATTGTGAGTAAGGTTAGTGTGATGATTGTAATGTTACTAATGTATATATTTTGCATTTTGATTGGCTGTGGCCCTTCTAATACTTTGAGATTACACAAGCGAAATTAAGACTGGCCAGAGAATAAAAGAACATTAATAAATTAGAGTACTGCAATGCAATTTTCAATTCTGCATGCTGGATATATGAAGCATTACATCTCTGATTGTGCAGCTTCCTGATTCACTGAATGCAATGAGAAATTACACCAACATGAATCCATCCTTGTGGCAATTATTGTAACAAGAACAGTGCCTGGTATGAACCCTAATTCCTTCTCATAACAATTTAAAGAGCCAAATTCTACCCTTGGATTTATACTAACTACTGTGAAAATTGATCCAAATTATGAGTCTCATGGTTTTAAATCGGCCTTTGACTCAGAATATGATCTTCCACTGGTGACTGAATGTATTCTCCTTAAAGTAATAATCTTTTACTAGAAAGACACAAAAATGTTCAAATTTAGACACATACAGTGAATGGATAATGTACTATATATAGGTTAAAAACTAGCTATTTGTAAGAAACCTAAAAACACTGTAGAATTCCTATTCTCATCCAGATCTGCAAAATCAATTAGAGTTTTTATGTATAGTTTAGCATATCTGCAGCAAGTGTAGTGCACAAAGGCCCATAGAAATTGTTCTCTGAATAAGCTTTTTTTTCTTCAAAAGTGCAGAATTTTCAGGCCCTCATTCTGCAAGCAGAAGTGCTAATGTCAATCTCCATGCCTGCCTGGAGTCCTGACTTCATTGGGCCACAGTGCAGATACATGGGATTGACACTAATGTTTTTCTTGTAGGAGTGGGGACTAATATTGTTGTTCTGTGACCTTTCTCCAGGTCTCTTACCTCACCACTCCCTGGCAAGCATAAGAAATATTTTAACCTGAACCCCAGAAAACTGCTATGTGCTTTCATTTGCCCCCCTCCTTTCACCATAGTTAATCAAATAATTGTGTGTAAATTGAAGCTTTTCCTTTTAGTCAGTTTTCCTCCTTTGGCCAGTTCCTTCAATTATTTCATAATTCAATGTCTTGTTAATATGTCAATTAGGTACGGTATGCTGGAGGTTAGTGTAATTTCACAAAGCGTGGACTGCGACATTATTAATGAATCGGGCAGCAAGAGGAGGATGGTTATAAAGGGGCAAAGCTCTATCTGTTAGACAGGACTCACAGCTGGGTGTGTGGGTGTGAGGGATGTGACAGCTGATATTTTGGTCAAATATATATATATTTTTTTGCAATTTGCCTGAGAGTGGCAGGTACTCTTTAAAGGGACACTGCCATCTTATTTTTTAAATAAATATTTATATTAGAAACCTTAAACTGAAATCTGTTACCAAATATTAAGTATTAACTAAGAACCATTTAATCAGATATGTCTGTCTCCTCTTTAGGGATATGTATTCACCAGTTCCTCAGCACCACAGTCTCCTCACACACACTCTGCTTTGCAAGTCTCACAGTGTGTCCCAGTCTACACCCCTTTATCTCATACCTCCCCGTCACTTAAGTGTGTTAGTAACCCTGTAAATCCCACTCAGCATCCCTTCTCCTGGTGTGTTACAATCAACACATTCCATACCTCCTCGGGGGGGAGGGGGGGGATGTCCAAGGGTTTTCCCCACCAGCAAGAGGTGTTTTCTTAGGGAAGGGAGGGTCTATGCCTAGATAAATACCTTGAATTTACGGTTACCACAGGTTACCAGACCTAACAAGCATCAGAGAAGATAAATACCAAAAAAATGTTACAGTGGAAGAAATGTAATCATTAAAAAGTATGGAAATAAGTGAAATGAAAGAATTACAGTTCAGATGTTTGCTAACAAAAATTGACACCTATGAAAATTAACATTCAACATCCTTGACTTTGATCTCTTTTACTTTACTTTGTGAAATACAGTTGCTCAGTAATGTGCTTAATAAACATGGCATGATATAGAATGTCAGTTGTCTGAAGATGAATGATGCAAATGGTGTTTTAGCTATTATGTACTTAGCACAATAGATGTGATTCTGTGGGAGGCTATGTCGTAGTTACATAAGAATTGGATACAAGCCAGTGGTCCTTTATAATGTCTTCAGAATAAAATAAGTACAATGTTAGTATTCAGCAGTTAGATGTGTGTTCAATTAGACCTTGAAATGCATTGCTTTATGTAGTTTGGTGCAAGACAATTAGAGTTATACTAGTTCTTTGTCTTGAAATAAATGTCTACCTTTTTTTATCTTTCTATAACTCAAACACTGAAAGGTTTCAGAGTAGCAGCCGTGTTAGTCTGTATCCACAAAAAGAAAAGGAGGACTTGTGGCACCTTAGAGACTAACCAATTTTTTTGAGCATAAGCTTTCGTGAGCTACAGCTGGTTGGAATGTATCCGATGAAGTGAGCTGTAGCTCACGAAAGCTTATGCTCAAATAAATTGGTTAGTCTCTAAGGTGCCACAAGTATTCCTTTTCTTTTTTCAAACACTGAAGTACTGTATTTCTTGGTACTGTAGCTCTGCCTTGGAGGTCACAGTTAAGATGATAGTTGGAATGTCAAATAGTAATTTTCATGTCTGTAGAATGTTTTTAGAAACAGTGTTATGGTCCCGGGTGACCTGTACCTTTGATCTCTCCTGTCTCTCTGTGAGCACCCATTTCAGGTGACCAGCACCTGCACTTCTTTCAGGGTGGCATGCTGTGATTCAACCCACTTTTAGTCTGGGTCTCCAGGTTACAGCACCCCTGTTTACCAACCACGTTTCCTTAGCAAGCTCAACTTGGTTTGGTGCCTACATGAGACTTCCCTTCAGGAGCTGTGATCAGTAACAAAATTCAATGACATCAGACAGCTTTCTCAAAAGAAAATATTATTTTTTAATCTACAGGAGCATAGCAATGAGAGGGAAAAGGGTTAAAACAACAAAAGGTCTACATCTGTATGGTCTTACCTAAAAACTTTTAATTTCCCTCAAGACTTAGATAGGCCCTGTGTGTCTCAGGTACCCCTGCTCAATGGGCCTAGATTTCTGTCTTCCTTCCTGCATACTCTGTCTCCATCCCTCTCTTCATCAGGGATCCTCTTTAAACATTTCCCAAGATTTTTGATTAAGGTTTCCCACCTAAAGGCCCCAACCTTGTCCCAGCTGGGGGTGGAAGCATGCCCAATTCAGACAGAGACAAAACTTGAAAGGCCTTGACACTTGTATTGTCAGTTAAGCACCAGTGATGCTTAACTATCTGAAGTCATTGATTTTGGTTCTTCCACATGGCCAAAACCACCTAAGACTGTCTTAACTCCTAGATATCCTTTAGCAAGCAACACCATAACCCTCAAACCCACAGAAGTAAATATAATATTCATTAAAATTATATTGCTTTCTCCCACATTTTTATGGGTCAGATGGTAGGAAATGTGGACCAGGGACCTTAGACTTGATTTTTTTGGAGGAGAAGAGTGGTAATCCAGAGTAGGAGGAGAACAGAGGACTCCTTCAAATCTTTCCTTAAAACAATTCAGCCATGATGCATACAAAACACTCACCAGTAGCTAGATAGAGGGTGTCCTGTGACTGCTGCTGGTTGCTTTATAATGGACTCTGAGCAGGAGTGACTATGTTCGTAGCTGTGTGTGTCAGATACATGGGAAAAATATAATTGGGGTTGTATAGGTCCCACATACCTCATCACCCCTACCCCCTCCTGTTACTCTGCCCACAAGACTTTCCATTTCCCTCCCTCCCACCATGTGATTTTCATAGTCATATATTGGTGCACCTGTCAAGCTGGCTGAAGGTTGCAGGATAGAGCCACAGAAGTATGTGGGAGAAGGGGTTTGGCAGTGAGAGGAGGAGGGAGGAAAAGATACCTACTTCTTCCAGTTGCCAACCCAGCCAGCTATCCCTTTGGGTATCCTTTGTTGTCTCCTTTCAGACTCACATTTAGACCATGACTACACTAGGAAAACAGGTTGCACAGAGGTATTAATTAACAAGATTTTAGACAGAACTTTGCACCCAGCATAAATGGGGCAATAAGACTCAAGTTCTTTTTAAAAGGGTCATGAACTACAATGAAATGGTACTTTTGCTTGATCTGAGTTTTAGATTTTGTGAGAACACCACCAAAGCAGAAGTGCTTTGCATTGTTGCAAATTTTAGTGTGAAATTATTTCTTTAAGAGACCTCTTGCTACTATGGCCTTTAATGTGAAACATTTGGGAACGGCTAAACTAAGTTTTTTTTAATGAACTGTTCTACAGATGCCGTTTAAAAGGCCTGCAAATTGGAGATAATTTAGAAGACTTTAAAGAACTATGACAGGTTTCAGAGTAGCAGCTGTGTTAGTCTGTATTCGCAAAAAGAAAAGGAGGACTTGTGGCACCTTAGAGACTAACCAATTTATTTGAGCATAAGCTTTCATGAGCTACAGCTCACTTCTGAGCTGTAGCTCATGAAAGCTTATGCTCAAATAAATTGGTTAGTCTCTAAGGTGCCACAAGTCCTCCTTTTCTTTTCAAAGAACTATGTTGTGCGTATATTGTAAACTCAGAGCGTGTGTGTGGTGATGGTGTGTTGAGCCTTGCAAAACTCCCTAGCAGAAAAGAGAAGAAAAATCTGCATCAAACTCTGACCCAAGTGTATGAATTCACAGTGCTACATGGAGTGAATTCCTTAGCACGTGGTTGAAAGTTGATTCAACGTTGGTTTATAACAAGTTTCAAAAAGTTGGAGGCTTCTCCCCTTTAGAGTGCTGCTCTCACCTCCCATGTGACGCGCCTAGATTTTGAACTTCTTCAATTATGAATATGCAGCGTTGCTTTTTAAATTTTAATGTCTCCATTTAATTTTTACATTGTATTTCTGTTTCAATGATCCTGCTCTCATATCTTGGCTGAGGACAGTGGCATGAAGGTTGCCCCATGGATGCCTTGGGCAGGAGGGAAGCAGCTGCTGTGGACAGACAGGGTCCCAGCTTCTGCCTATAGAGTTAAGAAAACCCAACTCTCTTGCTTGCCTCCTCCAAGGAGGGATCCCCAGAAGAGAGAGAGTGTGTGGGGCACACTTTGAATAGAGCGGGAGCTACCAGCTCAGCCATCA
This sequence comes from Chelonia mydas, assembly GCF_015237465.2. Classification (NCBI taxonomy): domain Eukaryota; kingdom Metazoa; phylum Chordata; order Testudines; family Cheloniidae; genus Chelonia; species Chelonia mydas. The sequence continues at coordinate 122,432,267 of NC_057851.1, read as the reverse complement.
GGCCTGCTAATTCAAAGCAGCAGGGCAAGGATGACAAGGCAGATGCATGTGCTGCTTGTAGTAGTGGCTGAGGACATATTAAAACTCAACGCTTTGCACCAAAGATCGCCCAGTTTGTGCTTTTGATCTGCAACCGAAGCCTGCAGCAGTGCTAGCAGGGCGTGGGCACCTTCCCCACCTCTTTCATACACTCCCCCAACCCTTCTCTACTGCTTTCTGAAGGAGTGTCTGGACACAGTGAGCGGTGGCGGTTCCAGCTTTAAAAAGTGGCTGCAAAAATGGCATCATGAACTTCTATGATTCTTGAATCTCAGAGATTCCAGATTGCATGTTACCAGTTTGCCAGTAGCTTGATGTTTTTTCTGACTGTCAGTCCCACATACTTATCCTGGGATTAGAGAATTAAGTTGGTTTCTTTCCTTCTGGCAGATCACCAGTAATTTAGGATGTGGGGGGTGGGCACTTATGCCCTCATTACATCTCTGCAGTCCCTCTATCTCTAATGGATTTGCACATGTACAATTGACTGGGACTTAAGCAATTCCAATGCTGCACCAAAAGGAATAGAATCCATCTCACTCCCTCACGTGTGTGGCTCCACAGGGCTAATGGGAGACAAAAAAGCAGGAAAAGCTTATTTTTATCATTACAGTATATAGCTAGGACTTTAAGTAACAGATCAGAGGAAGACGGTGAAATTTTTACATAGGCACTTTTTTCTGAGTAGAGTTGCACTTGATCCAGTGGTCCTTATTTGGGGAAAACTCCCATCCACTTGGTTTTGCTTGTACCTGGAGCACAAAATCAGGCCCTAAATGAATTGCATTGTGTAGCTAACATGTGGCGTGTGACTCCAACAAACCCAGCAGGATGCCCTTTGAAAATAAAGGGTTGGGTTTTCACACTGAGAATTAATATACAGTGTTATTGTTACCAGGCACTGAGTGTCCAAGTCTCCTCTGTGAAGATGAAATTAATCCCTTGGGCTGTCCAAGTTGATTTTAAAATGTCATATCAATGGGTCCCCTTGTCACAGTTCCTGGGTTAACTGCACCTCTGTCCCTTTCAAGTCCTTCACAAAAGCACCCCCTTATGTGTTAGGCCTCCAGCTGTCACTTTTCTCAGGATGGGAACCTGTGTTCCTCTCTGTTCAGACCAAGGCACAGTCCCCTTGCAACTCACTGTGTTTATCCCAGCAGCTCTGACTTTCGTTCAGCACCTGCAGTTCGGTGACAGAGTTAACAGCTTTCAGAGTAACAGCCGTGTTAGTCTGTATTTGCAAAAAGAAAAGGAGTACTAGTGGCACCTTAAAGACTAACCAATTTATTTGAAAATGAGCTTTCGTGAGCTACAGCTCACTTCATCGGATGCATGCTGTGGAAACTGCAGAAGACATTATATACACAGAGACCATGAAACAATACCTCCTCCCACCCCACTCTCCTGCTGGTAATAGCTTATCTAAAGTGATCATCAAGTTGGGCCATTTCCAGCACAAATCCAGGTTTTCTCACCCCCCCACCCCCATACACACACAAACTCACTCTGCTGCTCGTAATAGCTTATCCAAAGTGACCACTCTCCCTACAATGTGCATGATAATCAAGGTGGGCCATTTCCAGCACAAATCCAGGTTTTCTCACCCCCCCTCGCCCCCCACACAAACTCACTCTCCTGCTGGCAATAGCTCATCCAAACTGACCACTCTCCCCACAATGTGCATGACAATCAAGGTGGGCCATTTCCAGCATAAATCCAAGTTTAACCAGAACGTCGGGGGAGGGGGGGTATAGGAAAAAACAAGGGGAAATAGGCTACCTTGCATAATGACTTAGCCACTCCCAGTCTCTATTTAAGCCTAAATTAATAGTATCCAATTTGCAAATGAATTCCAATTCAGCAGTTTCTCACTGGAGTCTGGATTTGAAGTTTTTTTGTTGTAAGATAGCGACCTTCATGTCTGTGATTGCGTGACCAGAGAGATTGAAGTGTTCTCTGACTGGTTTATGAATGTTATAATTCTTGACATCTGATTTGTGTTCATTTATTCTTTTATGTAGAGACTGTCCAGTTTGACCAATGTACATGGCAGAGGGGCATTGCTGGCACATGATGGCATATATCACATTGGTGGATGTGCAGGTGAACGAGCCTCTGATAGTGTGGCTGATGTTATTAGGCCCTGTGATGGTGTCCCCTGAATAGATATGTGGGCACAGTTGGCAACGGGCTTTGTTGCAAGGATAGGTTCCTGGGTTAGTGGTTCTGTTGTGTGGTATGTGGTTGTTGGTGAGTATTTGCTTCAGGTTGGGGGGCTGTCTGTAGGCAAGGACTGGCCTGTCTCCCAATATTTGTGAGAGTGTTGGGTCATCCTTCAGGATAGGTTGTAGTTCCTTAATAATGCGTTGGAGGGGTTTTAGTTGGGGGCTGAAGGTGACGGCTAGTGGCGTTCTGTTATTTTCTTTGTTAGGCCTGTCCTGTAGTAGGTGACTTCTGGGAACTCTTCTGGCTCTATCAATCTGTTTCTTCACTTCCGCAGGTGGGTATTGTAGTTGTAAGAATGCTTGATAGAGATCTTGTAGGTGTTTGTCTCTGTCTGAGGGGTTGGAGCAAATGCGGTTGTATCGCAGAGCTTGGCTGTAGACGATGGATCGTGTGGTGTGGTCAGGGTGAAAGCTGGAGGCATGTAGGTAGGAATAGCAGTCAGTAGGTTTCCGGTATAGGGTGGTGTTTATGTGACCATTGTTTATTAGCACTGTAGTGTCCGGGAAGTGGATCTCTTGTGTGGACTGGACCAGGCTGAGGTTGATGGTGGCATGGAAATTGTTGAAATCATGGTGGAATTCCTCAAGGGCTTCTTTTCCATGGGTCCAGATGATGAAGATGTCATCAATATAGCGCAAGTAGAGTAGGGGCGTTAGGGGACGAGAGCTGAGGAAGCGTTGTTCTAAGTCAGCCATAAAAATGTTGGCATACTGTGGGGCCATGCGGGTACCCATAGCAGTGCCACTGATCTGAAGGTATACATTGTCCCCAAATGTAAAATAGTTATGGGTAAGGATAAAGTTAACAGCTTTCACAAAGCATGGTGCTTTTTTTTTTTTTTTTTTTTTTTTTTTTTTAAGGACAAAAGCATTACAGAGAAAATTTGTAATAAAACAGTTAACAGTTTACTGGTAGGCCCATACATAAGTGTTTTTTTTAATCCCATGAGTCTCTCTTGAGTCAGATCAGGCTGACCCTTATACAGTTTTTGGGACCTTTGTCTCCCAGGGCTCCTAAATCAGGTAAAACCAGCCAATGCTATTTCCCGCAGGGAGCAAAGCTTCAAAGGGCTGGCTATCTGCATTAATTATCCCCTAGTGACTCCAGATTCCACAAGAAACCCAGCCAGCCAGGAACACAAAGGTAAAAACAACACTTACTGATACCATAGTCTGTGACTATCCTATGTGCCCACAGTGTCTGGCACATCTCACTATAACAGACTTCGAAGTTTCCATGCTTCAGAGGTCTAACATCTGTGTTCAGCATCTCTAAGCAGAGGCAGATATTTATGGGCCCAATCAAACATAAAATATATATGGAGTCGCAGGTAGGCAGTTAGCCACGTAAGAAACTGACTTGTACCAGGGGACTGTCCCAGTATTATCGGAGTCCCCAGTTTATCACTCCTATCAGTCTGCTCAGCCCAAGTGTTCCGGTAAGTGCAGAAATCAAACTCTCAGACTCATTCATCTCAGGAAGGGAGAAGTCATGGGACTCCTGATTTTTGCATCCCACAGCTGTAGGTTGTAAGGTAACAGACTTTCTTTTTTATTGTGTGTTTGCACAGTGCCTAACACAGTAGGGTCCTGGTGTATGCCTAGGGCTCCAAGTCACTGCCTCATTACAAATAATACTAATACGCCTCAGAAATATAGGGTAGATTGAATGACTATCAGTTCAGGGACTGGTTTTTGGCTAGATTTGGTCCACTGAGACTTAATACCAATAGGGACAAAATGCAATACTAAGTTCAAAGTATTTACCATTTGTTTATTGAGAAAGTATTAACAGGCTTACAGATTCTTGCCATGTAACTATCAGAAACACAACAAGAATCATTACAACAATGAGCTTTTGTGGAAAGAGACATTGTACAGTAATATAGCCATTTAATAAGACACTACTATATTACAGAGTAAGCATCATTATCATACCTATGACATATTGTTTCTAGTGATTTTTTTCTTAAAAAGATTGACATCTCTGATTGCACATATTAACAGACCAGCCATGTGTATCAAGTATTAATAGTTAAAAATACTGGACAGGTGTGCTGGGGGGTTTTTCAGGTGAATGTATTTTGTCTGAATAAATGGTAACCAAATATCTAAGTATCTATTTGTCCTCTCTATTTTGCGGGATACATAAATGTGTACTTCCCTCAGGTTCCCTCCCCAGCTCCTGCTCTCCCCTTGAGTAGAGCAGGTGTTTTTTTTTCCTTTTTAAGAATGATTTGATTTTACAGTAACTAAAAGAGAAGAGAAAGGATACAGTCTGGAATAATAAAATAATAATACCTAGCTCTCACGCAGCACTTTTCATTGGTAGAGCTCAGCATGGTATAGTATATTATGATATTTACCTAAATATACTAGGTTTTTTTTATTTGATGTTAGCACGTAAAGGTGCTGTACAAACACATCGGAATACACACTGCAAAACAAGAGAGGAAACTAAATACTGTATTAGTTTGCCAGAGAATCTTACATCCATTCTTTTGTCAAAGGAGGTATAATTTTGCCTACTGTTGAATGATTTCTGTTGGTTACCAAGTCCCTTCATTTTCCCCAAGGGTTAAGCATCCGGCAGGGTTGGGCCTACAAAGAACAGGGCTCTTTTTTGATGAAATCTTTCTGCTATTTCATTTAATTGAGATGCTGAATTTCCTGCATTGGTAAGATTGGTAACATAAAGGAGTAAAATAAGCATTCATCAATGCATGAAACCCCTTCTTTCCTCCTCACAAAAGGGTACCTTTCAGTGCCATATATAGCACAAAACAACAGGCAGACTCTGATAAAAGGGCATGTGGTGATGCTTGGATATAAAATGCATTAATTCTTTAAATGACATAATTGGCTGAAAGGATGGTGAGTAAGATGAGATTGTATGTGTTATATTTATTTACCGTGACATTTAACAACAACGAATTATCTACCATAGTAACCACAGCAGAGTTTAGAACATATTCAGACACACACCTAAAATACCTAAAAATAATGTTAAAGGTATTTTAAACCATAAAGAGAGTGGGGATGGTGTAGAGAAGCAGGAATTGAGAATTATAGCTCAGACTCTACCTTCAATCTTTCCCCTAACGTCGTGGTTTTTCAGATGTCTTCAAAGACTGGGGATGACTTAGCAAGGAACAATGGAGCACTTAATATAACTTCCATTTCCATCTTAAACCTGAAATTGTTTATTTTAAAACAGACCCTTCTTTGAAAAAGTGGGGGATCCCAGAGACCCACATCTGGGGTTTTTCCTCAAAGGCACAACTCAGTCCTTTGTTAACGTTTTAAGTAATTTGCTCAAAATACTTCAATATAATTAATTGATTTATATTTATAGAAGTCTATATAGATGCCCATCCTACCTCTGGATGCCATTGCATAAATTAAAATACAGACGAATGGTAATATAATATAAAGCACTGCCGTCTTAATTTTACATCATCAGCACATATAATGAGGGTAAAATTTAAATCCCAAACCTTCCAAATCTCAGCCAACTCCCTCCTCAAAATCCTTGTCAGGAAAAATAGGCTTTGCAGTGTGGCTAACAAATTCAGGCTCTGGCAGATCCAGTGGAAGTGTGTTCCACAGACAACCTCCTGTGTGTAGCTACTTCCTATTTGTTTGTATCAAAGGAGTTCCAGTTTAAGTTCTTCTGCTAATCTCCCTTGTTGAAGCATAGCAAGGGGAGAGAGAAGTGACCTCTCAGGTAAGTAGGTCCTATCACATTTAGGCTTTTTAGTTTAACTCCAATATCTTGAATTCTCCCTGGAAACCTATTGGCAGCCAGTGCATATTCTGGAAAACTAGTATAATAACCTTATCTAATTACATTTTTAAGGGCAACCACCCCCATCAATATACAGTATATTTCATGTACCGTGTGCTGGATAATAACATAAGAGAACACCATGTTTCTAAAACTAAACTGGCTCTTTATTAAGAGACCTATTTACACAGATGTTGCAATTGCAGCTAGCATTCTAGCTATATGAACACAGATTGACTTCTTGGTGCCTCTTCCAAACTGTTCCTCCTGCAATCTGTACTCTTCCCTCCCCATTGATATCTTATCTATGTATCTGTAACTGATTAGATCCCTTGATATTTATGTCTCAATTTTACCTCTTTTTCACTCCATACTGCAGCACTATCCATTTCTGGGTTTTCCGAGTGGCAAATGAAATGTTTAAAAGGCCTGTAAATGCACTTTGTGTTTACTGTCAATGTTTTCATGAATCTTTTCCCTCCCTCCCCCCAAATTTTTTTTTTAGGCCCCAGTCATCTAAACACGTACGCAAGTGCTTACCTATAAGTATGGGACTAGTCTTACTGGTTTCCACGGTGGGCTGAAAGTTAAGCATGTTCATAAGTGCTTGTATGATTAGAATCTTGCAGTGGATTGTGAGTGTGTATATGGCATGTCAGTTCCTAGGGTTGCCAACCCTCCAGAATTGTCCTGGAGTCTCCAGAGATTAAAGATTAATCTTTAGTTAAAGATTATGTCGTGTGATGAAACCTCCAGGAATATGTCCAACCAAAATTGGCAACCCTAGAGGCAGTGGGGCAGTGAGAGGGGAGAATTAAAAGCAGCTGTTGCAGGGGGTAAAGGGGAATACAGAGAGAGAGAGAGAGAGTTTGGCTTCAGGTTTAACTGGTTTTGCAGCTGTAACTTGTTTGGAGAGAAATTCCTGCCACTTAAAAACAGAGAGGGATGCTTTAGGGTGGTGGTATTTATTTAAAAGCATTTCCCTCCTGTTACATTTTTGCCCTCACCCCTTGTATATAATGGGCATAAGGACATATTTTTGTTTATGCCAGTTCTGTGCTGTTGGGTGTTACCAGACAGCTCTGATATCAAAAAGGCTCAACGGGCCAATCAGAATGCAGCTTTGAACAGTCATTTTCCCCTCTCCCCCGACTCTTCTAAGCAGTGGGTTATGCCAGCGTCTAATGGTGTAACTCAGAGTGGAAGGCCGTGGTGGTAGAAAGTGTGCTTTGCACACAAGGCACCTACAACCTCTCTTCCACTGAGGAGCTCCCGAAGTGAGCAGCACTGGTCAAGGTAGCTGGGAATGTAGTAGTTTAGGCCTCAATTCAGCTAGATGCTTATACAGATGCCTAACTTTAAACATCGGGGCTCTCCTATCGCCTTCATTGAAACTTCTCCTGTGCATAAAGCTAGGCACGTAGTTAAGCACCGTGCTGGATCAGCATCTCAGCTACCTTGGGCAGCTTACACCAGCAGATCTCCCACCAACCCTTGCTCACAACTTAAATTGCACTCTCCTGGAAAAACTCTGAAGGCGGCGGGGGGGGGGAGGACAGTGGTGCATAAAACTTGCTGCTCCTCACAACAATGAATCAAGCCCAGTATTTGCAAATTATATAAATTTCTCTCTCTCTCTCTCTCTGTGTAATATCTTTGTGTAGTCTTCTCTTTTACTCATTGTGAGGAAGAAGTCTCCAATTCATTTCAGAAAAAAATGTAAATGACAAGCTCTTTTATTGGGCTTGGCTGAGTCACACAACATGCACACAATTAACAGGTGTACTGTGGCGACTGGCACACAGCAGGCATAGCTGGATGTCTTTTACAGTCCCAGATACTGAACTAGTTTTTCCTGTGGCATGGGCTTTGAAGGATCAGCCAGATGTTGAGCTCTGGTACATTTTTGCTTTCCCTTACATTTCTTTTCCCTGAGGATAAGAATCTATTGTAACTTTGCAATTATTTTAAAAAGATGGGTGCAGCCTGGAGGCTTGTTTCCTTTTTTCCTCCTCTGTGGTGACAAACAGAGCTAGGCTTCAGCTGAGGCCAGAGCTGCTGTGTCTATCCACCTGATTTGAGTCAAAAATTAGTTCCAGTCTAGCCCTCACCTTTTAATCCGTTGCTGTGTTGGGGCTGCTGTCTGACGCGCGGAGCTAAGCTGGTTGTAGCAAGATAACAGGGAAGATGATAGGTGTCGAACCCCTGCAGAATGGCTCAAGTACTTGCAGAATCTGACCCACATCACGTTTTTGAATGCTGACAAAAATGATAAGGCTGTCTCACAAGAAACTACAAAAATTGTTCCTTAAAAAGGTAAGGTGCTTCTCTGCTTTGTTTTGTTTCGAACTGGACTGATGAGAAAGTTTGCCAATTGCATTGTTCTGATGCGCTGACTCTTAGGAGGGCACAACTGCCCTCAGCCTGAGATGCATTGCCCTTCTGTTTCACCAAGACACTTCTTTTTCATTTGTGGTTTTACTGCTTTATATTGTGTCCCAAACTATACCTAATGTACAGTATGCTGCATAGTTTGTCAAGTATAGTCACTGTTTATAGGCTCTCTCATCCTCAGGTTGTCTTGTCTTTTTTTTCTACCCTTGTTGCACTGTCTCGGAAGCAGTAGGCATTTCAACCTAGTTAAATTCTAATGTTCTCTGGTAGTTGCAAAAAGTGTGGGGCATCTCATCCTAGTAAGCAAAAAAGAATGCACCCCACTGAGTACTGCTCAGTTTTAAAAGAATATTAAAATGAAGAAGCTGTTGTTAACTCTGTTACCAAAAGCAGAAATGCCGATATTTTAGAGTTATACCATAAACTCAAATATACCCATGCGATTAGTGCACTTCCACCGGGTGTAACTGAGAGCATTTGGCATATTACTTTCAGGGTTCAGATCAAACTCTGTCTGAGATTCTCTGGTGAATTTGCCCCAGTCAGAGTTATGTGTCTAAGCACTGCCAAAGGCAGCATTTAATAAAGTAGTCTGAAAAAAGTGTGTGTATGGGATGGGAATCTATCATAATCTGGGAATAGCAACTTTGGTAAAACAGTGTTTAAAGTGTCTCTCTCAGCAACCCAACTCAATTTTTTATTTCTCCCCCCTGCCCCGGTCTGTGACTCCTTGTGACCCACCCTACTTCAAGTACTGGTATTTAATATTTAGGTACTGTGGTACTGGCATTCTTAAATGCCTAGTTAGACTGTGGTGCTATCTGAAGGGGCTCTTTTTTTCAAAGTTTTAACATTTATCCCATGGTTTATAAATGTACAGTCACTGACTTTTCCCCACCTCTTTGTATACCTGCAGTTTATTAGTGATACATGAGATGAACAGTCTGTTAATTCAGCATGACTCGCTATTTCAGTATTGTAATTTCACATTTTCCACAGTGTATTGGAAAATACATTCACAGAATTTCACATTGATTTCCATAATATATGCTTTTGCTAAACAAAGCAGCCATTTTGATTATATTCTTTTTGGAACAAAAAGAAACAAAACACATTTTAAAAACATTGCGAATAAGGCACATTAATAGACAATCTGACTGAACCCGTTTGATTGCTGAAGATGAGTATACTCTTCTCCTGAAGGAATTCTGCAGTTTTTAATGTTAGGATCATTCACCTCTATGTAACTGTCCTTTTGAGATTCTCTAGGCAAAGTGAACGGTATATTGGCCATCCCCCCAAGAATATGTACTTTTTATAGTCATGAAGGTTGTATGTGCATCTGATGAGATGATCAGAAAATTGTTGATTTGTGTGTGTGTATAGTGCTCCAAGTCCCAAGAGAATTATTAAGATTAAAAATACATGAGGAGAATTTCAAGAATTTATAATCACCTTTCCTCATCTAGTGTGCTTTCAGGAAATGTATCCTTATGTCAGGGTATGTCACTGCTGAGCTTCTGTTTTCAACTGATAAAGTGAAGGTGGGTGCAACCTAGAAGGAACTGAGCATAATTCAACCTGGAAAAAACAGTAGGGCATTGATAGCATTTGGTGTCCCTTAACAACCTGCTTTCCCATGAAAAGGTATATATACATGGTACCACACAATCAATACACAAGGTAGAATTGTCACCTGCCTATGTTTATGGTTAAGGCTAAGTTTTAGACAGGGGTATTTATATAGTAAAAGTAATGGATAGATCATGGGCAATAAGCAAAAATTCATGGCCCGTGACCTGTCCATGACTTTTACTATATAAATACCCCCAACTAAAACTTAGCAGTTCCTGGGGCCCAGGTGCTGCAGCTCTGGGGGGTCCTAGGACACCGCTGCTTTGAGGGGCCCCAAGATCAACGGCTAGCCCCTGCACTGGCCATGGAGGCTGACTGCCCCCAGCCACCCCTGCTCTGAGGCCTTGGGGATTGCTGCTCGGCGCTCCCCAGGGCCACCCCTGGGACCACTGCTCGGGTGCTCCCCACGGCCAGCGGCCCCGGAACTGCTGCTTGGGTACTTCCCCTGGGCCAGCCACCCGAGCAGCAGCTAGTGCAGCTGGCCCTGGGGCAGCCTCTGGGACCACTGCTCGGGCGACCCTGGGATCAGCCGCACTGGCCATTGCAGCTGTGAAAGTCACGGAGGTCACAGAATCCTTGACTTCCACGACCTCTGTGACAGGATCGCATCCTTATTTATGGTTCATGTTGTTTATCAGAGTTACTTGGCCAGAGGGGTAAAGAATGAACTTTTTTCAATAAAATACCTTCTATTAAAATGTAACCCTTCTGCCCATCAGAGTTGGCAGCAACAAGGGCCGGGTTCAGTATCTAGGGGTTCCATTCCAATAACACAATGCAAAACCGGCTCGAGCCCCCACCCAGTGACCTGGGACAAATATATACCACCCCTGCTGGGCGTCTCCAAGAGGCAATACTTCCCCTCTCGCAAGCACGGAGTCTGAGTGTAGCAAAAAAGCCTTTTAATAACAGAGAGAAACAATGTGGCATTATGTTGGGGAAACACCACCAACAGGATTCATAACACAACCCATGAGCAAAAACCCACCCCAGGCAAATTGGAGCGTGTCCTTTCCCTGGGGTTCTTGAGTCCAGCAACCTGAAATCACCCAAAGTCCTAAAAGTCCAATGGCCCAAAAGTCTCTGTCCCTGGTCAGGGCAGCCCCAGAGTTCGAAAGTTTATCTGCAGAGTTTTACCTCCCAACCTGGGTGGAAATGGGGGGAGGGAAGGGGAAGGTAAGGGGCACCTTACATGATCTGAAGCTGACTGCTCCACAGGGCTCCGCTCCGCTCCACCAGCCAGTCCACAAACTGCTCTGCATCCCACAAGCAGCTCCCACCGTCCCATGAACTACTCCACCAGCCGGTCCACGAACTGCTCCGCTCGGCGTCCCACAAGCAGCTCCTGCCGTCCCATGAACTGCTCTACCAGCCGGTCCACAAGCCACTCCAGCTGTCCCGCAAACTGCTCCACAATATATCTTCAAGCTCCCCCACTACTTAACACAACACTCAGTGATTTCATCTCTTAGTCAGTTTTTAGCTCTTTTGTGATTTCAGCTTGTAGTAGGGGAGCCTCAGTGGTGGTGCACCATTAGCCCAAAGCAAATTCAGCTCAGCAGCCTGTGACTAGACTTCTAATGGAATCAACATTAGCTCTGATATTCCACAGTGGAGAGAGGAGGAAGTGCAATTAGCATGTAAGGCCCTCACCAGAGGACCCATACCACCAAGTACTAATACCTGTCCCCAGCCTCTCTCAATTCACAGAGTTTTGGAACCCATGTCCCTTGCCTAGCGAGTGCTGCTTAGTTGATGGCGAGTCCCTCCATCATAACAAAAGGCCCAGTACAGTTCCAAGCACAGTTCCCATAATCAGGGTAATAACAATTTATTCTTCCTGCCCCAATAACAGAGACACTGGGGATCCCACAGCAGCCAGAGTGACCATTTGGGCAGCTATGGGCTCATGCTAGGCGGGGTGGGTGTGCCTATGCAAATGAGATCAGCCCCTGAAGTTCTTTTCCACAGCTTGCCACACCTCACCACCAGATGTCAGGGTGGAGCTCATCCTGACTCTGCTTACATCTAGTAATAAGCCTAAAAAACAATTTGTAAATGTCTCTGCAGCACCTCTAAAATTTGGAGGAGGATGAATCAGTATATAGACCTTTTGTGTAAGCGCTAGGAAAATGACTGCAAAACAAAAGATCAAATTATGCCCTTGGATGCACATGCACACCTCCAGTCGAAGTCATTAGACCTGCATATTTAGGTCATAATTTGGTTTGAAATGAGACAGATCTGCATTTTATGGTCTGATGGACAAATCACAGCATTAAGTGTCAGCAGATTGGGATCCCATTCCTGGCTATGCCACAGACTTGCTCTGTGGTTACGAGAGCTGTTTGAAATTTGTGTGGAAACTTTTCATGAAAAATTGTAGATGTTTTTCAATTAGCTATAATGACCAGGTCACCCTCTAGTGGATAGTCTCTGAAAGGGATATAACCTCCAATACTATGACAGCTAATGCTACCTTTAAGTCAGGGGTGGGCAAACAACAGCCCACGGGCTGCGTCCAGCCCATCAGCCATTTTAATCCAGCCCTCAAGCGCCACTTGTTAAAATGTGGTTCTGCTCTGAATATGGACCGAAAATGGCATTGTAGCGTTCCATCTTTATCTCAATGGTCCTGTACCAAAGTGTTCCATTTAGAAGTGAAGTGATGGGCTTTTTTCTAATTACCAGCTCCACAAGCTCAGACTAGTCTCTGATAGTCAAGTGTGGCCCCTGCCCACTGGTCTGTCATCACCATTAATAAAGGTTTTGCAGACCAAAGTCACCTCCATGACACCCGTGCAACCCCATGGTAATCAGTGGCATTCCATAGGTGTATCTGATTGGAAATTAGTAAACAATTCCCTTGATGAAGAACAATATTAATAGAATCTGGCATCGCTCTCTCTTAGATGGCTCAGCTTTACAGGGCTAGCAGGAATAAAAAGAAGTACAAATTGTTTTTGTCACTAAATTCAGCAATTAAGATGGATGTGCAAAAGGAACAGATCTTTTAATTGGGTACTATTGTTACATAGTCACTTTTCAAAGAAGCAGGACACTTTAACAATGGACAAATAATTTAAGACATTTTGCAGTATAATGCTCTTCTCCTAATACTGTCATTCATGCAATTCAGTGTTTCTTCTGAGAGTGTTTTAATCTAAAAAAACCTACAGAAATAGTAGTGAAAACTGCTTCTACAGGCTTTTCAACTAGAAGACTCTATGAAAGTTGGCATGCATAAAAAAAGCAACCTTACGTAAGCTACTTAATATAAAGTATGGGTATAAAAGTAATTGATTGTAGTAAACTGTAATTTAATAACTGATTCAGGAGGAAAATTAAAAGCTAGCAAAGCACATTTTAACTTTAGTGGGATGTGGGAGGAAAAAATATACTCTACTTTACCTATTTTTAAGAAACTATCACTGTTATTAACAGAGGATGCATCCTCTGTTAATAAGGAGAAGCACTTCAGCAAAAACCGTAAATGAAGACTTTAGTGGCCATCACCCCTTCACATGAATGTGGTGCTGCCAATATTTATTGTATGAATTGTAAAATGCATATCATCTCAGCATTGTTAGCAGGGAGGAACGTGACTTTTTTTCCAGTGAAGAGAATGATGATTTGGTAATGATTACAATATTGGCAGAATATAGCTCTGCGATAGCTTGTAATAAATGTCTGTCTCCTCCTGATCACCGCCACCAATGAAAGTTTCTGTGCTTAAAGAACATATGGTTGAGTCATTGATCCCAGGGAGAGAAGAATGAAAAGCAACATAAAGCCGAAGGAATCAGAGGGCGTAAAGATCCGCTAGATGTCTTTGGGTACATTCATGCATATGCGAGTCATATACATGGGCAAGGTATTTCTTTAATCTTTACAATGAGTCTCACTGTTCTTCAGGTACTGTGTAAAACCAGAATTTTACCTGTTTCGTAACATAATGATTTTTCTTTGTAGCACATGCATGCTTGTTTTCTATTGCAAGGTTGCTTGTGAATTCTGAGCTGCTTATGCAGCATGTTGTGACCTAGCTGGTTTTCCCCCTCCACCCCAGAGCTGGCTGCATTTCAGTGATGTAGATACAGTTTGTGTTGGCGTTTGGAATCCATCAGGATGGAATGTCAGAGGTTGGTATGTGGATTTTTGGATGGTGCCATTTTTTTCACCCGCATTTCCAATGCAAACAAATTCCTATCTGCTGCGATGACACCACAGTGTTGCGCTGACAATTATGGGGAATGTTAGTGATATCGAACTCACTCATTTTATTGGATTAATATATCTTGGGGTTTTAAGGTGGGGGCAATAGTCAGGTCCTCACCTGCTGCAGGATTTGCAGAGACCCAACCTATTTAAATTTTGTTGCCAAAGAATTGTCCAAATAAGCTGGGAGACTGAGGCTTCTAGGCATTGGGGCACTGCAGGATTTGTGTGCATTCTGATAAATGTTAGAGCAGCCCATTGGTCAGTGTGTGTGTGTTACACATCCCCCCTCTGTGCCTGATCCACGGAGAATGTGAGTCTGTTACCATTCTCAGCTACAGAGCCTGGCTTTTTAGTTGCTGCTGTAGATACTCATGCTGCTAGCTCTGGAGATCTCTGGTTCAATTCCTGTTGGCCAAGATAGCAGCTGCCACAGAAGCATGTTTGGTATGCAGTGTCTACTAATGTTAACTGCCTGCCTTAACAGCCAGTAAAATATTCCTATCCTCGTCTGACAGTTGTGAAAATAAGACGGAAAGGTTAGGAACTTGACTATGCCCTCAGGGAGATTAATATGTTGCCAGCCCATGTGGCAAGGAGCCAGTTAAGCTCCTGGCAGCCTGCTGGGAAAGAGCATGTAGTACACTTTTTCATCCGCTGGAGCTCGGGCAACACTGCCTCTACAGCCGGGAACTGTTCTGGGATCCTCCTCACTTGAGGGAATATTGGTAAACTTTCAAACAGAGGAGATTGTTTACATTTTCAAGAAAAGTAGCTGAAAAACGTATTAAAAATGAAATTTAGATTATCCCTTATGTTCCAAGATTCCAAAAAGTCAAGGGTGGGTGAGAGATAGGCATGTCCCTAGGGCCAGCTCTGTGCAAGATGCTGTATACAAATAAAATCCTAATAAATCAACATTTGAAAGTGTTTCCTGGGGATAGGGGAAAGCACAATGAATTACATGGAATTGCAAACAGGGATTAACAAGTTAAAAGTTAGGCAATGTTGATACTTGCCAACTTCAAGGTGTTCCCTTCCGCTCTTGCCAAAGACTTGTCTTCTGAAATTACACTAGTGAATGTGGTTCTGCTCATGTGTTCATCTACTCTGTGTGTGTGTGTGTGTGTGTGTGTGTGTGAGAGAGAGAGAGAGAGAGAGAGAGAAATCCCGCCTCCCACTGATTTCAGTGGAACCAGGATTTCACTCCTTTGGTCTAAAATGTCTAGCTTGCCATGGATGCTTTGAGCTAAAGGTTTAAATGGTTACTGTTACATTGTGTGCAGTACCAGATAGCCACTTATTTCATTAGTTGCCCATTTAATTAGATCACAGGTAAAATTTGCAAATGCTCCTAAGACTTAGGAGCCTACATTATATCAAACATTAATAGCACTTAGGCTCCTAAGTCAGGGAAGCTTTCACATTTTTATCCTGTGTCTTTATGTACTGCATTTATCAATTGGTCCTCTACTTTTTTTAAACATTAAAATTAAATGTTCCCCCACTCCACTCTCTCAAATAAAATAAAGAAAGAAAATAAAGAAAAATCAAATAATCTTTGCTAGGGTTAAGATAAAGATTTTAAAAGTAAGGAAATTAAGTTCTGATTTTAGCAACTACCATAACTCAGCTATATTGCATATTTATCTTAAGACATACATTCAACTACATATATAATACTGGACAATAGATTCCATATTACATTAAAAGAACATTGAGTTTGGAAAGTCAAGTACTCAAATGTTCAGAAATGCAACATTAGTTCGGCCCCCTTGTGTGCATGCTTTATGACAGTCTTTAATTATGTGATCATGTACTATTTTTTCCACAGGACCACTGCCTCATTCAGTGCACAGGATGGATGATGCTCTGGCAACGAATCATGGTTTTTCAGTGAAGTTTGTAAGAATTTTTTTAACATGAGCAAAACATTATTTTTCCCTAACCTTGTTCTCAGAAACATCTGACCTCGTTTTAGCTGAAACTTTCCAGAAGAACTCAGTCCAAGGCAGACCCCTGGCATGGAAAATTTCAGGCCAAATGGATTCAGTTTGGCAGAGTCTCAAGCACTTTAAAACTAGGTCTTAGGATGGGATGTGTGAGGCAACCTTAACAGTAGGTGACGCTACCTGCATCGCCTATAATGCCTAAAGGCTCCCAGAACTAGTTGCTTTGGGAACCATGTTTGACATTTTTAACCTTTTCCCGTAGTGCATATGAACTACGTTGGGCCCCAGCCTGCTGTCCTTACTGACAAGAGCATCCCTCACTTGCATGCATGCTTCCGTTTAAGTCAATGGAACTGTGTGTGCTAGTCAGGGTTGCAGGATCAGGTTCAACCTTGCGTGCATTAATATTAACAAATATTGAGCCCAGTCCTGCAAACTAATCATGGATTAATCCCATGAGCAATTGCTGATGGACTACACTTGTTACACACACACACACTCTAGGGCGCCTCACCTTTACCCTTCTGTGGACTCAATTTAGGCTCCCCCACCCTTTCCCAATTCCTAGGGCTCAGGGCATAATTTTCTGTGGGTTTGCGGGGCCTTTTACCAGTGAAAGAGGCTTACACAGTAATATCCTTAACCTCTATTTATTAACAGTTATCAAAACAGAATACACACACTAAGCATACAGTGCTCAGTACTGCCAATAAGGCAGATGAACTTTTCGTGCTGGCCAGTCAGGATCAGGTCGTGCAGGACTCCTCCAGCTTGTGCATGATGTGGTTTGCAGGGTGTTGAGGTCTGGCAACTCTTATCTTGGCTGTGACCTGGAGTTAGGTTCCAAAGAACTTCCTTTTGGACCCTAGTTTATATAGTTAAACTTGAGTCCTGCTTAGCTATACCGTAACCAGTCATTTTAAACTAAAGTATTACAAAACAGTATTTTCCCCAATCCTAGCCCATTACTAAACAAGTCTTTACCCAATCAGACCCCACCACCTGAGTTGATTTACACCTTGCAAAGTTAGTTATGCAGCAAACAGAAACAATTAAAGAATCAGACAAAGACCGTACAAATAAACAACAGAGAATTGGGGACTTTAAAGGCAAAATAATAAAGAAGTAGAGATTTCACAGTCACAACTGTTATGACAGGGATGGCCAACCTGAGCCTGAGAAGGAGCCATAATTTACCAATGTACATTGCCAAAGAGCCACAGTAATACGTCATCAGCCCCCCAATTATCTCCCCCGCCCTGCCCGCAGTGCCTCCCACCTGCTGGCACCCCCACCGATCAGCGCCTCCCCATCCCTCCCCATGCCTCCTGCCCACCACAATCACCTCTTTCACGGCATGCAGGAGGCTCTGGTGGGGAAGGGGCAGGAGCCTTGGGGAAGGGGTGGAGTGGGGTCAGGACCTGGGGCAGAGTCGGTGGTTGAGCAGTGAGCATCCCTGGCACGTTGAAAAGTTGGCAACTGTAGCTCCAGCCCCAGAGTCGGCACCTATGCAAGGAGCCGCATAGTAACTTCCAAAGAGCCTCATGTGGCTCCGGAGCCACAGGTTTGCCACCCCTGTGTTACGTGATTCCTTGCCAGAGCAAATGCTGTCAAACAAAGTTTTCTTTAAACGTCTTAAGCTCTGTTTCTTTATCTGGTGATGCTGGCTGCTACTAGGACCAGGAGTGCCGCCTTAACAGCCTGATATTACATTGTTTTCCTATAATTTAGAGGGAATGTGGAGAATGTGACTTTCTGCTTCTTTGGTCATGGCTACTGCTGTCCTAATGACAGGTTTCAGAGTAACAGCCGTGTTAGTCTGTATTCGCAAAAAGAAAAGGAGTACTTGTGGCACCTTAGAGACTAACCAGTTTATTTGAGCATAAGCTTTCGTGAGCTACAGCTCACTTCATCGGATGCATACTGTGGAAAGTACAGAAGACGTTTTTATACACACAGACCATGAAAAAATGGGTGATTATCACTACGAAAGGTTTTCTCTCCCCCCACCCCACTCTCCTGCTGGTAATAGCTTATGTAAAGTGATCACTCTCCTTACAATGTGTATGATAATCAAGGTGGGCCATTTCCAGCACAAATCCAGGTTTTCTCCCCCCCCCCAGCCCCACCCCCCCAAAAAAACTCTCTCCTGTTGGTAATAGCTTATCTAAAGTGATCACTCTCCTTACAATGTGTATGATAATCAAGGTGGGCCATTTCTACATGTCCTAATGTGGCTGTGGGAAAAGGCCTCAGACTCTACACACTCTCTTTCCATTGCACTAACCATGCTAGAGCAACTACTGTGAGATTTAGGAACGGCAAGGGTTCACAGTGCGCGAAAACCCTTCGACTTGTGTTTGAGAGAAACAAGTTGCTTTCAACCTCCCAGGAGATCAGCAGTGCCCCTAATGAGACTTTTAAAATGAAACAGGGCGGCAGCAGCTCTATATAGCTGATTTATGTTTGACATGAAAACTCCTTGCATTTCCGGTGTAAATTCTGGAAATGAAATGGCTTGTTTGTCCTCCTCGGCTCAAACAACTGATTAGGTTGATGCTTTGTTCTTCGTGGGTTCCCTCCCCTTCCCTCTCTTTAAAAATAAAGATGAGAAAGACTGGCCAAAGATGATGCTTCGGCACCTATGAAATTGACAGCAAATTCCTGCATTTTAGCCGCTCCTCCTGATCTCTTACAAAATTGCTTATATTGAACCTAGCACTTGCTTAATGCTTCAATGGATGTTTGCCAACAAAGAGAACAAAACAACTTTTCTCATAGCCCTATGTCTTAGGTCTGTGTATTGAAAGAGAAAATACCCCAGGGATAGCTGCTACCAGGAAATCTCCATTTCCAGCCTGATGTAACTGCGCCTTGTTTCTTTCTCTTAGTCCAACTTGGGCAGTGACGTCTGTGGCAGTTGCCAAGCTTTCTTTGTTTTGCAGTCCATGGGCTAACATATCTCCTGCAGCCATGACCCACTGGCATGTTCTTAGTAGCACTGAAAGGAATGCGGTAGAAAGCTGGAGCTTGCTGTGTTTGGATATGGGCGTGCTTTCAGTGGACAGTGCTTTTGCCTCCCTGACTGAGGACGAAGGACCTCTTGAGCTGTCTCCTGAAACTTACACATCTCCAGTGGTAGGTGACTTTTGACTGAGAGGATCTCTTTAGTATTAGAATGAAAATTCTGTAGCATAGTGTTCAAACAGGGGATATTGCTTATTGCTTCAAGACATAAGGGATACTTAAAAAGATGCCAAATCTGCAATAGGGAACTTGAGTGATGGCAAGCAAAACAGCTGGGGATTTGATTTTGACTGATGTGAAATTGAACTGAATATAACTGACACATTAACCTAGTGTGTGTACTAACTGTATGTCTTAATTTATCATCTAAATTGCCTTTAAAGAACTTGAAAACATACAGAGATAAACTAGTTATCCTTTGCAGCATCAATGTAGATTTTGACAAAAAAGTTCATTTATTGATTACAAAAATAGCTTCCTTTTTAAATTAAAAATTATATATTTCCATTCTGCCCCCCCTCCCCTCCCCGGAGAGTTATTCCTACACAGAAGTACTAATAGCTTCTCTGGGGCGATGGGTAGTAATAGGCTTTTTGAAGATGAAGCAGCAGTGTTGTTATGGCAACTAAAGGCCAAGGCCATATGCTGAGTGTGCAAAAATGCAATGTTTTACTATTACGTCCAATTATTCTTGATTATGGCACACTTTGATATTGCACTGCTAGCTCTTGAAACTTGCAATGAAATGAAACAACAACATTTGTAAAGGAAAATAGGAAGAGAACTTCACCTTTCCAGCCAGACTCCTTCACTTAGTAAGACATAGCTTGAAACTGCGCAGGGGTTCAGGATAATGCGTGACGACCCCCCTGCCTGCTTTATGTATTTACTAAGGACTTCACTCTCAAGCTTCTATCTTTGTCCAGCTGGGAACAGACTCTGATGCTTGGGCCTGCAGAATGTTGCCCCTGGCATTTAGCAAACTTCTCTAGTATTCAAAAATGTTGGTGTGCTTTGTGTATTCCATGCCTCTGGGAAATCCAGCCGTTTTCTTTTTTTTTTAGAATCATAGAATCATAGAATATCGGGGTTGGAAGGGACCTCAGGAGGTCATCTAGTCCAACCCCCTGCTCAAAGCAGGACCAATTCCCAATTAAATCATCCCAGCCAGGGCTTTGTCAAGCCTGACCTTAAAAACTTCTAAGGAAGGCGATTCTACCACCTCCCTAGGTAACGCATTCCAGTGTTTCACCACCCTCCTAGTGAAAAAGTTTTTCCTAATATCCAACCTAAACCTCCCCCACTGCAACTTGAGACCATTACTCCTTGGCCTGTCATCTTCTACCACTGAGAATAGTCTAGAACCATCCTCTTTGGAACCACCTCTCAGGTAGTTGAAAGCAGCTATCAAATCCCCCCTCATTCTTCTCTTCTGCAGACTAAACAATCCCAGTTCCCTCAGCCTCTCCTCATTAGTCATGTGTTCCAGACCCCTAATCATTTTTGTTGCCCTTCGCTGGACTCTCTCCAATTTCTCCACATCCTTCTTGTACTGTGGGGCCCAAAACTGGACACAGTACTCCAGATGAGGCCTCACCAATGTCGAATGGAGGGGAACGATCACGTCCCTCGATCTGCTGGCTATGCCCCTACTTATACATCCCAAAATGCCATTGGCCTTCTTGGCAACAAGGGCACACTGTTGACTCATATCCAGCTTCTCGTCCACTGTCACCCCTAGGTCCTTCTGTGCAGAACTGCTGCCTAGCCATTCAGTCCCTAGTCTGTAGCGGTGCATTGGATTCTGCCATCCTAAGTGCAGGACCCTGCACTTATCTTTGTTGAACCTCATCAGATTTCTTTTGGCCCAATCCTCCAATTTGTCTAGGTCCCTCTGTATCCTATCCCTACCTGCCACCGTATCTACCACTCCTCCTAGTTTAGTATCATCCGCAAATTTGCTGAGAGTGCAATCCACACCATCCTCCAGATCATTTATGAAGATATTGAACAAAACCGGCCCCAGGACCGACCCCTGGGGCACTCCTCTTGACACCGGCTGCCAACTAGACATGGAGCCACTGATCACTACCCGTTGAGCCCGACAATCTAGCCAACTTTCTACCCACCTTATAGTGCATTCATCCAGCCCATACTTCTTTAACTTGCTGACAAGAATACTGTGGGAGACCATGTCAAAAGCTTTGCTAAAGTCAAGAAACAATACATCCACTGCTTTCCCTTCATCCACAGAACCAGTAATCTCATCATAGAAGGCGATTAGATTAGTCAGGCATGACCTTCCCTTGGTGAATCCATGCTGACTGTTCCTGATCACTTTCCTCTCGTGTAAGTGCTTCAGGATTGATTCCTTGAGGACCTGCTCCATGATTTTTCCAGGGACTGAGGTGAGGGTGACTGGCCTGTAGTTCCCAGGATCCTCCTTCTTCCGTTTTTTAAAGATAGGCACTACATTAGCTTTTTTCCAGTCGTGATAAAATACACAATTATGTAAATACACAATTATGCTCTATGATTCTATGATTCTGGTATCTATTTCTCTCTCTCTCTCTCTCTCTCTCTCTCACACACACACACACACACACACACACACACACGTTAGACCTCTTGTTTAATATATTGTGACTGCATATATCTTACACTCTAAGCTTTTATCTTTGCAACACCTTGTTCCTTAAATCAGATAAGCAGGGAATTCTTGGATATTAACTGAGAGTAACTACCGGCAACAAGTGGTTTAATACTGAATGTTCCCAAACATGCCTAACACCCTCTGACTTGAGGTGCATGGTACTTTTCACGACCAGATCAAAACATACCACACTGAAAATTGCTGACCTCTGTCAGTGAATGAGAACTGTAACTGCTCCTCCCCCCATGATTTTATAATTTGGCTTGGTGATTTTTCCCTTTGCTGGGCTGCAACATTCTCACCAGCCATTCTGGGTGTATTATTTTAGGGGGCTGTATCAGCCATAAACTGTGTAGTACCAGCCTTAGGCGTATTTTGTACTGGATGATGAGCTTTTTCCACAGGTTTTTTTTTCCCTTTGGTACCTGCCAGGGATACCAGTGATGGCTTTTAAAGCAACAATGCTATACTCCTGTCATTACCTAGTCATTACTTCAATCAATTTGATTTGGGGTATATATTCCTTTTCTCTTCTTTTCTTCTCCCTTCATCATCTCTAGCTAGTAGCCCTCCACTCCACAGCTGTTTTATTATTGGAGAATGTCTTTGCCGCTGGAACTGGATGTACCACTGGCTTCTTGCTGCTATTTTACGTCTACAATTTTGAGAGGGTGATAAACTTCTAATGTCTAACTTGCATTTTGGAGTGCATTGTAAAGTCAGGTTGAGACAATCGAATACTTTCATAGGTTATTAATACTTAGTTTAGAGTGTTTGCTGTCAGTTGACTTTAAGTCTTTTCACTGCCTTCACCTCTTTCTCTACTAGCTCATTACCTAAGGGCTAGAAATATAATGTCTAGATTCCTTTTGTAGGGTTCTATATCTCAGACAGTTCTTACAGTATGATGCATTAGCGCCACAATGCCTCAGTTTTTCTTTGGCCACTAGAGAACGCCCATGGCTCTTCTCTGATACTCTTTTTTTTTTTTTTAATCTCCAAATGTCCTTCATGCATTAGCTGTGACATTTCACGTCTCACCAATGTGAGAATCACAACTCTCTGGCCTTTAACACTGCACCTGGGTTAACTGAGAGTTGGCTGTGAAAATGAACATATGGCTTGCATAAACATTTCAGCTTTGCTTCTCTGTTCAGACTTAATGCCTCTTATTTATCCCTTTGGGTATACTTGTTGTTTCCACTGTTGATATAAGTGCAGTCATTATCATTAGATTTCTACCTCCCTTTCTGTGGACACAGTCATAGGACCTCTTGGGTGAGAGGAGAGGAGAGACTTCAACCCTTGCTAGATATGCAGGGTATTTAAGCTGATTTTATGTTTATCTTTCTGTACTCCTGAAGATAAACAGAAATATTACTGGGTGTTTGCTAAATAAATTCTTAGAGTCAACTTCTTAAACTTTAAAAATACGTTTAATTTAAAAATATATAATGTTACTGAATATTTCTAATCAGGGTGGAATGGAGTGGCCACTCCAAGTTTCACTTCAGACTTCACACTATTGTTTTGCCATTGTAATTGTGGGCGTGTCTTATGTTTAAAACACTCCAGTAGCTCAGCTGTGCTGCTGTAGCACTTCAGGGAAGATGCTACCTATGCTGACAGGAGCGCTTCTCCCATTGGCATAGGTATGTCACCTCCCTGAGAGGTGATAGCTATGTCGACAGGAGAATTCTCCTATCAACCTAGCACTGCCTACACCAAGGGCTAGGCCGGTTTAACTGCTTTGCTCACAGCTGTGGATTTTTCACACTCCTGAGCGACATAGGTGGGTTGACCTAAGATTTTAGTGTAGACCAGGCCTGTGCCTGACTGCAGCTGACATTGGGACATCTTTTTTAGAGCAGCCTGGATACTCTGAGCCTTTCTGCTGATCCAGGGATTTCCAGGCACAGAACAGTGACACAATTGGTTGTCTTGCTATAACAACCTGTCTAGTTCACCTCTTAGTGCCTGTGACATTTTATTGGGATTGTGATACCTGATTGAGAGGCAACATGATCCAGTGTTTAGGGCACTGGACTGGGACTCAGGAGACCTAAGTTCTACTCCCAGCTCTACCACTGATCTACAGTGTGATCTTGGGTGAGTCATTTTACCGTGGGCCAGTTTTCCTATCTGGGGATACTGATACTTACCTACCCTTCTAAAGTGAGATCTATTGTTGAAAAGCTCTATAGAAGAGTCAAATTTTTTTTTTTATATTGATTTGACTTCACCCCTCTTATCCTGCCCCAGCATCAGTCCCTCACTTCTGGCCCAGTAAAGGATAGGAGTAATGTGAAAGCAGCACACTCCGGACATGGGGAGGAAAGAGCATCTGCTGTCACTCTGGAACAACTGCATCCTACCCCTTCCCATCCCTCTGGTGAATTTTTAGGGAGACATGGCTTGAATCACAACATCTGGACCTGAACCTTTTAAAGGTCGAGGCTGTGTGGATCTGGATTTTTGATTCAGGCCCATCTCTGCCTTTGGAGCTGCGTTTAATTTTCTCTGGATGAAGCTGCTTTTGGCCTTCCTTTCTAGAAAGGTCACCTTCTAAAGGAGGTAGTACTGGGAGCAAATGAGAAAGATGTGGAGCCCAGCGATGCATTCCAAAGATGTCTCCTGTTAAAATATCCTTGAGGCTGTCCAATACATTCTTTTTGCATGTGTTCCCATTCCGAATTCTTTGCTTCTAAAAGGTGTCTCAGTGCAACATTTCTGGCTGACGAATGGGTACAGACGTGTTAGGGTAATATATCAATTCCATTCCCCTCTGGAAACTTCTTCTGTTTTGTGCATTTTCATGGCCGCACCTTTTCAGGATTGGTCTGCCCTCCTTCAGGGGAAAAACCTGTCATTCAGGGCAGCTCTTGCGACACCTGATATTTTTCATGGCTTACTTTCACAACAATATTTCTGACATGCTACAGCAGTGTGTGGAATCTTCCATCATGTTCTGCTTCAGTTTTCCTTTAGACTGAGATTCTCTAAAAATACCTACCATCTAGCTCTACAAAACAACTACTGTTGTACCACAAAGAACCACATTATGCCAAAAGTAGGTCAAAGGTTACCCTCAAGAAAAGGAATGCTTGCTTGAATAACAGAGTACATCCCTTTGTGCCTCACTTCTTTACAGGTGTTTGGTTAAAAAGCAGAAGATAAGGCTAAGCAACTACAGCCTTTACCTTTGAAACACTTTAAAATAATCCTCATCTCAGCGGTAAGAAAACTGAGGCACAGGGGTTAAAGATATTGGAAACTTGTGTGATCAAACATTTTGCATTTGTTACAAGTTTATGTAAACAGTCCATTCTGTAGCATGGTAGTACAAACTGAGGCAAATATACCCACATGAATCTAACAATAAGGTTCAGAGTAGCAGCCATGTTAGTCTGTATCCACAAAAAGAAAAGGAGGACTTGTGGCACCTTAGAGACAAACAAATTTATTTGAGCATAAGCTTTTGTGAGCTATAGCTCGCTTCATCGGATGCATACAGTGGAAAATACAGTGGGGAGATTTTATATACACAGAGAACATGAAACAATGGGTGTTACCATACACACTGTAACGAGAGTGATCAGGTAAGGTGAGCTATTATCAGCAGGAGAGAAAAAAACCTTTTGTAGTGATAATCAAGGTGGGCCATTTCCAGCAGTTGACAAGCACTTGTGAGGAACAGTAGTGGGGGGAAATAAACATGGGGAAATAGTTTTACTTTGTGGAATGACACATCCACTCCCAGTCTTTATTCAAGCCTAATGTTATGGTGTCCAGTTTGCAAATTAATTCCAATTCAGCAGTCTCTCGTTGAAGTCTGTTTTTGAAGTTTTTTTGTTGAAGAATTGCAACTTTTAGGTCTATAATTGAGTGACCAGAGAGATTGAAGTGTTCTCCGACTGGTTTTTGAATGTTATAATTCCTGACGTCTGATTTCGTCTATTTATTCTTTTACGTAGAGGCTGTCCGGTTTGGCCAATGTACATGGCAGAGGGGCATTGCTGGCTCATGATAGCATTGTATGGTAACACCCATTGTTTCATGTTCTCTGTGTATATAAAATCTCCCCACTGTATTTTCCACTGCATGCATCCAATTAAGTGAGCTGTAGCTCTTGAAAGCTTATGCTCAAATAAATTTGTTAGTCTCTAAGATGCCACAAGTACTCCTTTTCTTTTTAATAAGGTTCAGGTTATCATAAATTTTATACCTAGGATAGATGGTCACTTCTCCTTGACTATTTTATTATACCAAACACTGCTTATGCAGTCTGACACTTTCATGTACTTTTAACTCTTCACTCATTTGTCATTGGTATAGGTTTGATCTATATACTTTCTGGGCTCTGTTAATAGCTGAAGTAATAAAATCTGCAAATATGTGTTCCAGTGTCTAGTTACCAAAAGTATTCACATCATAATTGCATTAGTTTAACTGGCTCTGAAAAACTTTTTCTTTTTATTAAAATCTTTTTATCATTGATTTGGAGAAATCAATTTCTCCAAATAAATGCCTCCTTACTCTTTGTAGATCACAGTTTACTCTCTGCTTTTTGAGTCAGACAGCAGACCACGTTTAAAGCATTGGCTCAAAAAGCACACGTTGGTGACATTATTCTGTTGTCTCGGATTCCTTCTGAATGCAAGAGCAAAAAATATTTTGTACAGGTTATGCTCTTTTGTGGAAGGTAGAAGGACTCAGGTTTTTCTCCTCGCTGGAGAATAGTTACTGTTCTCGTGCACCAGGAGCACAAAGAGATTATAGCATGTGTCTCCAGGGTGCTTCATTTCTCGTGTGGCTGATTACAGGGGTGTTTCATCAGCTCCTTTGGGGTGATACAGAATTAAAAACTGGCTTAACTTTTGTAATGTTAAGGCTGTTTCTTGTTAGCTACAGCTTTGTTTGGCAACAAATTCATTCTTTGTACCATGTTATGGTATGAAGGAGGGCACAACACGCGCAGTCTAGACTAGGAGTTCCCAACTTGGTTCACGGCTTGTTCAGGCATGCCATGAGATGCTTTGTTTACCTGAGCATCCACAGGTATGGCCGCTCGCAGCTCCTAGTGGCTGTGGTTCACCATTCCCAGCCAATGGGAGCTGTGGGAAGTGGTGGCCCAGGCCGTGCTGCTTCCCGCAGCTCCCATTGGCAAGGAATGGCGAACCATGGCCACTGGGAGGTGCGAGCGGCCGTACCTGCGGATGCTCAGACAAACAAAGGATCTCATGGCATGCCTGGGGCTTACCCTGAACAAGCTGTGAACCAAGTTTGGGAACCCCTGGTCTAGACAAACTATTTTCTCACCTCTCTCCTTAGGCCAACATTTTCAAAAGTGAATACTGATATTGGGAGAGAACCCCCACTTTCTTTTCTGTTCCCTTCCTCCCCCCACAACTGAACACTGATCAGACCCCTTTAAGATCTCAAATGGAGCCGAGCAAAATTTAGAATTTCCATCTCCCAGAAAATTCTGATCTTTCTAAATTTGTTTCCCTTCTGAATCAGGACTAAAAGTCTGAATATCAATTTTTCACAGAAGAGAAAATTTCAATTCAGAAATGTCAAAACATTTCACTTTGACAGTTTGGCTTGAACTGAAATGTTTTGACATACTTGAACTGAAAAATTTCATTTTGGTATATTGAACCAAATTTACACATTTCACTTCATTTTGAGTCAGCTAAATGTTAAAATGCATCTGCCCAAGGTGCTATGCTGCCACATTCTTCCCTATGGGTTATATGGACTGACTAAATCTTTCATAAGGCATGGTGGATATGTGACTCCCATGATGCACCACATGCTCAGTCAGAGGGATAATTCATGGTTCATCATGGGAGATGTAGTCTGACCAAGGAGCCCAGCCCATAGGAGAGAATGGGGACATGACACATCTGAACTACAACACCCATGAGACTTGCACGTTACACAGGTGCAGTTTAATGTCAAACTGACCTGAAACAAAATATTTTTTTCTTGACCGAAAAAAAATCTGTAAAATTAAAAAACTTTCCACTGATTGGCTACCCTTTGCGGAGTTCCAGTGCCCCCTAGAGCTCTGTTCCTCCAACCTGGTCTTCTGGTTTCACAGATCTTATTGGGAGGAAAAAATAGTGGTACACTCCCAAGCACCATCCATTTGTGGCATCAAAATTATTAGTATTTATTATTTGTTTTCCCTTAGCACCTAGGAGCCCCCACATTGTGTCCACATTGTGAGACAGCCAGATGAAAGATAGTCTGAGAAAGTTTTAGAATGGTGCCCCAGGATTGGAAACCATGCAGAGGCTGTTCATGAACTAATGGAAAGATGAAATGCCAAAGCAGGTAGGAATTGCTTAGGCACAAGGTCAAAAATGGCACAAGGTCAAAAAAAGTGGTGTTTTGTGGAGAAGGCCTTCATCCAACAGTGGACTAAAAAATGCTTAATTAAAGATGGCTATAGAAACTCAAGAGCCAAATTTTCCAGAAGGACCTACCCCAGCACACACAAATTACAGTTGATGGATCAAGTTCTGCTGTAGGTTCATTTGTATAAATCCTAAATCATCCTACTGGCTTCAACAGAGTTTTATTCTCATTGTTCTGGGTTTGTACTGCGCTTTGCACAAAAGGGTCCTGGTCCATGATGGGGGCGCCTAGATGCTAAGGGAATACAAATAATAAATACTAATAATTTTGATGCCACAAATGGATGATGCTTGGGAGTGCACCACTATTTTTTTCATCTTTACGAGTCCGATAAAGATGGGAGCTTGCAGTGCCCTTCTAAAAATCTTAGAGATGGTTAAGAGACTTAAAAGATAAATAAACCAGAACAACAATGATACACATAGAAATTACCGAAATGCAGTAAATCCAGTTGGTCTTGAAAGCAGCATAAACCATATCCTTTGTGTTTCTCACTCAAGAAACCTCTCAGTTTGAATGTAATTCTCAATTTATTGATTAGATGGTCTGTATTGTAACTCCTCTTTCAGACTGGTCTTTTCATGTAAATAGAACATTCCATGAAAAGCATCAGAAATAAATTTAGTAGGCAGTGCAGTTAAAGTTAAGAAAGTACTATAGAACTGTATAAACTCTATCCTCAAAATGAGTCCAAGCTGCTTTCAGCATCACCTCTCCAAAGACTAAGGATGACAAAGCATGGTGATAAAGGCCAGCAGTGGGAGGTCTGATACAAAGGTTGTTGACATCATTGGGTGTTTCTCTTGCCTGGGTGCAAAGAATAGATCTCTTTGGAGATGTGTGAGGGCAGGGGCATTTGCTTTGGGTGCTAAGATGCAAAGGTGGAATAGGTTTCAGAGTAACAGCCGTGTTAGTCTGTGTTCGCAAAAAGAAAAGTAGTACTTGTGGCACCTTAGAGACTAACCAATTTATTTGAGCATAAGCTTTCGTGAGCTACAGCTCACTTCATCGGATACTGTGGAAAGTATAGAAAATCTTTTTATACACACAAAGCATGAAAAAATGGGTGTTTACCACTACAAAAGGTTTTTTCTCCCCCCCCCACCACACACACCGACCCACTCTCCTGTTGGTAATAGCTTATCTAAAGTGATCACTCTCCTTACAATGTGTATGATATTCAAGGTGGGCCATTTCCAGCACAAATCCAGGGTTTAACAAGAACGTCTGGGGGTGAGGGGGTAGGAAAAAACAAGGGGAAATAGGTTACCTTGCATAATGACTTAGCCACTCCCAGTCTCTATTCAAGCCTAAGTTAATTGTATCCAATTTGCAAATGAATTCCAATTCAACAGTCTCTCGCTGGAGTCTGGTTTTGAAGTTTTTTTGTTGTAATATTGCAACTTTCATGTCTGTAATCGCGTGACCAGAGAGATTGAAGTGTTCTCCAACTGGTTTATGAATGTTATAATTATTGACGTCTGATTTGTGTCCATTTATTCTTTTACGTAGAGACTGTCCAGTTTGACCAATGTACATGGCAGAGGGGCATTGCTGGCACATGATGGCATATATCATATTGGTGGATGTGCAGGTGAATGAGCCTCTGATAGTGTGGCTGATGTTATTAGGCCCTGTGATGGTGTCCCCTGAATAGATATGTGGGCACAGTTGGCAACGGGCTTTGTTGAAGGATAGGTTCCTGGGTTAGTTGTTCTGTTGTGTAGTATGTGGTTGCTGGTGAGTATTTGCTTCAGGTTGGGGGGCTGTCTGTAGGCAAGGACTGGCCTGTCTCCCAAGATTTGTGAGAGTGTTGGGTCATCCTTCAGGATAGGTTGTAGATCCTTAATAATGTGTTGGAGGGGTTTTAGTTGGGGGCTGAAGGTGACGGCTAGTGGCGTTCTGTTATTTTCTTTGTTCGGCCTGTCCTGTAGTAGGTGACTTCTGGGAACTCTTCTGGCTCTATCAGTCTGTTTCTTCACTTCTGCAGGTGGGTATTGTAGTTGTAAGAATGCTTGATAGAGATCTTGTAGGTGTTTGTCTCTGTCTGAGGGGTTGGAGCAAATGCGGTTGTATCACAGAGCTTGGCTATAGACAATGGATCGTGTGGTGTGGTCAGAGTGAAAGCTGGAGGCATGTAGGTAGGCATAGCGGTCAGTAGGTTTCCAGTATAGGGTGGTGTTTATGTGACCATCGTTTATTAGCACTGTAGTGTCCAGGAAGTGGATCTCTTGTGTGGACTGGACCAGGCTGAGGTTGATGGTGGGACGGAAATTGTTGAAATCATGGTGGAATTCCTCAAGGGCTTCTTTTCCATGGGTCCAGATGATGAAGATGTCATCAATATAGCGCAAGTAGAGTAGGGGCGTTAGGGGACGAGAGCTGAGGAAGCGTTGTTCTAAGTCAGCCATAAAAATGTTGGCATACTGTGGGCCATGAGGGTAACCATAGCAGTGCCGCTGATTTGAAGGTATACATTGTCCCCAAATGTAAAATAGTTATGGGTGAGGACAAAGTCACAAAGTTCAGCCACCAGGTTAGCCGTGACATTATCGGGGATAGTGTTCTTGACGGCTTGTAGTTCATCTTTGTGTGGAATGTTGGTGTAGAGGGCTTCTACATCCATAGTGGCCAGGATGGTGTTATCAGGAAGATCATCGATGGATTGTAGTTTCCTCAGGAAGTCAGTGTGTCTCGAAGGTAGCTGGGAGTGCTGGTAGCGTAGGGCCTGAGGAGGGAGTCTACATAGCCAGACAATCCTGCTGTCAGGGTGCCAATGCCTGAGATGATGGGGCGCCCAGGATTTCCAGGTTTATGGATCTTGGGTAGTAGATAGAATATCTCAGGTCGGGGCTCCAGGGGTGTGTCTGTGCGGATTTGATCTTGTGCTTTTTCAGGGAGTTTCTTGAGCAAATGCTGTAGTTTCTTTTGGTAACTCTCAGTGGGATCAGAGGGTAATGGCTTGTGAAAAGGAGAGTAGGTCTGTGTGTGTGGTGGGGGAGAAAACCTGGATTTGTGCTGGAAATGGCCCAACTTGATTATCATACACATTGTAAGGAGAGTGATCACTTTAGATAAGCTATTACCAGCAGGAGAGTGGGGTGGGGGGAGAGAAAACCTTTTGTAGTGGTAAACACCCATTTTTTCATGCTTTGTGTGTATAAAAAGATCTTCTATACTTTCCACAGTATCCGATGAAGTGAGCTGTAGCTCACGAAAGCTTATGCTCAAATAAATTGGTTAGTCTCTAAGGTGCCACAAGTCCTCCTTTTCTTAAAGGTGGAACAGGAAGACAGGAATTAAAACTCTTTACTTACAGCACTTTATACAGTCTTGAATTCATTTGGGGAAAGACTAATTTGTAGGGAGGGTAGCTGTGTGTTTTATATGAAAACTCAAGCATATCAGAGGACCCTGAAAGCCATAACCAGGCTGGGAGAGGTAAAGAGAAGGGGAAACCAAGAAGGAAGTATGTCAGAAAGGCTGAGCGGATGAAAAAGTCAGGGCAGGGAGAAAGTGCTCTCTAGAAATGTAATGCGGTTACTTTACTACCACTAATCCAAGATATACCTTCTTATCTTAATTTATTGTGATTGTAAGGCAAGATATGCTATGCAGGCTGTTTATTTTGTTTTAATCTGATTTTCACTCTTCTTTAAACTTGCCTTTAATTAAAATATTTTAGTTTTAGGTTGGGTGGAAGTAAAACCATGGCATGGCATGCCAGTGAAGGGAAAACAGCCTTTGGACTAAAACTGGATAGAAAACGGAATTTCCATTCCAGGGGAAATTAGGATACTTTGAATTCTTTTGCAGAGAATTTCAGCTTTTTATTTGGCATGAAAACAAAAATTCTGAATTTTTGATTCAGGACAATCAAAACATTTTGTTTCAATAAGGTAAAGCCATTTAGTTTTGAATTTAAAATCAATTCATTTTGTTTTGACTTTTGTATTACAAAATTAAAAATTAAATCCAATATTTTAATACTACAAGCAAAACAAATTGAAACAATAAACTCATAATGAAATATTTTTATGTTCTGGAAATGAGAAAGTTGAAATTATGATTTATTTGTATTATCATAGAGCCTAGGAGCTTCAGTCTTGGACCAGTGTTAGGTGCTTCACAAACACACAAGAAAAAGATAATCCCTGTCCCCAAAGACCTTATAATGGTTCGCTTAAACTTGTGCCTGTCAAAGTCAACATCTTCCTATAAATCATTTAGATTTAGCCAAAACTGCATATTTTGATGAAAAACTGTCCTGTTGAAACATTTTTCTACCAGCTTTACTTCTGATCTCTTGTGAAAGGCAGCTGGGGAGAAAAGAGTACCTTTCCTGGAGCAGCTCATTAAGTTTCACCAAGATACTGGCTGTGGCCCATATCAGCTTTTTATCATTGTTGTGAAACAAACATCCAGAATGCTGAACAATTGCACATACCTTCAAAGGAAAGGGAGGGGGAGAAAAGGAAATGGATGAAGAGAAATTATTAGTAGATTGGCATTATCTCTAACAGTTATTTTAAGATTAAAGCCACATTAAAATGGTTTTATCAGTTTTTCCAGTTATAAAAACTGATATACTAATATATCGTTTGAAAATGGTCTCATTACAAGAAGCATGGTGCAGGTCTTCAGCTTGAAATATATCTACTCCCACAAATTCTTGCCACACAATAGTCTTTCCTCTGATCAGAGCTAGATAGTGTTGTCCTAGATCTTGCTCCATCGTACTAAAAAAAGAAAAGAAAAAAAAAAGGTAGCAGTAGCCATAAGACCAAGAGTCTTTTCTGTCCCTTTACAAAGAAAATAAAGACAATGTTTGTTACTATGGTGTGTTTTTTCTCATCTCATCCTTCAGAATTATCATTTGTTGCTGTCATTTTTGCCATAGCTTAATATTTTTTCATTACACTGTACATTTGTCATGTCATGCAATCTATCATAGGAGTGCTACCAGTCTTTTACAGTGGTTAAGTTGTGTTTCTGAGACAATTTTTTTGGTTCTTCTCAAGCCATTTTTGACACCTTTAGAGAATGAACCTGGAGAAGCTAAATAATTGATTTAATTAAAATCACTTTGCAAGCTCTCTCTTTTCTCCATGGAATATTTTCTCTTCCAAAACACTTTGCTGTGGATTTTTCAGATGCTTTCAGGATTTCAGTGTGGCAGATTTCATTGACCTTTCAAACCTCTGTTTTGCTTAACTTTTACAATTTATTTTAGAAATAGACAACCCATAGATATTGGATTTGAATCTGGATTTTGAATACCAGGAAGTTGTGTGGCATGTTCTGATTTTGGCTTTGGCCCATTATTATTAGGGATTAACTGCAAATTTTAGATTTGTGTCAAGGTTCAGATTTTGAAATCCCCCCCCACCAGATTCTGGGAGCGTTTGTTTGGAACCCGGGTTTTGGGTTGAGGCCGTCTGACTAACTTCTAAATGAAGATAATAGAGTGATGATGCTTTGAAATAAAGAACCCACTATGGATTTGTAGCTCATCTACAAGATGTATGGTCTCTGTCTTCTTTTCAGTTTTGGAAAGAGATTTGTATACCATCTACCCTGTCTGGAGAGTAGGATAGACTGTGTTTTAAAATGTGACATGTTGATGTGTCATGTGACGCGTCATATCTGCCTTTGTGCATCATGCCATGATTCAGTCAGGTGTGACATGACTAGAAATATATCACAAGAAGATACAGTGACCTAAACAACTCATTTCAGTCTTGTGAGGTTGGTGGTGCAGTACAACTTTTGGCCTGCAGAGTAATTTTCAAAACTCATTCTTTGAAAAATTAAGGTTTTCAGGCCAAATATTTAGGAAAGCAAGAGGAGTTAGAAGAGAGCAAGTAGTTACAAAAACAACCCTCCTCCACAAATAAACATCAACAAACCTGCAACTAAAATCGTCTTCTTTTTTCCCCCTGGAAATATCTTTCTAAAAGCTCTTGTGGTAAATGGACTTTGCATTTATGAAATTGTATGAAAGCTCTGTGAGACATCTGAGGATTGTAGGAAAGAGGAGAAATTGAAAAAGAAAATGAATGGGAAGTCTATGAATATGTCTACGCCGCAATGTAAGTGTGGGCTCAGACTGAGGCTTGAGCCCAAACTCCCCTTTTGTCGACACCCAAATCTTGCAGACTTGGGCTTGGACCTAGGGTCCTATTGCTTTTCAGTGTAGACACAACCCACCCCTGACTCGGGTCCTGGGAACCCACCAAAGGTACCCCACAATCCCATGGGCCAACTTCCTTTGTCCTCTCTGTCCCCAGAATCTCCAGGGAAACGAAAGCACGTTGTCCAAAGCAGGTGTTTTCTGTCAGTCCTCCCATGTGAGGGATTCCACAATTTTGCCACATGCTGACAATGATTAGTATTAATTACTGCACCTCAAACTCTACTTGGTTCATCACAGGTTTCTGCCTTGAAAAGCTCAGAATCTAATTTCAGCTTTGTGGCAAAGAAAGGGATCACAGAACAGTAGGGAGGAGTAGAGGAAGGAAGAACACGATTACAGTAGCAGGATTATGCAGTTACTCAGCAAAGGCTGAACACTGGGGAGCAAGAATTTTTTTAATGATTGTTTTTACCATTTTGGTTTAAAATAGATGCAATATAAATGAACACTGTTGACCATTGTGAAACAGCAAAAGTGGTTACTGAGGAAGAAGTTGAATGAGAAACTAGCTCCCAAGTTGGGTGATGTCCATCTATACTGGTGAACCCAAAAGATCAATGGACCATCAATCAATTGTCCATCTCCAGGTCACTAAAGCCATCATTCCTGTACTGGAAGAATTGAAAAGGGAGGGCATTATCTGTGCTTCATGTTGATCTGGTCGAAAAATGATGAATGTTTTTTGTGAAAACATTTTTTTAAAGTTCACAAAAATATTCTGCAAAAATGTAACCAAAATCTTGATTAAATCAAAACTTCACTTATAGACACCATGACTAAAGTAACTGAAGCAGGGGAGCAAGGGAATTACTCAGTGTTCATAATGGAAAATGTGGTAGCAAGTTATCAGCATTTTCTTGGCTTTCCCATAAGACATCAACAATTTTGATGCTTGTTTCTGCTACTGATACAGTGTATGCACAACATCTTGGGTCTTTGCTGAAATCTTTTTAAGTGGTAGCACCATTCCTGAGCCATCAAATGAAACCTCTTATTTCCCCATCTACTGCTTATCCAGACTTTAATGTTCACCATTGTTAATGTTACCTTCTCAAAATCTGTCTTTTTACAGTTCTGATGTGTATCTTATGGGGCAATATTAGTAGACAGGAGAAAACATAACTGTATATTTAATTTTCCTGTGAAAATGTCACTGTTGTGATCAATGGCTTTGGTATGAAAAACCCCGTTGGTTCTCTCTTGTAGCATAGCAAAATCTTCAGGTGTTCCCTATACAGACCTGCCTCAGGAAGTGCTTAACTGTTGTGGTTTGCAAGGATATTCATGGCATCATAATCCTAATTCATGTTGGGATCGAACAAGTATTGTTTGCTAAACCTCACTGCTAATACTGAAGGGCACAGTATGATGCCAGGACAGTCAGCCTCTCCAACTGTGTTTCTAACACAAAGTAATATTTAAAAATGTGCTTTGAGAAAATGATTCATGCTGTAGCTCCCATCGTACTCCTTTTCTGTGTACACTCAAGAGCAGGCTTTATCAAAGAGTAGTCATTATTTTCCATTATCAGCTAGGACATAAGATGACAAAACTACTCAGCCTGCTCCCTTGCTGAAATGAGAACGACTGAGAGCCAGTTTCCTGAGCTGAACCAAAGCGGCATGGAGAGTCAATACTAATATATATCTGAACTGGTGAGTGTGTGTGTTTGTATATGAAAGGAACTTTTCAATGCAATGAGCATCCTTAGAAGAAACACGGAAACAGAATAACAGATGTTCCTCTCGAGCAGCTGTTGAAACTGGCAGGGTTAGCTTTGCTTTGCAACCAGTTTAATGGACAGTTAGTGAAGGAAGCAAAATGCAAACAGTCTGATGAATAAAATATGTCTGAGCCCAAATCTTGGCTGTGGTTTCCATGGCAACAAGGAGCATAGTAGCTGAGCAAACTGGCTGCACATCAGGCCAACCAATCATGGTTCAGCCTTGTACACATGCAAAGGGAATGAGAGGGGCCCCCCTGCAGTATCATGAGGCAGCAGGTGGTTCTTGTGGCAAGACAGAGAGCTCATGCAAATCAGTTTATATCAGCAACACAAGAAGGAAGGAAAGTGGGGTGAGGAATCGAGAGAAGATCCCAAGGGGGTGGGGCAGAAGGAAGAGCTGCCAAAAGAAAGGTTGAAGTACAGTAGAGGAGACGAGGACTCCAGTGATGGTTTCCCTCCAGAAATGATGTGTGAGAGGGAGGAAAAGATGAAGAGGAGGGGGCAGGCATTAATGGACCCTAGTAAGCAGGAGTTAGAGGGTGACAAATGGGAACCACCAGAAGGGTGACTGGGGTATAGAAGACTACTGAGGTGGGGGAGAGGGTGGTCTGGGTTAGAAAGGACATTTTACTGGGGTAAGTGAAAACAGGCATGGGAACGAGCCCTTATAAATAGTGCAGGAGGGAAGAATCCCTTGGAATAGGTGATTTGGTGCCTATACAACCATCAATATGCCATTAACATGGCATTACCCGGGATGATGCCCAAATACTGTGCATACAGAGTAGAAATAAAGTATATCGAACTCCATTTTCACTACTGTTTACTGTTCACTACTGCCAGCCTGTGTCATCCCAAAAGCCTATATAAATGAATATTTTAAGTAAGAAGTTTAGCCTAGAATCCTACAAGCCGATCTGAGAACCAGCATTTACAGACGGGTGATTTTTAAATACCTTGTGATATGCTGTGATTGGGGGCAAAAGGCTCTCAGCATCTTGAAGCTCAAGATTGAAGTGAGGGTTCATTATGGAAAGGGGATCATGTGAAAAAGTTTATCGCTATTGGTGGTGGTGAAGTTGTCATAAATAGCAAAGTGGAAACGCCCATGTGAGTTCTACACCAAGCTGTGTGCAGGAATAATAGCAAGTGTCATGTTTGATGTGATAAAATTATCGATTCTCTCCACTCCTTTTATGTGGAGTGTCTTTGTGGAATTGAATCTTCAATAACCAGTGAAAAACTGCTACTGGTCATGCTTTGCAGACAGTCAGAAACACAAACTGGAAATGACCCATAGCTAGACGTAGTTACTGGAGGTCAGCAGAGTGATAACGTTTCACATTAACTGAATTGAACAGAGTGAAGTGCACAAAAACATATAAAATCTTTTAATTCTTTTTCAATCCAGACTAATCTCTATGATTGTGGATAATCCTTTGAAACTGCACCAAAATCAGCACATGGTGATTGTCGGAAGCATGACATTTCGGGGGGAGGGATAGCTCAGTTGTTTGAGCATTGGCCTGCTAAACCCAGGGTTGTGAGTTCAATCCTTGAGGGGGCCATTTAGGGATCTGGGGCAAAAATTGGGGATTGGTCCTGCTTTGAGCAGGGGGTTGGACTAGATGACCTCCTGAGGTCCCTTCCAACCCTGCCTGATATTCTATGATTTGGCCTTGAAACATCACTCTTACCCTGCTACCCCTTCCATGAACAATATGGCACCTCTGTTCCTCCCCTCGACCCAAACACTGAAGTGGTTTATTTCGGCAGCTTCACGATCATCAGGCCTCCATTCTCTCTCTCTCTCTCTCATGCCCCAATTTGCAACTGTAAAAATACCTAAAATCCCCTGGTTATTAACAAGGATATTTTAGAATTTTCACTGTTCCTTTTTTTAAGTGCTTAAAAGAAAAAAAACAGAAAGGGTGAAGGGTAATTGTGTGTAGCCCAGAAATTGAGACCATAAGTTTCCCATGAGGAATTGTAACTCTGGCCACTTGTAGAAATGCATTGCAGTAGGGGCTTTCGTTATCTGATAACATAAATGGAGTGAAGCGGTCCATCTACCACTCAAGAAGATTGCCCTTTGTACCTTTGAAAATTTCCCCCTTTAATTTTCTCCAATAAGGAGTAGACACTTCATATAAGTTTTAAAAAGGCCTTTGTAATACAATGAGAACTTGTCCTCTGTCTTAAAGAGTATAACATAAAGGCTTGTATGCTAATATTTAGTAACTCATGAACACAATGGAAACAAGAAAATCTTCTGGCCTGCAATGGAAGATGAAATTAGTTTTCACTTTCATGCATACCACATCCATGTAAACAGTGTCCTGGGTTGATTACTTCATGCTATATTTCCCCTACCCCAATATGCAGGAAGATCTAGGTTAACAATGCTTCTATCTACTAAAAAGATCAGTTACTCTGGGAAAGGGCATGAGCGCTCCATTTAGAAATATTCCAAAACTCAAGAATGCAAACTAATATCTAGCTAGAGACAGCTAACTAGAAAGATGCTCCAAAGCCTCATGAACAAGAATGATTTTCAGGTCACATGGCCATGTTGTCCTTCCTTTATTGGTCTCCTCACTTAATATTAAGTGAGCGCCATTTTCAAAATCTGGATCTGTATTTTGAAAAAGAACTGTAGTTTGTGGGGTGTTTGGATCTAGGATTACTGTTCAGGTCCATTTCTATTAAATATATGATTTACAAAGCAAAAAGAGTTACCTTTTAAACTAACCCTCGAATGCGTCATTAATTTTTATTTGTAATTGAAAATCAGCTGTATTTACAGTTTAGTTTTCTAATCTTTATTTTCGTCTTTGCAGCTTTAATTTCTTTGCAAATAGCTCCTTCCAAGCATCAGCAGTATTATCCCTACACCAGGTGCAGGCAGGCAGGCAGGCAGATGGTGTACAGTTTAATCCGCCTCATTGCTTCATCAACAGTAGGGCCAGGCGTGAATGGTGTAGTCAGCTTCAGAAAAGCTGCCCTGATGCTATGATAAAGCGATGTAGCATTTCCCCCATTTTTTACAACTGTCCTTATTCCCTGGAAGGTGACAGAGGGAGCATCGGAAATCCTTACGTGAATTTTTCACAGGTAGATGATCCTTTGCTCCACTTGCCCTGTGAGAGATTCACTACATTCTGTCTATCATTTATGAGATATCTTGAATCAGGGTTGAGAATTATGTTGCATTTTATAAAAAGACGTTGGCTGGATAGGAAGCACCTGACAGCGAATGATAATTGTTAATTTTGGGAAGTTTAGGAAGGGCAATACAAGCAAGCATTAGTTTTTGTTTGTTTGTTTTTTTAACATGAATGGCTCCATGCAGGCAACAGAATCACATGGCTCTGGGGTCTTGGTTTCTGGCAAGTATCTGTTAGAACAGAGCAGAAGCTGAGAGGGTTACCAGCTCTCTCTGTTCTTAATCTTGGCCACTTTCTGGTAGTTTCCTGAACCACTTATCAAAAGCTATTGGGAGATCTTATACCAAATTTGTAAAACTAGGGAAGAAAATAAGACTTAATCTACCCACTAGATTTCTACAAGGGGGACTTCCTTGATACTCCTCCTTCACAAGGAGTCATCAGCAGGGATAGAACCTGGGACATTCAGCACCAAAATGGAGTACTTGAGCTGAAAGAGTAATAGCTCTGTAGCTGTTGCTGTTAGACTGTTGTCTTCTGTGAGTCAGTGCTACAGGCAGACCTGATAATTTTACAGTGAGTTACGCTGACATGTGACTTCTTATCCTTTTTCGGTAAATGGAATATTGATGTCCTATAGAACCTGGAGAGCATTTAGAGCTGTTCTACAGTCCGTACTCAGGCAAAGCTCCCAGCAACATATATAGGAACTGCAGAATTTAACACTGAGTCCAAATGAGCTGTCAAGGCCAAGATATAGGGCTATTTCATAAACTGAGAATGAATGTGATTCTTCTCCTATCTAAATGGCACCCACTAGATTTCTTGCTGTAGTTGTTAGAACTATTGTATCAGTACTGTATTCTATTACATTTCATTTATGTTGTATAATCAGTTTTGCTGCCCCTTTCTTTTGCTCACAAGGCTTAGCATTTCTTGTTTTTATGAGCTAGATCAATGCTTCCCAAAAATAGTCCATGGAGCATTTGCTGCGGCTCTCTGGGGAGCTGGCTGGTGCCCTGGAGCTAACTTTCCTTGTTTCCACTTGCTAAGTCTCATTGAGACAGCTAACAATGAATCAAATATGTTCCCAGTACTACTTTCACATGTTAGCAATTGCTGTAGTTGCCACAAGAATATTATGCAATCACAAAGGGTAGGCAGTGCCCCCTGCAATTGTGATGAGGCGTGGATATAGCCACAAAGGTAATCTCTCTAAAATTTGGTCCATGCTCTGAAAACATTTTTATCAATTTTTTTTATTTGTAACTT
Source organism: Chelonia mydas (assembly GCF_015237465.2). Lineage (NCBI taxonomy): Eukaryota > Metazoa > Chordata > Testudines > Cheloniidae > Chelonia > Chelonia mydas. The sequence goes on along the minus strand of NC_057851.1, from coordinate 122,391,550 downwards.
TTTTCAACAAATCAGCTTCTTTTGAAAAATGTAGAAAAAATTCCATTTGACTTTGACTTTTTGATTTTTTTAAAAGTGAAAAAACATTTTTGGGCGGCTTTGAAAACAAAATTGGTTTTCCATCTAATGTTCTCCCATTTCCCCACTCCCCTACCACTTCTCTTCTTTGCCCTACCTCCCTTTTTTCCCAATGGAAAATGGCAAAAGAAGAAAAGGAGGAAAAGAGAAATAGGGGCAAGAGGGGACAAAAATTGCAACCAAAAAACTTTCAGTATGTAAAATCGAAAATCAAAATTTTTCATGAAAAACACTTATCATTTTTGACCAGCTCTTGAACTAGATAAAAGGACTGGATGATCAAATAATAGTGATACATTTTCCCAGCATGAGTTTCCCTAAAATGATTTCTTCCTTTCTGTGTTACAACAAGAACTTGTTCCATTGCGATGGTATCTACAGAGTGAGGAAAACAGTATATTGCCACCTTCTGCAGGATCTTGTATCTTGTCTGTGACTTTAATCATGAGAGGAAACAAAGCCTTAATGTTGTTCTGTATGGGTGGAAGGGAATGCCTGTGGCGATCCTATAGTTCTAGGCCCAAGAAACCACAGAAGCTGAGATAAGTTATCCAACTGAATTTAGAGCAATAATTTGTATGTATTAGAGGCTGGTGAAGCATCAAAGTCATAGTAGGTCTCCAGACAGCTAGGGACAAACCCTCTTAATTCTGTTCTTAACATAAAAGAAACCCCTCCCTTCCCTTTCACATCTCTATCTCACCTTCCAAAGCCTTTAAAACTAAAACTTACATAAAAAATCAGTTATGTATCAGATTCATGGATTTCAAGACCAGAAGGTACCAGTGTGATCATCCAGTTTGACCTCCTGTATAAAACAGGCCATAAAATTTCCCCAAAATAATTCCTAGAATACATCCTTTAGATAAATGTCCAATCTTGATTTAAAAATTGCCAATGATAGAGACGCTACCGGGACCTTGGTAAATTGTTCCATAGATTAATTACCTTCACTGTTAAAAATGTATGCCTTATTTCCGGTCTGAATTTGTCCAGCCATTGGATAGTGTTGTAACTTTCCTCTGCCATATTGAAGATCCCATTAAAAAAATATATGTTCCCTATGTGTGTACTTCTAGACTGTGATCAAGTTAACCTTCTATTTTATTAAGACAAATAGGCTCAAGGAGCTCAATCTATCATTATAAGACGTTTTCTAATCCTATAATCATCCTCATGGTTCTTCTCTGAACCTTCTCCAGTTTATCAACATCCTTCTTGAACTGTGGACACCAGAATTAATCACAGTATTCCAGTAACAGTCAATAATCCTTTGTTTCATGCAGATAAACAGTCTCTCGGTTGTTTTCCAAAACCCACTTCACTCTTTGCCATTCGTAAAAATAGTCACTCTTTTCATTATTGTAATATTCTATTTTTATCTCTTTATTGTATTATTGAAAATTCTTGAAAATAAACATAAAATCTCCCTGAGCATAGGTTTGTATTCTCCTGCTAATGACTGTGCTTTTGTGGTGTCAGTGATCAAGCTTGCCAAGATCATTACTGAACTGACGTGATAATGTAGTTGTTTTGCCTGTTTGATGAAGACCAGTATTGTACTGTAGACTTCCAGGAATCAAATTAGCCATTGGATACGGTAGCATGTAAAATGAGTACACGAAGGTAGTCTAAGCGTTTTGACTCTTGTTCTCCTTTTTGGTGGTCTTGAAAATTGGTCTAACAGAATTGTTGAGATACTAGGCTAAACATCGCTTGCCTCCATGCTTATAATGAGACATAGTAGAAGAGTTTAGTCCCCTACATAGTTAAAAGTTCTAGCCATGTTGTTTCACAGAAACTCAAGAACAATGGTTTCTTACAGCCAAATCAAAGTCTGTGTCTGTGCATTTCTCCCCCCAATTTTTAGAATGATTCCCTTCCAGCGTTATGTGCGGTTCAGGGACACCCCTGAGGGAAACTCTCTAGGGTGCATGCATCAGCATTTTCTACACTCTGAGAATGAAAAAAGCCATAGTGCTTGATGGAACTCTGCCTTGGTCAATTATTCAGTTATAGTTTCATCTCTGTGCTTTTGCACACTCAGACTTGCAGAACTCTCCCTTGTGGTCTTTGTGGAATGGAGTAGCCCCAGTGGTTTGAATGGGACTACTTGCAGTGCATTAAGTTCAGCATACGAATAAAAGTTTTTGCAGGATCAGACGCTTGGTTTGTATATAGCCATAGTGATGTTATTACTCCAAGTAAGAAAATACATATTTCAAATTGGGTAATGTACGTTTGGTAACCTAAGTTCCTCTTGTAGTTTCAATTCAGTATGGCATTGTTCAGCTACTGAACTATTGCATGGGATTGCCGTGTGCTGTCAAACAGCTGCAGCTTTCCACGCAAAAATGACTGTGCTTCAGTAGTGATTTAACTGCTTCCTGTGTATGTAATCCTCAGCTAGTTCAAGTCAATGGAGTTATGCTGATTTATATTCACTAAAGATCTGAGCCATAGTTTGTAGCGTGCTGTGAAAGACTATAAAAATGTAAAATTACTATCTAAATCTTGTATTTGGCTATGTTGGCTAGGTAAACTGACATTTAATTGGAATTAATAGCCAGTCAACGGAAAGGCAACTTTTGAAAAAATTTAACCATGTGGTCCAAATAGTAGTTACAGTAACTGGGAACATCACCCAGATGCATGAAATAGGCCAATATTTATTCTGCATTCTCTTAGTGTGATAACATCTTTGTTTACTAGGGCTATCCACGACACTTTGACTATCACTACATGATAGCATGCCAATAATTCATCTATAACGATGCAGCTCACTTGTTGATCTTTCATTAGAAGTATGCTTTAAACCATGTGCCCACCACAAGTATCAGCCATAATTTATTTCCAGCAGCAAACTTGACAGCAGGATACATTTATAATGTCAAGCACTTGATAAACTGCATTAAGAGGTAATGCTGACAACTGGACTCCAGTGATTTCAAAAACCTAAGGAAATCATCAGCTTGTCACTGAAAACACCTTACCATATTGTTGGTGTCTGTTTGAACTGGAGGCTATCATCTTGCAATATACAGAAACAAAAATTGTCATCTTAGTGAGATGTTCTTTTGTTATGGCGTTCAGCTCTGCGTTTTTTGTATGCTGCTCATTTCTTCTTCTTCCAAGCCTCATGGATTTGATGGCAGTTAGTATACTGAGGCCATGGCGCTCAGCATGCGGTAGTGCAAGCCCTCACAGAAGCCATTACTTGTGCCAATGCAGTTTTATAGGACTGAGTACTGGAAAGAGGCTTGCACCTTGCATTGCTCGCTTTCTCCTATTCAGAAAGTGCCCTTCCTCTAGAGAGTGAACTCTTATTTTCTGTTTCTGAGCTAAACTCTTCTGTGTAGCATCATGCCCCAATGCATTGATTCATTGCTGCAGAGACACTGACAGCCCTTGATGTCTGATTTGATATTTACATTCTGCTTAATCTCATCTCCCAGTGGGGCTTGCATTTTTGTCTTTGTTTATTTGGAATGCATCGAAAACAAGTTGACGGCTCTTTTTTATGAGTTATTCTACAAAAAAAATATGTTCTTTCAAAAAAGTGTCTTTGAGAAAAGTTCCATGCGAGTGAAAACCTGGACAAACACTCCAATGAATACAAGAGTTGACTCATGTCACCAGTGTTGCCTTTGAGAAGGAAACTGCAAAACATACTTTGTAGTGAATTGATTTCATATATTTGAAGTTGTAGCAGCACACTGGCTCTGGGGCCAGAAGTGTGCGTAATCATCAGTTGAGTCTAGAAAACTCACTCTGGGCTGTCACATGTCCATTGGTCACCTGACTCAGATGCAAGTCTGGGTGCCTTAATCCCTGAAAGTACCATCTCTTCCTGTGACACTTCCACATCCCTTGGTAAGGTATTTCAATGCTTAATGGCAGTAGCAGCATGTCCTGTATAGTCCATTAGGAAATAGGATGCAACATTATACAGTGGACAGGACCCTAGACTAAGGGTCAGGAGACTTGTGTTCTCCCCCCAACTCTTCCGCTGACGTGACTGTATGACCTTGGGTAAATCACATCTCTGTGCCTCAGATTTCCTATCTGCAAAAATGGGATGTCCTATGAGAGCTATCCATGAAATGTTCTAAGAGCCCATTTATTATCCCTGCCAAGTCATTTATCTCTTTCTCTGTTTTCCTATCTGCAAAGTGGGGGTAATATTGACCTACATGTGGCTGTAAGAATCATAATCCTGATTCTTACAGTAAGGCCCTTTTACAGTGCCAGTGTAGTGCTACACTCTCATGCAGTGTTGCCCACTCTTGTGATTTTTTATTTTTTTGCAACTGAATAGGAGTCTGCTGATGACATGCAAATTCCAACCATGTCAGGGGAAGTGGGAAGAACTTCTCTGATTGTCAGCCTGTCCCATTTGTCCATCTCCTGGGGTACAGCAGCCAATCAGGGCTGCTGCAGGAAGCAGGCAGAGCTCTACCTCCCCCCAGCAACCCAACCATTAGCACAGGAGACGGTGGGGGAAGAGGGAGCAGAAAGAGCCCAATGGCTGGGACTGCTCCACTTCCTCCTCCCCACTCCCATCTTGTGAGCAATGGGATGGCTCCTCTGCTCCTCCCCTCCCCTTTCCCTCCTTGCAACACCAGGCCTGGGAAGGGGAGAGGGGAGTGAAGAGCTCCTGAGGCTGCCCCCACAGCCTGGAAGTGGGAGAAGGGGGCTGTCACGGCCCCACAGGATTGGTGCTATGCCCCCAGCTTTGGAACGGTCCCTTGGATGTGCAAGACCCCCAAGGGGTCTCATTCTTCCTCTGGTGTAGGTCATGCAGCCTCACCACCTCCTGAGACTGAACCTCTGCATGCCAAACCTCCTGCTTCCCACCATGAGCTCGGTTCAGCAAGTCCAACTCAGATAGACTCTTGGTAGAGACTTGTACACTCTTCAGGGACTAAAGCACCTCGCTAAGCATTTACAGTGACTCTTGGGCAGCATTCTCAAAACAGTAGGGTTTATTAGTCAGTTGGAACACAGATTAGGAAGTCCTTAGCTTAGCAGAGAGAAACGAAGGTTAAAGCATAGACCATTCTGGTCCGTCCAGAGCAATTCTTCAGCCACGCTCTAGTGAAACTCTGTTTTTCAGGCTCCGGCTATGTCTTCCCTAGAAACACTGCAGTGGCAGTGCTTCAGTGTAGACACTCACTAAAGTGATGAGTAGTGAGCAATGGAAGAATTCTACAGTCTGCCTAGCACTGTTTACACTGGGAGTTAGGTTGGCTTATCTCCATCGCTCACAGGCCATGGATTTTCACACTCCTGAGCGACGTAGATGGGTCGACCTAACTTTTTAGTGTAGACCTGGCCTAAGTCTGTCTCTCTGTCTGATCTTAGTCAGCTCCCAGGTGAGAGAGCTCCAAGCTTCCATCAGGAGCCAACACTTTTTATCCCCACACCTTCCATTCTGTTGTTCTTGAAGTGGGGTCTTTGCTCAGCTTTCCTGCTGACAGGCTGGGTCATTGGTTGCTAGATGACAACATCATGGATGGTTGGGTTTTCTGTTGTCTTCCACTGAAATGGGGTCAGCCTTGGCTAGTCCCTTTTCATGACACATTCAGGGCATGGCTACACTGGAAACTTCAAAGCGCTGTCGCGGGAGCGCTCCCACGGCAGCACTTTGAAGTGCGAGTGTGGTCACGTGCCAGCGCCGGGAGAGAGCTCTCCCAGCGCTCCTGGTAAGCCACCTCCACCAGGGGATTAGCTCGGAGCCTGTCTACACTAGCGCTTTAAAGCGCTCTGACTTGTTGCGCTCAGGAGGGTGATTTTTCACACGCCTGAGCCAGCAAGTTACAGCACTATAAAATATAAGTGTAGCCAAACCCTCAGGCTCAGACAGCTAGTTGGCAACACCCAAGTCCCTGAGCCTTCCCTGAGAGCTAGTTGTCATCCCCCTCACCCGCTGGGTGGCCATGCAAAATATAAAGGAAACTGAGGCACACATATGATTTATAAAAATATTACAGAAAATTTCCACTTTGTCACAGGGACCCCACTGAAGCTGCCTCCCTGCAAGCCTGGGAGAGGGGCAAGGAATGCTAGGAGGATTAGATGTGAGGCTTGGGTGAACAGAACTGATGTGGGGGCAAAACTGATTTGGGGACTGCAGGGACAGGATTGATCTGGAGGTTGTGGGTTCAGAGTTAAGTGCTGGGCGGAGGGATGGGCAGATGTCGAGGTGAGATCTCCAGCAGCAGGGTCCACACTCTGCTGTCCCCAAAAATTTAGGAGAGTGGGCAACACTAACTGTCTCCCACACACAGAGTGAGGATGGTCAAGGGAGTTCAAAAATCATGAGATTGGCCTAAAATTTGAAAAAGATTGTATTATATTTTTGGTCTATCTCATGATGTGTGTGTGTGATCTGACTCATGATTTTTGGGGTTGGCAGTACTGCATATCAATCAAGTTACTCCCATGCATAAATATATGCAGGATTGGATCCTACATCTCTGATTTAACAAAAGATATCTCATAAATTCATATTTCTATGCCCAGGGAATGGCTGGCCTTGTGTCATCAGTAAATTACAGTCAACTGAAGAAATGATGTGGTAAATGATTAAGAAAAACACACTTGAATAGTTTGTAAGAGATCTCTCCTAAAATTATATACATCACTCCCAGTGTTTAGTTAGATTGTCATTCAGACGTGAAATGCATAGGGATTATTCAGTGATTATTCATTGGTTTTGTAATCTTGAGTTACAGCAATTAGATTTATGTGGTAGATATTAATCTTCAGGTATCTTTCAACTCATATTTGATATGTATTAAAGCAAATACTTTTTGATGTTGCTTGTGAAACTTCATGGAACAGATTCTTTCTTTCTCATGGCCATCTGTTTAATCTAATCTGTTTTTATCTGGCACCCATCACTGTAATATCCCGTGGTCTCCAAAAAGTGATTGACAGGAAAAATTCCAGTAAATGGACTCCGTTTCTCCCTTCTCTCCAGAAAGTTACTGATTTTTTTAAAAAAAATGTAAATGTGAATTTTCTCCTCTTACTCCTTTTCTCCTCTTTTTTTCTTATTTGTTGTTGCTGCTTTTGTGGTAAGACCAGGCTAAAGAAGTGAGTTAAAAAGTAGAAATGAAGAGAAAGTGGGTAGGGAAACTGTTGTCTGACCATACATAACAGCACTCAACATTGCATGAGAGCTCTGTGTGGACATGGAGGGGAGGTACAAACACCTTGTACCTTTTGGTTTTAAATTTACGTTTTCTCCTATGTTAAGAAACCATTTAAAATAAATCCTGTTATCCTCTCTGTTTTAGTTTACCTAGCTGCAAAGTGGGGTAGCTGCATCTCAGTTTCCCCATCTCTAAAATGGGGATAATAATATTGACCTTTTTTGTAAAGTGCTTTAAGCATCTACTGATGAAAAGCACTATATAAGAACTAGGTATTATTATTTATTACCTAACAGAATTAGGCCCTGATCCTGTACTTGAATTCACTAGCAGCAACGCTTATGTCCATCCAGAGTCCCATTGAAATCACTGGGGCTCTATGCAGGCATTGGTGCATGCCCATATGAAGCTCACTTCAGGATTGGGGCCTTAGTTTGTGAAGTGTAGAACCAGTCTGAAAATTTTTGAACCAAAAGTTTTGGCTTCAACAAATCTTTTGATTTTTTTTTTCAAGAGGAACATTTAAACAAAATGTTTCCAAGCAACATTTCAAAACTAAACAAATTTCTATTTTGTTTTAGTTTTTTGAAGCTGAAAAATGTTGGTTGTCCATTTTGGGGTTTGGATTTTTGGTTGTTTCCCCTCTCTTTTTTTACCCCCTCCCTGTGCCTCCTCCCCAGTTTTCCAGTGGAAAAAGGCAGGTGGGGAGATGAAAAAGTACAAGACAGTGGGGAAACCTCCACTTCCTCACATTTTCCCACTGTTTTCCAACTGGAATGGTTTCTGGAAATCAGGAACAAGGTGTGAAAATTTTTTTCTCCACTTTCTCACATGTGTTTGCCTTTCTCCCTTTTAATGAAGGAAAGGTTGTGGGTTTTTTGTTTGTTTGTTTGTTTGTTTTTAAAAGAGGCAGGGGATAAATCCAAAATCTGAAAATAGACAACTGAAATTTTTCAGTTGTCAGAAATCAAAACCACACAACATTTTAAGAAAATAATGAAAATTTTCATTTTAAAATGTTGCTTTGAAACAAAACAAAATTTGCTTCAAAATTTCCTGTGGAAAACCAAAATTTTTCAACTGAAAAATTTCAAACATGCCTAATTCTCACAAAATTGTCTGCAGAAAAAATGTTGGTTTTCCATCCAGCTCTACTAAAGTGCTTTTGAGATTCTTGGATGAAAGGTACAGCTGCGCAGAAGTGCACTGAATTATTAAAAATAATTCTCTACCCTTTTGGCATTGTGTTATAATAATTCTATTGTATTGTATTATATTTACTATATTATATTACTATGAAATGAAACTTGAATGTGTGATGGCCACCATGGCTGGCACACTGAGGACTTCCAGAGCTTAAAACATGAGCGTCTACAGCTCCAGCTAAAGAACCAGGCTCTGCATCCTCTGTAGATCAGGCACAGAGTGGGACACCTCACACACTGACTAGCGGGTTACATGTGCGCATGAACTAGTATAGGGAAACCTGGAATGTTTGGTACATAAATAGTACTGTCATTAAGAACTAGTTACTATTTTCTTTTCTTCCTCCTTTTACTCTTTCTGTTCCTTGGTTGTAATTTTAGCTGTTTTTCCTTTCCATGTTCCTACCACTTTCACTGCAGCTAGTCTCCCCATTATGTAGGCGTCTTAAAATTTTACTTAGGGAAATAAAAACTAAATGTCATGAGTAATGTTATTGATGAGAGCTGTTGCTTTTCTAGGTTGAATCTCTCATTGCTTAACAATTAAAATCTATGCTGCTTTCAGGTTGGGTTAAGTGCATTCATTGATTTGTCTAGTTAGCTCTGGAAGGGGCCTTTTATGGTACTGACTGTGACTCACCTAGTGTCAACAGTGGAGATGTTTATTTATTGAGAACTCTTGCTCTGAAATATTGGGGAAAACCAATGAGCCTCTTTCATTTTGTGATATAGTTTTGATTGTTAGATTTGAAAGTAAAATGTAATAACATTTAGTGTTGTCTGCAACACTGCCCTTTATCCATTGAAGGAACTTCTCAAAACCTAAGCAGCCACCTTATCTTCCTTCAAATCCTTCTTTATATGGCTCATTTCTGCCATGATCCCCACAAACCCGGTCTGATGATCATGGCTACACACGATAAGCAGTCACTGGTCTTCTCCCTCTTCTTTCCTTTTCCCACTCGTTCAGTCTTACTAACTTCCTGACTGTAGCTCTAACCCCAACCGAAAATTCAAAAAGAAAAAAACCCACTAACAACAAAATGTGTAACTAACAAAGCTGTGCCATTTTTTCACCATATGAATCTACTTGTATGCTACATTCCTGCCCTTAGCCCTTTGTCTTGTTTGTATCTTTTAGATTGAAAAAGTTTTGCCCAGCTCTACTTACAGTGAATAGTAAATTTGCTGAAAATGCATTTTTAAGGGCACCAAAACGACCTTTGAATTTGGATGAATTTGATTAATAGTTTTGGCCACATTTTTTTTTTTAAAAGTTGGAACAATTTGTTTCAGCCACCTCAAAATGAAACATTGCAACTTTTTTTTTCAAAATGTTTTATTTTGACTGTTACGAAATGTTTCAGTTTAACTGTTTTGAAACATCATTTGTGGGGGTTTTTCACCCTTTTTAGCTAAATTTCTAAATGAAATGATTGTTTCAGAAATTTATCTAATTAAAAACAAAAATAAAAGAAGATGAAAACGTCCCAACATTATCTGAAACGAAACCTCAGAAAAAATTATTTTAAGTTGAACAAACATGTTGTTTGACCTAAAATGAATTTTTTGTTTGTTTTTTTAATGAGAAAAAAATCAGTTTTAGTTCAAACAGAACCAAATTTATTTCCAATTTTCAGGTTTGGCCCTACACTGAAAAATCAGTTATTCGCTTAGCTCTAATTGCAGCATGGATTGTCCCTTTGTCTATGTTTGTACAGAGACTGACATAATGGGACCACCCCAGTCCTGAACTAGGCTTTTGGAACTGCCATAAGATAAATATTTAATGATGACGTAAACGGGTATGATTTTAAGTAGCTAAATTTGTCCATTAGGCTTCTGTGAACCTTTCATTATAAACTTGAGCCTTAGCCAAGGACTGCTGAAAGCTTCCCTGAGGCTTGTGAACCTTTCAGGATAAGTGTCACACATGCTCCCTCGCTCCTCACAGATTCTGGGAAAAGATATATGGTTTTGATCCAAAACCACAATATATATAACAGCCAGTGTTGCCAGCTTTCATGATTCTGTTGTGAATCTTGTGGTTTTTAGTATAATTCTGAAGCCCTGGCTGCTGAAATCATGCCAATTCATGAGAATCTCAACTTACTTTAAAAAAAATAAAGCTTCTAGCCCTCCCTGGTGCAGAGAAGAGCTCAAAAACATGAAGCAAGTGCAACCTAATGGCTGAAGAAACAGACCCTGAATAAAAAGAACCCAACAATTATTATTTTTTTTAAAAAAACTCATGATTTTGTGGGGCCAGACTCATGATTTTTGAATGTTGGGGTTGGCAATACTGTTTGCATGAAGAAAAGGAGTACTTGTGGCACCTTAGAGACTAACCAATTTATTGCATGATATTTTGGCTGGAACCTGAAAACTCAGAGCAAAACTCAGGGATGCATGTACATTTACATGAACTAAAGCAAAAAGAGGTTACTCATTGCTGTTGTATCCCAAACTGCTTTAGTGTGATAGGTAAGCTGAATACTTTAGGATCCATATATTGGTTTAGTGTTTGTCATGTCATGTTAGAATTGCTCTATCCTTGCAGAACAAACCACAGGGATCTGATTTCTATTTTGGGTCCTATCCTTTGAGGGAGAGCGCTTCTGAAGTCACTTTTGATGTTTTTGGCAGCTTCCTTTTCAATTGTGAAGCATCTTTGAACATAAGTGAATTAATGGGGTGCTTGACACTAGAGAATCACTTGAGAACATTTCAGTTTAGGGTAAACCATCCTTATTATTCCGGCCAGGTCAGAACCAGGCCATGGTATCTGTCACATTTGAGCCACATGGTGGCAGTGGTACTTAGTCTTGCTTGAGAAACGTTTTCAGCTCAGTGATTTTGATAGAAATCATGCAAGTTTTCTGACTTCCCAGGTGCCATTGGCTGTATATGCTGGTAGGGGCAAGTTGGCCAGCATGCTGCTGAATATATGTGCACCCAAATTTTTGAAATGTTGTATTTTAGAATTTCAGTGGCAAAGTAGAGGTCTGAATTTATTTTGTGTCTCTTCACTTTTTACATCACAATCTGATCTTTCTGCTTTTGTCCTAAGAGGTGCTCTAGGAATTGTTATTATTAATATAGCATATTACCACAACACCAATTTAACCATAAATTCCTTTATTAAATCTAAAGGCCGAATGGTATTTCTACACTTGCTCTAAATATTTCTAAAAAGTCTAATTTTTACTACATCCAAACAGTAATAAAACATTTATAACCATTTGATCAAGACACTTACTTACAAAAGGGCTCAACCGAGGGGTGATTAGACCTATATTGGTTGAGGCAGGTATTAGCAATGAACCCTTAATAAGATTACTTTTTTATGCTATTTAATAAACAAGTGATGTCAGTGCGATTCTCAGACCATAGCTAAAACCGGATGAAGCCGTTTTTTATAATACATTAAACAAACTTATAAAGCCAATTATTTACTGCACCTGGTACCCAATTAACCATGTTTTATTTCTATTACCTCAGCACAAACCTTAAATAAGATAACACTGGTATTTTGAAGGGTCACTACTAGTTTAACACAACGCTTCTTTCTCGTGATCTCAATCTTTTTGGTCACATGCTTTGGGACTATTGGTCATGCTAATATCCCAACTCAGTTGAAAACTATAGTTCATCCAAGTCTAATGTGGGCCTGTATTCCTACAGGTGCCTGCAGGATGAATGTCTAGTGCCTATCCCAAAACCATGCTTAATGTATTCCAGTTTCATATAAGTTGTATGGGAAAGCTAGGCACTGGCCCTTTCCGTGTACAGTCTAGTTTTTAGTTTATTTCTGGAACGTTAAATATGAAAAATAATTAAACAAAAATGCACTTTGGAAAACTGAGACCAATTTCTTCTGTCCTCTTTTCCCCTAATCTCTTCATCAGGGCCTTATCAGAGAAGACTAGGCTTCACAGCCTTCTTCCAAGAAGGCAATAAAAAACATCTTATATAGTATTTCATCATATCTCATGTAAAAGCAGGACAGTGGCCTTCAAATTGAACCTGGAAATAATTGTGGTAAGGAGATACTTAGTTGCTGTATATTATTTAGCCACTAGATAGGTCTGTGTACTGTACAGTATAAGGTTCCATGGAACCTGGTTCCTGGTAAACAGTGGAGGGAAAAACGAGGACTCAAGCTCTTTGTGTTTGTAGTTACAGCTGTGTAGTAAATGACTCCTGTTTAAAATGGGCAATGATTCTGTATATCATGATGCTTGTCCAATCTTAATGATTCTATAACCTCTGAACATCTTAGATTCATGGCCAGCAGGGACAATAACTTATGTTTGACTAAAGCATATATTTCAGAAAGGCATTCAGTCCTGATATGAAGACATCAAGAGATGGAGAATCAACCACTTCCCTTGGTAGTTTGTTCCAATAGTTAATCTTCCTCGCTGTTAAAAATGTAGGCCTAATTTCTAATTTGATTTTGTCTGGCTTCAGTTTCCAGCCACTGGTTCTTGCTATGCCTTTCTCTGCTGAATTAAAGAGCCCTTTAGGATCCTGTAGTTTCTCCATGTGAAGGTACTTTTACACTATAATGATGTCACTTCTCAGTCTTCTTTTGATAAGCTAAACAGACCAAGCTCTCAAAGTCTCTCATTATAAGGCAATTTTCCCAGCCCTTGAATCATTTTTGTGGCTCTTTTTTGTACCCTCTCCAGTTTTTCAATATTTTTTGAAATGTGGAGGCCAGAAATGAATGCAGCGTTCCAGAATTGGGCTCACCAATGCCGTATACAGAGATGAAATCATCTCCCTGCTCTCCTCTTTAAAAATCCAAGGATCGGATTGGTCCTTTTTGCCATAGCATGATACTGGGAGCTCATGTTGAGTTGCTTGTTCAGTATGACCCCAACACCTTTCAGGGGACCCATCAAGCTGAACCAAGAATTAGTCCTGTACAAAAAACAAAAATGGAACTCAAAACTGAATGTGCTACATTCATAATTACAGGGATTCTTTTTTTAAAAAAAAAAAAGAAGCTTTTTTTCTAGCATTGAAAAATTCTTTTAATTTTAAAAAATATTCTCAGTTTTTGAGAAAAATATGTTTGCTTCCCCTACCCCCTTGCCCTCCCTTTCTACACAAATACTTTTCTTTTGTGACAAGTTTTGTGCCATTGTTATTCATGTGGTTGCCTGAGCCTCTCAGAATTAAAATAACATTCTGCAGACGGACATGTAAGCTTGAGAAGAAGTTTGAAGACATGTATTTTTCAAAATCTTTCATTTTTTTCTCTGTGTGTTTGTTTTTTTAAATGATCCTGGCTACTCTCAAATAATTTAGGTTCCGTAATCTGTTCCTTGCTTTTCATGGGTTTTTCAGAGATGAAAAAACTTGCATTTCCCCACCCCCATCTCCTGATGGGTTCTTTCTTCCTCTTGGCCATCTATACAGGACAGTGGTACTCTGAGTTATCACATCCCATGACCTTGCAAGTGGGGATGATCCTGAATGACAACCCCAGTTCAACCCCTCCTGATCTTTGGGAACTTTCAGACCTGTTGTTATTTATATTGCAGTGAGGCCTAGAGGCCCCAAATAAGTTTAGGGCCTCACTGTTTTAGGCATTGTACATACACATGGAAGTAATCCAGTGCTTACCAGGGCTGAGCCTTAGCACCTCTAGGCTTGGCAGTTCATAGCCCCAGCACCTCTGGGCTTGCTGCATCGGTTATTAATGTAAAAAAACTGCTTGAGTCTGGCATCTCTTTTATTACAAATTAAGCACTGAGGCAGTCCCTGCCCAAAGAGCTGACTATTTACATAGATAAGACAGGAAACTGGTGGGATGAGACAGAGGCACATAAAGGGAAAGTGACTTGCCCAAGCTCACACTGTCAAGTCAGTGGCAGAGATGACAGGAGAACACAAATCTCCTGACTCCCAGTCTAGCGTTCTAACCACCCACAACACTGCCTCCCATGCAATTTGCCACTGTACAAGTAGTTGGCTCTCCAAACCCCAGCAGTACTTTTTCTGTGATCAGGATGATGATCTTTCCTGGTTCAGAGTGGCTGAATACAGCTTCCTCCGAAGCCTATCAGTACTACTCTTGAAATTACCAGAGGAGTTGATGCCCAGCCCAGAAGAGAGTTTGTCTTAGCTGATCGATGCTCCTTTAGGCATTAGCACTAGCCTTTACATTTACTTAAGGCAAAGGTTTATAGAACTGAAAAGGGATGAAACCAATAAGTTTCTGGGGAAACTAATTACTCTCAAACCTTTGAATTAGTAAAGAATGACATCCATTCTATAGAATTTTTAATCCTTCCTCTAGAAGTTAATGGAGGATCATCTGCCATGGCATTCTATAGGTTGATCTAAAAATTCTATAGAAAAGTTTGCATTCTATAATAAATTGTATAGGACTTTCCCCTAAAGGAATCTGTTTGAATTGCAGTTTATTGACTTATTTGTTGGGACACATTGTCCAGGATGTGAATGTTACATTATTTAAATATAACTGTTGTGCCTCGTTGTAGGATTTTTCACAATAAAATGGCTACAGTTTATGCTCCTGCATTAACTCTTCCCTACATTTATAACTGTTCACATGCTAACGTTTAAGGCATCGGCCATAATAATAGTAATAAAGACTAACTGCTAGCCAAGCAGGGAGAACTGGAGGTCCTGGCAAAGTCAGGGAATTATGATGTGATGTCAGAGACTTGGTGGGATAACTCACATGACTGGAGTACTGTCATGGATGGATATAAATTGTTCAGGAAGGACAGGCAGGGCAGAAAAAGTGGGGGAGTGGCACTGTATGTAAGGGAGCAGTATGACTGCTCAGAGCTCAAGTATGAAACTGCAGAAAAACCTGAGTGTCTCTGGATTAAGTTTAGAAGTGTGAGCAACAAGGGTGATGTCGTGGTGGGAGTCTGCTGTAGACCACCGGACCAGAGGGATGAGGTGGACGAGGCTTTCTTCCGGCAACTCACGGAAGTTACTAGATCGCAGGCCCTAGTTCTCATGGGAGACTTCAATCACCCTTATATCTGCTGGGAGAGCAATACAGCGGTGCACAGACAATCCAGGAAGTTTTTGGAACGGGTAGGGGACAATTTCCTGGTGCAAGTACTGGAGGAACCAACTAGGGGCAGAGCTCTTCTTGACCTGCTGCTCACAAACTGGGAAGAATTAGTAGGGGAAGCTAAAGTGGGTGGGAACCTGGGAGGCAGTGACCATGAGCTGGCTGAGTTCAGGATCCTGACACGGGGAAGAAAGGAGAGCAGCAGAATACGGACCCTGGACTTCAGAAAAGCAGACTTTGACTCCCTCAGGGAACTGATGGGCAGGATCCCCTGGGAGAATAACATGATGGGGAAAGGAATCCAAGAGAGCTGGCTGTATTTTAAAGAATCCTTATTGAGGTTACAGGGACAAACCATCCCAATGTGTAGAAAGAATAGTAAATATGGCAGGCGACCAGCTTGGCTTAACAGTGAAATCCTTGCTGATTTTGAACACAAGCTTACAAGAAGTGGAAGATTGGACAAATGACCAGGGAAGAGTATAAAAATATTGCTCGGGGATGCAGTAGTGAAATCAGGAAGGCCAAATTACACCTGGAGTTGCAGCTAGCAAGAGATATTAAGAGTAAGAAGAAGGGTTTCTTCAGGTATGTTAGCAACAAGAAGAAAGCCAAGGAAAGTGTGAGCCCCTTATTGAATGAGGGAGGCAACCTAGTGACAGAGGATGTGGAAAAAGCTAATGTACTCAATGCTTTTTTTGCCTGTCTTCACGAACAAGGTCAGCTCCCAGACTGCTGCACTGGGCAGCACAGCATGGGGAGGAGGACACCAGCCCTCTGTGGAGAAAGAAGTGGTTCGGGACTATTTAGAAAAGCTGGACGAGCACAAGTCCATGGGGCCGGATGCGCTGCATCCGAGAGTGCTAAAGGAGTTGTCGGATGTGATGGCAGAGCCATTGGCCATTATCTTAGAAAACTCATGGTGATCGGGGGAAGTCCCAGATGACTGGAAAAAGGCTAATGTAGTGCCCGTATTTTAAAAAAGGGAAGGAGGAGGATCCTGGGAACTACAGGCCAGTCAGCCTCACCTCAGTCCCTGGAAAAATCATGGAGCAGGTCCTCAAGGAATCAATCCTGAAGCACTTAGAGGAGAGGAAAGTGATCAGGAACAGTCAGCATGGATTCACCAAGGGCAAGTCATGCCTGACTAATCTAATTGCCTTCTATGATGAGATAACTGGCTCTGTGGATGAGGGGAAAGCGGTGGACGTGTTGTTCCTTGACTTTAGCAAAGCTTTTGACATGGTCTCCCACAGTATTCTTGCCAGCAAGTTAAAGAAGTATGGGCTGGATGAATGGACTATAAGGTGGATAGAAAGTTGGCTAGATTGTCGGGCTCAACGGGTAGTGATCAATGGCTCCATGTCTAGTTGGCAGCCGGTATCAAGTGGAGTGCCCCAAGGGTCGGTCCTGGGGCCGGTTTTGTTCAATATCTTCATAAATGATCTGGAGGATGGTGTGGATTGCACCCTCAGCAAGTTTGCAGATGACACTAAACTGGGAGGAGAGGTAGATACGCTGGAGGGCAGGGATAGGATACAGAGGGCCCTAGACAAATTAGAGGATTGGGCCAAAAGAAATCTGATGAGGTTCAACAAGGACAAGTGCAGAGTTCTGCACTTAGGACGGAAGAATCCCATGCACTGCTACAGACTAGGGACCGAATGGCCAGGCAGCAGTTCGGCTGAAAAGGACCTAGGGGTTACAGTGGACGAGAAGCTGGATATGAGTCAACAGTGTGCCCTTGTTGCCAAGAAGGCCAATGGCATTTTGGGATGTATATGTAGGGGCATTGCCAGCAGATCGAGGGACGTGATCGTTCCCCTCTATTCGACTTTGTGAGGCCTCATCTGGAGTACTGTGTCCAGTTTTGGGCCCCACACTACAAGAAGGATGTGGAAAAATTGGAAAGAGTCCAGCGGAGGGCAACAAAACTGATTAGGGGACTGGAACACATGACTTATGAGGAGAGGCTGAGGGAACTGGGATTGTTTAGTCTGCGGAAGAGAAGAATGAGGGGGGATTTGATAGCTGCTTTCAACTACCTGAAAGGGGGTTCCAAAGAGGATGAATCTAGACTGTTCTCAGTGGTAGCTGATGACAGAACAAGGAGTAATGGTTTCAAGTTGCAGTGGGGGAGGTTTAGGTTGGATATTAGGAAAAACTTTTTCACTAGGAGGGTGGTGAAACACTGGAATGCGTTACCTAGGGAGGTGGTGGAATCTCCTTTCTTAGATATTTTTAAGGTCAGGCTTGACAAAGCCCTGGCTGGGATGATTTAGTTGGGGATTGGTCCTGCTTTGAGCAGGGGGTTGGACTAGATGACCTCCTAAGATCCCTTCCAAACCTGATATTCTATGATTCTATGATTTCTAAGATGTAAATCTATGCATACTTCTTCTGGACACGTTTTTATAAATTATGCAAAATCCACACTCTGCTCAGTGTCAAGTTCTCATAGCCATTTAAGTGGAAAATATGTAAAAGTGATCCATTGTCATTCATGTGTATAATTGCACACAAGATTATGCAGCTGGTGCACACAGTTATGACACGTAGGCTGGATTTTCTGTCGATACAATTCACTCAAGATTTGGATTTTTCAGTCCATCGAAGACTTGCAAAAGTTTTTAAATATAGATGCAGAAGTTGCCACATCTTGTCATCTGATGTGTGTTTGCAGAACTTACCATAGAGTTGAGTCTCGAACACAAGCATCAATTTTTCATCAAATAAATGAGCCATATTTCCCAGCAAAGAATCAACCTCATTGTTTTGCCTTCCACAGTAACAGCCAGATAAAAACTTTCTCACTTCCTCCGTCTGCAATAAAAGCTATTTTAGAACATTTTCAGATGAAATGAGTTTGGTGTTACAAAGTTAGTCGTTTTTTAAAATAAATCACCCAACCAAAAATTTACAAGTTGTTTGTATTATGGTGTTCCCCAAAGGCCCCAGTCAGAATTGAGATACATTGTGTTAGGTACTTTAAACATCATGTTTGGTGCAGTAGTAAAAAAGAGTCCACAGGCAAATTTGAAAATATGACAACTATGTTTATTAAGGGCAAGAGATTCATTCAGACAACCTCAAATGATGTTGTACAAGCAGGTCAGAGAGCGTTTTCTGGCTCCGCTGAACTCCACCAAATCACTCCCACAGATATCGAATTGATGCTGCAATGGGTGGATGAAAGCATCCGCTTTGCAGGATGGTTCCCTTGAAGGATGAGAATTCTTATAGCATCTCAAAGTGATTTGCATCGTATTTTTGTCCCCTTATTACAAAGGGAGAAACTTAGGCACCGAATGCTAAATGACTTGTCCAAGATCGCACAAAGAGTCAGTGACTGAAAGGGGAACAGATCTCCTTGCTGCAAGTGCTAACCCCCTGAACATGTGTTCTCCAAATACATTTCACATTCTGGTGAGGTGCAGGAACAGCATAGCTCTGTTGCTACTCATGCTGTCGTAATCATTCCCAGAAGTATGGCTTAATTTGAGGTAATAATAATTACCATAAGCGTCCTGAGATGACTGTTCAATGATCCAGAGGGCCTTTCTTGCTATATAATCTTTTCATTCTAACATGTTTTGGTGCCTCCATCAGTGGTATGGAGCTTTTGTGTTTAGAAAATCTAACCTCACATCTTTGACTCTCGGAATAATGTAATCTACTGCTGTAGAATATTATAATTTTACAAAAGATGCATCACATTTAGAAAACACTCCTACACAGGGTTTGGAAGAAGCAATATTTCTAAGAGTGAAAAAAAAAATCAAAGCAATGAAGCCAATTTCTTAGCTTTTGAAAGGTGTTTTTTTAAAAGCAAAACATCTGTTAATGCCTGAATAGTTCTTATATTTTCTCACAACTCAGTTTGAGGTCTCAGGAAATTTAAGGGTCTGTATGTACTGTCAGCTGCCCTAGTTCAGCCAAATGTAACCTCAAGGATACTTATGCTACCTGTGGCTGCAGAGCTGACAGCAGTTTGAACAATTTGGTAATTGCTTTCTTTTGGATGATTTATACAAGCAGCTGCTATTTATCAAGCCGTCAGTGCTCAGGAGACTTTGGATAAAATATGCTAGTAAAATTATTGCCAGAATAAGATTTATGCAGAGTATTTAGTACACAATCTCAGATGAGTAATATCCCTGAACTAGAGAAGTGTGAAGAAATGCTCCCTCTGGCTATCATGATCCATTTAAAATTATTTACAGTTTTCTGATAATGAAATATATTTGCATACATTTTCAGTTTGCTTTTATGGAGCAAATGGTAGCAACTCAGACAATATTTAAGACTCTAACATGCTTTCCATTGCAGGCTTGATTCTGATTCTCTCTCTCCTTCCATGTGCAATTTTCATAAAAAACAAACAACTTTCCTCTGTGGTTGCCAGCCAGGGAGTAAATATTGAGTTTTTTGATAAGGTGTTTGTGATAGGAACCTAAAAAATAAGATATTTTACTGGTTGTAAAGTTTCTAGCTTTGTTTAGAATATAACATTTCAAAAATGGCCAGTTCTGGAAACTCCACATTTCTTTATTTGTTCCGAATGAAAACTAGTGTCTCTGAATACTGTTCTGTGGCAGGTAGGGTGGTCAGTTTTGGGAACAGTCAATATGACTATTCAAATAATCTATTTTATGCTACCCCCGTTGCCTTAACATCTGAGAGCCTGATAATCTTTAATGATTTCTCATTGCAACACCCCTATGAGGTAGGGAACTGCTATTACCCCCATTTTAGAGAGAATTGAGGCACAGAGAGACTGTGACTTGCCCAGGCTCACATTGGGCATCTGTGGTGGACCAGGGAATTGAATCTTTTGAATCTCAGGCCAGTGTCATGACCTAAACACTGCCTTCCTCTCATGGTGGAGGTGAAGGTTCCCCAGTAGAGTTATAAATTCTGACAGTGCAAGAGAAACCAGTAGAACCCTGTGGCTCACATAAGCTCCAAAAGATCAGAGAAAACCACCACGGCTCAAACCTTCACTGGTTCTGGAGAGTTTATTAACTCCAGAAGTGTCCTGGACCAGGTGACTTCCTTGTCCTGCAGAGCTGGGCTTTGTTTTTTAAAAAAAAAACAGTCATAGGAGGAGCAGTTGGTTTATGCATTTACGTATAACTTTTTTCCTTCATTCTGTTCTTAAGAATACAATATTTTCAAGAAAACTACTACCTTAGAGGAAAAAGAGAGAAGACTTTGGAAAGTTTAAGGTTTGTCTACAAATAGAGTTGGCACTAGTTTAATTTTAAAGTGTAATTTTAATCCCGCTTAGTTAAACTGGTGGAAAAGTGTGTGTGGATACTCAATTTAAACTAAGATTATTGAAAACTTCAAAAATCTGGAACTCAGGGGACCATGCTAGTGGATTCCAATGCAAGATCGGAGCCTTAATCTCTCTCCTAATAAAGTATAGGGCTTGTCCAGATGGCAAGTTAATGTGTGGCAAGATTGGTGTAAATCTACCATGCACTAGCATGCCATGTATCAGCTGTCAGTGTGGACCCTGTCCACCACACACTAGGGAACTTTTAGTGGGCAGCAGCATGGTCCACACAGACAGTTGTGCACAACCCACTGTGCACTGTAGATTTACTCGCCAGCTTGCTGTGTATTAAATCTCCATCTGGACAAGCTCCCAGATTCTGTTCTCGCTTACACTTCTATTAATCATAAATAAGTTCATTGGAGGCAATAGAGTTACTACATATTGACATTTTTGCAACTGAGAGCAGAATTTCACGCAATGATTTTGTCTGGGAATTAGACCTCTTTAGAACATTAAGATAATTGGAGTGTATGTATACATTTTTTTTAAGAAGTGATTTTCCTGTAATCATAGCAATATAGGACTGGAAGGAGCCTTGGTAGGTCATCTAGTCCCATCCTCTGCTCTGAGGCAGGACTAAGTATTATCTAGACCATTGCCGACAAGTGTTTATCTAACCGTTCTTAAAAACCTCCAGTGACGGATATTCTACATCCTCCCTAGGTAATCTGTGCCAATGCTTAACTACTCTTACAGTTGGGAAGTTATACCTAATGTCTAACCTAAATCTCTCTTGCTGCAATTTAAGTCTATTACTTCTTGTCCTGTCCTCAGTGGTTAAGGAGGACAATTTACCACCCTCTTCTTTATAACAACCTTTTACATACTTGAATGCTGTTATCATGTCCCCCCTCAGTCATATTGCTTTGCTATCACATTTTTTGCTAGCGGATTGTGGTTTTTTTTCTTTTTCATTTATAATGTTTTAGTCAGCCCCAGCTGTCTCAAGCCAGCTTTCCCTTATCTCCTGCCACTGCTTATGCCATGGGACTTATGCTCAAGGCAGTGACTCAGACGTTTAGATTTTAGCTCAGTTCATGTTCATTCTGGCTGTCATTCCCTCCCCCTCCCCTTCTTTATGCCAGAGAATCCTTGGTGTGTTTAGCACCTTACTGGCCTCTCAAAATGACCACCTGTAGCCACTTCCTTTCAAGCTGGCACCGCACATGGCATATTCCCAGTGCTGTAATGAACCACAAAATTGCTTGGATGCAAGGAACTAAATAAGACAACATCTGTTCTGACCTACATAGAATATTTCTTCCCTTTTAATCAGTTCAAAACTCATAAACCTCTCTCAGTCAATGAGAGTCAAAATGTCTGTGACTGTGTGATTTGCCTTAACATAGGCTGGATTTTTGTGATTTTCCTGTGTTTAAATAAAGCCATTACCACTAAATTACTGAGAGAAATGAAAAGAGAATTCTTATTAAATTTTGCCATTAGCTCTAACAACGGTTATTTCCTTTTCCTTTTTTTAAAAGGATATTTTTAAATCGTATTTCTTGGCACTTCTCTTGCTCTTTTCATCCAAGGATTTAAAGTACTTTACAAATATAAATTTAATTCAGCATTACTGCACCCTGAGGCACTCAGATACCAGGGTAAGGAGTTGTGTGGTATAACAACTTAGATAAAAAGGCAGCTAGGTCAAGTAGCACTCGCTTCGTTTTACAAAAGGAAGGTGAGCTCAGAGAGGTTAAGTAATTTGGTCAAGGTCACATCTTGAGTCAGTGGCATTCATCATAAAATAGAGCATAAGAATCCTGAATCCTTTGCACTTCTATATAGCTCCTTTAATCCAAGAATCTAAAAGTGTTAACCAAACATTAATAAATGAGGCTTTACAATACTCTGGTTAGGTAGGACAAGGAAGGTAATATTACATCAATTTTACAGATGGGTAAAAAGTTACTTACCTAAGCCATGCAGCAGAGCCAGGAATAGAACCCAGTAATCTTGACTTTCAGTTCCTGGGCTAACCACAAGACACCATTCTTCTGCCAAGTGGTCAATCTAGCTATGCGATCCACTATAACAAGGTATATCTGGAACACCCATTTCAGTAGTACGTAAATGCTAATCTCTGTAATACGTTTTTGGTCGTGCAAAATCAAAATGCTTTGAAGCATTTCAGAAAAATTACTTCTGCTGGACAATTTCCAGGGAAATCATTGCTTTCACAATCACACAGATATATTTGGTATTGATGAGAGCACTACCTTCAGAATCACTGAAGGTCCGTGAAGGAGGAGAGGGAAATAAATCAGTCCTAATAAAAAAATGTTTTTGTAATATGTTGTACTACTTTATTCTGAATGAATGAATTACAAAACACTTGGGTAAATGAGAGAAAATATTTAATGCAAGCAGTGCGAGTGAAAGATGTAAAGCAAAGTCAGAAAGATGCTAATTCCCCCAACAGCACTATTTTAGTTGTCCTACCCTTTCCCATCATTTGGTTTCCCATTAGCCTGGTTTTGAGGAAAAGTTTTTTCTAGTTTATGGGGTTCTGAGAGTTCAGGATTTCACAGGTGGTTATTTGTTGCTGGGTTTTAAATATTTATACACTTTATATTAAGAATACATTTATTAATGGTCTATAAATGATTAAGAGATTTATAAGAATGTTGAGACATGAGTATTATGTGTTATAGATAGTTATAAGACATGGTTCTAAGCAATTTATTTACCTGTTGGACTTTATAACAATTGATTAATTACTAAAGTATTTATTAAACAACCATTAGCCCTTTTTAAAAACTATTTATAAATATATCCTTAATATTAAGTGTGGCTTTATTTTTGAAAGAAGATTCCACCAGCAGTCTAGCAGCATGTGAAAGAGATCAGAGATGCATTTTTAGGTGATCTAAGGAAGGCTAAATAAAGAGTATTGTCAGACTTGTAAAATAATTTCCCAAGGGAGAGTGATGTAGGTCATGCGCTGTTTGATTCTTTTGGAAGCAATCACTTGAGTCCATAGTTCTATATTGCAGGAAGCAATCTATGATTTAGCTTACTTATTATTTGTTAAACACTGATTGTGCTTGGCAATGCAAGACACAGCATGAAGATAGTACCTCCCTCAAAGAACTCATAATCCCAAAGGCTGATACAGAGAACAGGATCCACAGGACTTTTTATTTATTTATTTATAGATTTATTGACCCATTGACTGACTTCTTGAGGATAACTTGGTATTTATTTCCTTGAATGTCTTTGTTTACATTTTTAAAAATACCCATTCTTGTTGGCTTCTAGGCACTTCTAAACATTTAAATGTACGTTGATCAGTGAGTACTATGCGGGAGCAGTGATGACTTCTATACTTAGGTTGCCTAACACTAGCCATTATAAAAAATCTTATAAAGTATAGCTTAACCTAGAAATCACTGAGTGACCCTATTTAGTGGGGGGAATCCTTCATTTTAAGTAACCCATCTCTCTAGCCCCCTCTTCCTCTGATAGCTGTAGAATAGACAAAAGTAAAAATGAAGGTGAAGTTATTTTGGCGAGAGTGGACTATTTATCTCATTAGCCGCTGCAGGACGTATAACTATCGTCCATTAAATCTACGTCAATTTCTGTGAGTGAGACAGAATAATTTTATAAGAATGAAAAAAATATTAATGTAGTAGTTAGAGAAAGTGTTAAACCAGGCTGATTACTGCCCTCAGGGAAGACACACTAACGTCCGTCAACTCTCCAGCCCCAGCTTTCACGCACAGATCTGCCTAATACTGATGAACATTCTGCAACCTGGGCAATTGTTATGATCAAAAATGTCTGACAGCAGAAGTTAATTTAGCAATTTTCCCCACTACACTAAGGGTATTTTGATAGGGAGAGCTGACTCCACAGAGGACTTTATGTATATGACAGTTTAGTAAATGTATTATCCATTAGACTAATCATTGTTTTACTTCAGATGAAATATTCGGGTGCCTCTTGATAACAACATATTACTGTGTTCCCCACTAACTTTGTGATGTGGAACTATTCTATACCACTCCTGGCATCCACTACTGAGGTTCAGATGACGGGAGCTTTTCTACTCTGCACTTGCTTTCCTACACTCCCTTGTTATTACAACAATATCTGTCCTGGGAGACTGTGTAGCTCAGTTAAATAGTGTACCTTTCTTCCTTAAGTCCCTGGTTGTTCTGTAGCCCAATTCAGTAGAGACTGAAAATTATTGTTGTATGACGACTGTATGATAAGTAACATAAGGCAATATTGAAGACCTTCTTCTCGTGGTGGCTGTGTTTAATTTACTTATTTAACCCACATGCTTTGTACTAGAAGATCCCACCATGGCTGCCTCCTGAATACAACTGTTCAGTGGTTTATGTGAAACTAGTTGGTGGTCTTAGTCCAGTTATTATCTGATAAGTGTTCACATCACAATAATCATCATCATAATTGTCCCTAAATAGCATCTTGATGGGTGGTTTTATCCTAGCCTTTTCTGATAAGTGGGCATGAAGACTGAACTACCCTCCAGGAGAGGATCAAAGTGCATTAGCAAAGGAGCATGGGGAAGTTTCCATTGTTGCTATACCTGTTCTGTGAATTATCAGAGTCCATCAGTTGCCAGAGATGTTCAGTCTGGAAAACTTGCAAATGTTCAGTTCCCTCTTAAAAATAAGAAAAAATAAAGCATTAGGGGAGAGACACCTCTCTCTCTTGCAATTAACATCTGCCATAGCAGAGCTTGGTTCCAAGGAGGAAAAACCCACACAATTATGCCATCTCTGTCCCAAGGAGGGAGGGCAGTGTGGGCACCTAAGGTGTTCATGTGGCAATTATGGAAGCAGTTTAACGGTTTTTCCCAGGAAAGGTGTGGCAATGCAGGTTGTCTGAGTGGTTGACTTATGTCCTGAAGCATCAAGGTTTGTATGCCTACTATGTTTTTGTGTCCCATCTGGTGTAACTGTGGATGTTCTTATTTGTTTACATCTGCCTAGGTCTAGTGTGTCATTCTGCAGGCCTGCTTCCGCAGAATCCCCTTTTCTTCTGTCTGAAGGTTCACAGTAGGGGTACAGTGCATCACAGCAGGTCATAACCAGGTGATTAAATGGTATTACTGAAACTTACAAACAGGTGTTGAGTAAAGATTAGAATTGATTAAATCAGGGCCCTGTCATCTCCTCCTTGGGTAAGAAGAGTGAGACTTGTGTAAGGCACTAGCCACGAGTTCCTTGCATGCTTTTCCCAAGCACCGTGAAATTTGAGCCTGATATTTGTTGTGGTGATGAGTGCTGCAGGAACATCAGCTGGACATCTGTGGTTCTCCCCTTCTGAAAACTCAGGCCCTTTTAATGCCTTTGCCTCAGCAGCTACAGCCTTTGGGTGGAATTAGTGTCTTGATGAAGCCATTGGCTGGGAACTGCTCACCCCATTTGACCACACTGCCTCTTGGGCAGTGACTTTTTGTCTCCCCCTTGCTGTGATGACTCTGCTCAGGGAATGCCTTCAGGTCCCATCAGTCTGCACAGGAGGCAGCTGAGTCTGCCTATTCTTTTCAGTCACTTGGTTTTATCCGTACAGATACTCACTGCTGATTTAAAATGGATGAAAACAACGACAAGGATTAAGGTTAGATTTGCTGTTGTATGCTCTGTTATTGAGCTTGTCTGGTTAAATTAGTGCTTTGAAAATCCTGAATCTAGGATGAAAAGAAGTGTGGGAGGAGCTGGGCTGATAAAGGATACACATTCCCTGGGCTTCTGTTAGTTGCCATTCTGACATATTGGAAGATACTGGCCTATTGGTCTGCACGGGTGTACCAAGTCACAGAAAAGAATTAACAAGTGAAAGACAATTTCTTCATACACAGGATTCTTTGTGGCCATTTGCAAAGTTGCACTCTACTGGTTTTATTTTCTGTTTTCCAGTTCCACTGTATTTCCCTGGGATTCCGTAATGCAGAAGGCTCTGGATCTCTTTCAGTGAATAGACCTCTGGAGAAGAAATGTTCTGTCTTCACACCGAAACCCAGTGCTTTGGAAGGGAACCCACAAACCCTGTTTTCCCTTCTACTCCAAAAATGTTTTAAGGAATCCACTCTACAAAAAATATATATGAGAGTACATTTAGAAACATATTGAAGTTTCAATTAAAATGTATTTGAAACCCAAATATGTGGTGGCAAGGCATCTCCTCCATTTCACTGTACTTAGCTCTTCGCTCTTTGGCAGTGGCAGGGCCTAGGGTAAATCAGTCCCACTGTGGACAGTCTTTGTCTTCCCTTCTGTGTTCACTTGTTAGTATTTTCACGGTAGGCCTCAGGACAGGCCCAAGTGATCCTCCACCAAACAAAAAGAAACAAATTTATAAAAACAAAGGGGGATATGTTTCCCTATCCCCTCACTGGGGGGATGTTGTCCTGCTGGTGGCCCCAGGGTGTCAATCCTTCCCCTAAACAGGCACTCTATTCCAGTTGTTTCCCCTAGGGGGAGGAGAGCAGTCTCTCACTCTGGAGAAGACTATCTCCCTACTGCCATTAGCCCTGCAGCAGCTTCTCTCCCTTTCTCCCTGAGTAGGGAGTTTAAAAAGGTCTCAGGAAGCCCATAATTGGACTGAGGTAACTGAATCAGGTGTCCCTAATTGGCCTGAGGTAGCTCCTTCTCAGCTTGTAGGAAAAAGAGCCTTTATCATTCCCTCTTCAGATGTCCAGCCTGGTTTTGTCACAAGATCTATAGGAGAAATTTTGTATTCATCTGTTTCTGCGAATAGATTTACAGCCTTTAAAAACATATTCAGCAGCAAAGGTATAGAAAACGGGGGTTCTTATCTGGAGCTGCAGATAGAAGTAACTATCTTGCAAGAGTTCTGAAGACACCATTATGAATGAGTGTAAATATTTATAGTACAGATGCCCAAAGTGTAATTTATCATAGTGTACTATTATATAGCCTCTATTTTTATTGCCAGTGTCAGAAAATATACAGGGGAATATGATACAGTGTAGTCTTGTATGAATATAGCAAAAGATCATTTGGAAAACTGTATAACAGAAATTTCCAGGGGTGAAGCATAGAGAGCTCTAGATAAGAAAGTCTGAGAATTATTTGGGGTTGCCGTAATTAATTTTAAAAGTACAACAGGCGGCACAAAGTATGGCTGAAACGCAATGTAGCTCATTTCATACTGACACATGAGAAAGTCTGACAGAGACAGACTGTAAGGTTTATAATCACAGACCTGACTTTATAAACAATCTGGTCTCGCTTTCATGGAAACCTCAACAGTAGGCTAAGGGAAGACCTTGTGCTGATCTCCATGGCTTGATAAGCAGTTTTATTTAATCTGACCTTGGGTGGGTAAGGCCATTGGCACTGACAGTGAAAGCAGCTGTTGGTTTGAGAATTATTCTTGCATATAGTTGTACAGGTGATGTCTGTTGTACTGTGCTTTTCATGACAGTCCGAGAGCTGTGTTTGGGTTTTGATTTATTATGAGGCTATTCCTGTATATAATGATACAACACTGTTATTAAAATTGTCTTTTCCTGGCAACAGGAAGTTGAGAGAAAAATTAAAGGATCCTTACACCTGACCAAAAGCATATTTAGGGCATACTACTGCCAATTGCTCTGTGAATGGTACCCTATAGATTTAGTGGGACTATGGAGCTTGAAGGATCAGCCCCTCAGGGCTAGACTGTTAGCTGGACTGTACACCCACCCCAAGGAATAAGAGGGAGTAAGAGCTATCCCAACCAACCCACCCCCTGACACACAAACAGCCTTACACAGGTCACCTGGACCTTGAGTCTGGGTACATAGGTGTAAGTGGGGCTACTTTCCTAAATATTCCTTCTAAAAGGAGGTGGGAGAGAATTAGGCGGGTAAGGGACCTCCTCCCCCGTCTCATTTGCTAGAGTAGCTCAATCCATGCAGTCATTACAACAGTAAATTACTAGCAACCCATCCTCTCCCCACTGGGAAGGAAAAGGAAGCAGGGGAGGAATTCAGCAGTTTTATTTGGACCTCTTCAGGGCAGGCACAATGGAGAGAGGTAAATAGCAGGGTCCCCCAAGGATCTGTACTGGGACCAGAGCTGATCAACATATTCATAAATGATCTAGAAAGGGGGTAAACAGTGTGGTGGCAAAATTTGCAGATAATACAAAATTACTCAAGATAGTAAAATCCAAAGCTGACTATGAAGAGTTACAAAGGGATCTCACAAACTGGGTGACTGAGCAACAAAATGGCAGATGAAATTCAATGTTGATAAACGCAAAGTAATGCACATTGGAAAACACAGTCCCAGCTATAATGCAAAATGATGGGGTTTAAATTAGCTGTTACCGCTCAAGAGAGAGATCTTGGAGTCATCATGGATAGTTTTCTGAAAATATCAGCTGAATGTGCAACAGCAATCAAAAAAGCTAACAGAATGTTAAGAACTATTAGGAGAGGGTTAGATAGTGAGATAGGAAATATCATAATGCCAATATATAAAGCCATGGTACACCCACACCTTGAATACTGCATGCAGTTCTGTCATCCCATCTCAAAAAAGATATATTAGAATTGGAAAAGGTACAGAGAAGGACAACTAAAATGGACAGCTTCCATATGAAGAGAGATTAAAAAAGACAGTGCTTAGACAAGAGACAACTAAGGGTGGGGGGATAGATCAAGGTCTATAAAATCATGAATACTGTGGAGAAAGTGAATAGGGAAGTGTTAGTTCTCTTTCACATAACACAAGAACCAGGGATCACCCAATGAAATTAATAGTCAGCAGATTTAAAACAAACATAAGGAAATACTTCTTCACACAACACAGAGTCAACCTGTAGAGCTCATTGCCAAGGAATGCTGTGAAGGCCAAGAGTGGAACTGGGTTTGAAAAAGAATTAGATAAATTTATGACGGATAGGTCTATCAATTATTATCAATGGCTATTAGCCAAGATAATCAGGGATGAAGCCCCCTGCTCTGGGTGTCACTAAACCTCTGACTGCTAGAAGCTGGGACTGATTGACAGGAAATGGATCGCTTGATAATTGCTCTGTTCTGTTCATTTCCTTTGAAGCATATGGCACTGGCCATTGTCAGAAAACAGGATACTGGGCTATATGTCCCATTGGTCTGACCATTGGCTGTTCTTTGTTTTTATGCCATTTTACATTTTAGTAAAGTACTCCACACACACTTATTCTGCTGTAAAAATACAGTTCTGTGGCGGGCTACTTTCCCTCCATTCCATCCACAAACTCATGCTCCCTTCTCTGTTGTCCTTGCTCACAGGCTATTGTAACAGTAATTCGTTCTCAATACTACTACACAGATCAGGCAGTAAAGAGAAGACAGTGATGAGAATTAGTGCCTGGTTTTCCATCTTCTCTGAGAGTTCCAGTGCTTCCTCTCTCTACACTGTGTCTGTTCACCCTGCCAAGTCCATATCCTTCTCAAATATCAGTGCTATGGGCTGTGGCTGGGCCAGCAGCCTAATGAAGACTGTAAACATATATATATGTATATATATATATACACACACACACACACACACACAATTTTTCTGATATCAAATTTGCCAGTTACATAAGAGAGTCATCACTATTGCCATAAACTCAATGCTGAGTGAAGAGGCTGGTCAGGGTGTGCTTTTTCCATAGCTAATTTTTATGTAACTGGTCAAAGTGCTCTTGAAAAAGATGCTTGAAACACAGGGGCTTTTCCCCTTAACCAAAAAATATTGAATACAAGCTTCCTTAATGAGTATAGACATAGTGTACTAGCTCTAATGTATCAGTGAGAAATTCAAGCATGGATTATCTCCATACTGTTATTGTGTCAAAAGGGTATTTGTGGGGCAATATTGATATTTCATAGTGTATCTGTGAATTTTTCAATATACTGAACAAGATAATGTTAATAAAGCAATTAACATATTTAACTAAATCTGCTTTAGAAAAACATGTACCCTCTGTATAGAAAAACTGTAACTTTCAAAATGTTATGTTGCAATATACAGACCAATGCAGGGGTGCTGGAACAATTTGTATAGTGGGGGTGGTGAGACCCATTGTACCAAACTGTAAACTCTGTATACGATGGAAGCCACTTCAAGTCGGGGGTGCTGTAGCACATCCAGCACCTGTACTTCCAGCATCTCTGGACCAATGTGTTTACAGATGCATATACAGAATGTTTCAGTGATAATTATTTTGATATTTATTTATCAAAACTTTTTTTCCTGCATAGCTGAAACAAAAAGTGACCACTTATAACACAGAATAAGAATTTGTTGCTGGCATTTGGCACTACCCAGTGGTGTGCATTCTGTAAATAAATAAATACACAAAATACATTATCTATGGAGTAATAGGTATGTTTAGTTTTGATGGAGGAATTTTACATTATTATATAACATTGGAATTATCGGTGTGATTTTACCAAAATTGGATTTTAATTCAATGTCATGGTACATTGGGAGCAGGACTTTAATTAAGTGATACGTATTTGACTAACTGAGGCAGGAATGGTTTTTCTACTTTTATTAGTGCTGAAGGACCTGTCCTATTTAGAAGAGAATATGTAAATGTGCGTTACAAATCAAAGCTGCTTAACATGCAGATAATAATGATTTATTGTTAATCTTTTATTTCAGTTTAGTTCAGCTTCCTCATTGCAATCTGTTCAGGTTCACAAACTAGGGCATAGGCAGCCTTTTTCTAACTTTATTTCTATATTTTCAGCAGGCTACAGTGGATTGATGGAGTCTGCCAGTCCAGATGGCAAAAAATATAGAGCCTGGTTCTGATCTGACTTATCCCAGTGTAAATCAGGGACAACTCAGTTCAAATCAATGGAGTTACATCAGTGTAAAAGTGGTTTAAGTGAGACCAGAATCAAACCCACGGTATTCTTCCCACTTCCCAGAAGGCCTTGCACAGTAGTCTGGGAATGCATTCAATTTTATTTTGAATTTCTGAGTAATCTGAACTCTTTAATGTTGTAATTAACTTTCTGAGCTAAATCTTTCCCTGGAGTAACTCCACTGAAGTCAGTGAACTTGCACTATGGGTGAAATTGGCCCCTGGGTTTTAATTTGTTTTACATCTTTCCAGTGCAGTGGAAAACAAATGTTCACAGACCTTTTGATATTTGTCATATGTATTTATATATTATTTGAGATGAATCAGAGCTGAAGTGGAATCTGGTCTGGATATTAAATGGGATGTTTTGTGTCCTCTTGTTTTTATTCTGTTCTTTTGTATTAATTATTATTATTTATTATAAAGCTGTGATGAGGTGTAACACAAGTGACAAAAGGATTAAAGTGGCCTGAGAGGCCAATTAACCTACTGGGCTGCACTTGAAGAAGTGTTAGGCATAAGTGGTGATAAAACCCAGCTAGGGAGGACCTGGGTCTTCATAGAGGAAGGCACATAGGGCTGCTGTAGGAGAGGATTAGGAAGAGACCCAAGTGAGAGGTAGCTAGGAGCTTTGTCTCTTGGGCTGAGGGAAGTCTGGGAGGCTGAGCCCTGTGCTGGAATCCTGACTGGATACAGGCAGTGATCAGGGACTGCAGTCTGCCTGATGGGGGTAGAAGGAAAGTGTGACCACCTCCTAGCAGTAGGAGTGAAACACAGGAACTGGAGCCAGTGTTAGGATGGTTTGAAGTTAGGATTGCCAGGTGTCCAGTAGGGGACCTCGCAGCTCTGGTCAGCAACGCTGACTGGGCCATTAAAAGTCCAGTTGGCAGTGCAGCAGGGCAGGCAGGCTCCTGCCTGGCTCCTGGGAAGTGGCTGGCACATCCCTCCGGCTCTTAGGTGGAGGGGTGGCCATGGGGGCTCTGCACGCTGCCCCCACCCCGAGTGTCATCTCCACAGCTCCCATTGGCCGGGAACTGTGGCCTATGGGAGCTGCGGGGGTGGCGCCTGTGGCAGGGGCAGCACACAGAACCCCCTGGCTGCCCCTCTGCCTAGGAGCCAGAGGGACATGCCAGCCACTTTCCGGGAGCCACCTGAGGTAAGCACCACCCGGAGCCCTCACCCACTCCTGCATCCCAACCCCCAGCCCGTAGCCCCCTCCTGTACCCTGAACCTCTCAATTCTGGCCCCACCCTGGAGCCTGCACCTCCAGCCCAGAGCCTGTACCGCCTCCCACACCCCAAACCCTGCCTCAGCCCAGAGCCCCCTCCCACACTGCAAACCCCTCAGCCTCAGCCAGGAGCCTCCTCCTGAACCCCAAACCCCTCATCCTTGGCCCCACTCCTGAGTCTGCACCCCCAGCTGGAGCCCAACCTCCTGCCCTAGCCCAGAGCCCCAGAGCCCCCTCCCACACTCTGAACTCCTCAGCCCCAGCCTGGAGTGCTCTCCTGCACCCCAAACCCCTCATCCCTCTCCCACCCCAGAGCCTTCACTCCAACCCCCTGCCCCAGCCCGGTGAAAATGAGTGAGCAAAGGTTGGGGAGAGTGAGTGATGGAGAGAGGAGTGATGGAGTGAGCCGGGGGTAGGGCAAGGGTGTTCGGTTTTCTGCTATTAGAAAGTTGGTAACCCTAAGTTGGGGCTAGTTTACTATTTTCTGTTGGCTTTAACTGAAGGACTTTGTGGCCCTGTGAAGGGTTGGACTCTGATATCTGGCTTGGCTGGAGGACCCGGTCACATCAATGGCTGAAATAGACCCAAGAAGGTATAGCAGAAAATGAGGCAGAGCTTTTGCAATGCTACATACAGCCAGCAGGGGTGTGGTGTGATGGCAGTCTTGTCACAAATGCTTTGTGTTATTTGTAGTCTCTCAATGAGCTTCCCAATCATTAATTAAGCTTCAAGGCACCCTGATGAAGGAGGCAAGTATTTTATGCCTATTTCAGTGATGGGTAGGGATGGTCCAAAAATGGTGACAAACTTTCTTCAAATTTCAAAAACTGGAAAATTTCTGCCAGCTCTAGTGATGGGCTAAACAACAGAGTAGTTGATTGGGGCCCTATATGGAAGCAGAGGTCCCACCGCCACATGAAATGCTTACAGGTTTGGGTTCCGTTATTACATTGCCATTAACATAAGTGTCTGCATGATGAAGGCAGATAGACATACTCTGTTTAGGTTGTCTGTATATTTCACCAGTATTATGTAGGTTGGTGAGCAAGGATGTTCTCTTTTGAAATGTTGGTTAGAGTTTGGTGTATGCGGGGGAACCAGGAGTCCTTGTGATTTGGTTTCTAGTATTTCTTATGTGGCATGTATCTACTAAACTCTTCTGCAGCCGTCCACGTGAAGGAGGACAAACTATAGCCTGGGAATTTACTTCCTTGGAATGTGTAGTCAGGTTTCTTTTCCAAGTCAGTTTGTGGCAATTTGTGCTTAAATGTCGATACCGGCCTTTATTTGTTAGAAATTCCTTTTACAGTGGATTGGTAAAACTTGATGTTTTTTCTGGCCTGTCACATTGTGCCTCATCCCATAAAGTTGCTACTGACTCTCCTCTCTATCCGGTCTTTCTGACTCTCCTGTTCTTTTCTGGAAATGACCCACCTTGATTATCATGCGCATTATAAAGAGAGGTTTCAAAGAGGGATGGGCTATTACCAGCAGGAGAGTGAGTTTGTATGTGTGTGGGGGGGGGGGGGGGGAAGGGTGAGAAAACCTGGATTTGTGCTGGAAATGGCTCTACTTGATGATCACTTTAGATAAGCTGTTACCAGCAGGAGAGTGGGGTGGGAGGAAGTTTTGTTTCATGGTCTCTGTGTGTATATAATGTCTTCTGCAGTTTCCACGATATGCTATGCATCCGATGAAGTGAGCTGTAGCTCACGAAAGCTCATGCTCAAATAAACTGGTTAGTCTCTAAGGTGCCACAAGTACTCCTTTTCTTTTTACGAATACAGACTAACACGGCTGTTACTCTGAAACCTGTTCTTTTCTGAGTCTCTTATGTTTTTTTCATTCTTCTTTGTAATTTTTTTTTCTGTACTCTATGTTGTGCTCTTCTTTTTTTTTTTGGAGTCCTCTGGGGTTGCTTTTTGTTGTTTTCTAGATTTTGTTGTCGTGTGTGTGTGTGTGTGTGTGTATACATTTTTTATTTTTTATTTTTGCTCCTAGAGAATCCACCCCACTCTTCCCTTCTCACCAAATGGCTATATGGTGTTCAAGATGTGTGAAATGTTTCACTTGCTTGTTTTCCTAATGGAGAGGAAGGCCATGGCAGAAGAAAAACTTAGCTATACCTGGAGCTGGATGCACAAGAGTCGCTGCAAGGGGAGAGAGGGATGGTGACTGGTTTTCAGATTTCCCTCAAATGCTTTACCCACAAAGGAAGCGGAAAGTGTCTCCCAGGTCATGCAATTATCGCTGCCCTAGTGCTCCCTCCTCTGTCGTTGGCCCCTATCTGGACTGGGCTGTTATCCCAGGGTAGGAACACTGAGTTAGATGATCTTTTACCTTGAAAATATGCTGTGCCATATAAAATTTTCTACTGATTTATGCAAAACTTAAATAATTTTCCTTATAATGAGCCGGAACTGGTAACAAGTTCGCCAATTCTTATGTCAGCTAAATTTGGGCTTGATCCACATCAAGTGAGCTTCTGCTGTTGTATTGGAGCCCAGATGGAGCTCCAGGAGCATTTTCTGCTCCCCAGCCCAGAGAGAGGCTAACTTCTGTTCTGAGAAGTACATAGTCCAGCTGCCACTGCCTCTTTACTTTAGATGGAGTTATTTGCACGTGGGCAGATGGCAGTCTAGCTCTTGTGTATATTGCCAAATGCTCAGTAAATCCACTCCCATCCTACTACAGAGAGAAGGTTCTTTTCTGGCTACTGGAATGAGGCAGAAAAAGGTGAGGATATTTGCTTAAGCTGCCATTCCACAGGGTACTTTTGTCACTAGATTCCTGCTGTGGAGCTGTTTTAGACCTTTCCCCATGGTAGGTCTAGCTGCTACCAGACCAATAGCCAGCTTTCATGGCTTGGCAGGTCCCAGATATGTAAGCACGGTCTAAACAAGCTCCCCCTGACATATTGTGTAGAATAAGACCTATAAATTGAAATGGAGAGTCAGCAGATTCATTGTGTATGTCTCAAAATGACCTGGGACTTGGTAGGCAGCCTAAAAGCCATTTCTCCACAGAAATGTCCTGTATTAATGCAAAATGAGTTGATATTAATTACCGAACATGCTAATCCACAAATATGTTCTCAGTTCCTTTTAACTTTGGCCTCTCATGATAATTTTTGTGGGGCTTTATCCAAGTTTAACCATTTTTTAAATTAAACTGTTGACTTAATTAAATATAAGGATAAAGCAGCAGTGAGCGCCTTAGGATATGTTTACTCTGCAATAAAACACCCAGGGCTGGCCCCTGTCAGCTGATCTGGGCTCAGGCTGCAGGGGTATACAGTTGTAGTGCAGATTTTTCAGGCCTGAACCTGAACCGCTACACTGCAATTTTATAACCCTGCGAGCCCAAGTCAGCTGCGGCTGTTTTTATTGCAGTGTAGACATACCCTTACTGACAACAAGAGTCCTGTGGTGGTTTTTTAGACTTGCTCTGAGCAGGTTGAATTTACACAACATTAAAAATGCTGGTGTTTGCAGGGGCCTTTTCTATGCCAGGGCTCCCAACATTGCTCACAACAGGGCAGTTAACGACCAGGCTCAGGAACTTGAGGATGTTCACTTTTGAGGAGCATCTCATAGAATCAGCCCCTATACTTGCAACATTTTCATTAGTGGAATGCAGGTATTGCATAGATGAAATAATTTCAGTTCAATTGTAAAAATGAAACTGAGCCTGGCAGCAATTTAAATTCTGTTTAATTGCACAAACACTACATTAAAAGAACAATATTAAGGTTGCAAAATCAAGCACTCAGATGTTAGGAATTAAGGTTGTTTGTGCCAAAAGAAAAAGAAGAAAAATCAGCCTGAGGCAGACACCTGTCATGGAAAACTTCTGCCCAAATGGCCAAAGTTTGGCAAAGTTATAAGCAACTGAAACAGCATCTTATAATGGCAAATGTCAGGCAACCTTAATAGCTGGTGCTAATAGCCCCTAGCTATTGCTACTCTAACAAAATGTATTTCCTTTCATTTCATTCAGCTTTTTTCTAACCAATTTTCTCCCATGTATATTTTGTCTGGAAAGAAGCTTGACTAGCATAGAAACTGTATTTAAGAAAAAAAAAGTATTTTTAACAATGTGGGGGTATGAAAGGGAAATGACTCATTAATCATCTATGTCAACTTATGTAATATGCAGCTGAGAGGTGGTATTTTGATTCCCGTTCACTAATGTATCTTTACAACATGAACCTGGTGAGTGGTCACAGTGATTTATGTTTTGTCTCATTGCCATTTAAACTTTTATAATGAAGAGAGAGGATATATAGATTGGCTGGCTTTTCTGTGCTTTGAATTACCCATTGTATTTTGACTCTTCACCTTGGACCTATCGCCTTGCTGCTTTTTATGCTGCTTCATCAAAAAAGAGCAGAGAAAAGAAATCGCAGTTGTGAAAATATTTCTTAGTGACTGAGATCATGTTGACACTACATCTGTAACTGAATCAAGGAACCCAGTTACAACACTGATAAATGTTGTAGTGTAGACATGGACAGATGCTACCTGGATCCCCTTAACTGTGTTAAGGCCTTGGATTCACCTAGATTTCAACCTGGACAAAGTTAAATTGATGGATTCTAAACAGAAATTGGCTACAGCTGTTACCTCTTTGGTGGCAATCTTGTCAGGGCTCCATAACTAAATAGGGTTGAACTTGAATAAAGTCCTCCAATGGGAATCCAGGGAATTACAGGATATGGTGTTGGTGAGTAAGCTAGCACAGTGTTGCCCCATGTTAGCATTAGGCAATGCTGGAGGTGCAAGCTGTAAGATGTTTATGTTAAATGAAGGTCCTGGTCCCTGACTCTGGCTCTCTATGCAAAAGTAGGAGGCACCCTACTGGTATCCTAGTAAAATTTTCCGTTGGTGAATATTGGAGCTGTGGATCTTCTCCTCCCAGACAGTACAAACCACCTGGGTCTTTTCACTGGGGTTTGTATCTTCTGAGGCCTGCTTGTTAGTCTGGATGTGCAGGCGGAGGAATGTTTCCCATCCATTTGTTACTGAACTGTGTGGGAGGCCCACTGCCTGCTCTCCTGAGAGTGTGTCCTGGGTGTGGAAGGAGGTTTATATACCAGTCCTCTGAAGATGGGAGGGGATAGAAGAGGTAACTGAGCTTGTTGGTGCAGCCAGTGGCTAGTCTGTCTTCCCCCAAAAGTGAGATTGAGAGAGGAATGTAGGCCATTGTGCCCCTCAGGGTGCCAGTGAAAGGGTCCAAGAGCCTGTTAAGGCAAGGCAAGGTTGGATTGTGTGGGAAGAGGGAGCGCCCTAATTCTGTATCAAATCTTGAACTTTTGAGCATGATGATGGGGGGTGGGGGGTGTCACGAAGTCCCTGAGCGATGCTCTGGAACTGCTTCCCATGAAGCCAGTCAGGACTCTGGGGAAGTCTCCTTTCTGTGAGCAGCCTGTCTTCAGGACACAAAGCTCACACAGCTTCCACCTTCCTGGGTCTGACCTCAGAGCATTCAGCATCCTCTGCCCCTCCGTGCGCTTCCCACAGCGAGTCCGCCCAGGCGGGGTCTTGGGGAAGCCAGAGGGTCCTGCACCCCAACTTCGCAGTCAGACGTGACTCTCAGCCAGCCAGTAAAACAGAGATTTAATAGACGACGAGAACATGGTCTAAAACAGAGCTTGCAGGTGCAGAGAACAGGACCCCTCAGCTGGGTCCATTTTGGGGGGCAGTGAGCCAGACAACCACGTCTGCACTTCACTCCATGTCCCAGCCAGCCCCAAACTGAAACTCCCTCCTGCCCCTCCTCCTCTGGGCTTTCCCCTTTCCCGGGCCAGGAGGTCACCTGATTCCTTTGTTCTCCAACCCTTTAGCTCTCACCTTGCAGGGGGGAAGGGCCCAGGCCATCAGTTGCCAGGAAACAGGGTGTTGGCCATTCTCTGTGTCCAGACCCCTGCACACACCTGCCTCTAGGGCTCTGCAACGATCATACACCCTTACTCCACCACCTAGATACTTAAGAACTGCATAGGGGAAACTGAGGCACCCCCACACTATTCAGAGGAAACATTAAGAACAGTCCCACTTCGTCACATCATCAAATCTTGAACTTTTGAGCATGATGATGGGGGGTGGGGGGTTACATTGAAATTTAAAGCCAAGTGAGCTGTGTGAATCACTGGGAGGGGAAATGGGGTCAAGTGGAATGAGGAGAAATGGAACCTTATCAAAATGCTTCATTTTTATTTTTATTCAGAATAAATTGTACTGAAATTGACACATTCCCATGGAACTTGGTTTTGAATTCACATTTTCTGATGGAAAAATATTTGGTCTAAATAAATCGTAACTTTTATAAAATGATTGGAACTTCAGTAAATAGGGTCTGTCTTTTCTCTTGAGACCCAGCTGCTTAAGAATCAAAGACCTTTGTGGCAGCTGTTTCCTCAGTTAAAGCACCATGTTACTTTTATAGGCAAAAAATTTCAGTCTCTTGCAAGTATGCTGAAAGGTGGGTTTCCTGTATTACTGACTACCTCATTTTTTCTTTTCCTTTGGGGTTTTCTTTCTTGCTGTGGTGGGGGCCTTACATGTTTAGCTGTGATCCTAAGGGAATAGGCTGGAAGAAGAGCTAGTTGCCTGCAGACAGCTGGACATGGCTCCCTCAAGGTTTGAGTGGGGGTTAAGTCATTAAAATTGCCTTTGGATCCAAATCATTCAATTGACCAAGCTGGTCACGGACAGAAACAAAGAATAAATCATGTAGAGGGCAGGGAGGAAAGACTGACTAGACTTGCATTACTAATCTCCCTTCACCGTCCCCAAACTCCAGTGATCCTATAATCCCTTTCCTTCATTCAGAAAACACTGAGTAGAAAAGTAGGCAGTTTAAAGGAGGTTCCAGGCCAGGAATTGTGACTAGCCAATTTTCTTTTCAGGGAAGGGAGATATATTTATCCCCTGTTCTGTACTGTATCTGAGCAATGTGCAGCAGCACAACGTGGGTTTGTTTTCTTCAATTTTCTGGTTGGGCTTTTTGCTACTTTACAACGTGTTGATTTATGGCTCATTTTGATGCCTTAACATTAGCCATTCTTGATTAATCCAAAGATTTTTTTAAAAAAAATGTTTCTTTAACACAAAGGGGCCTAGACCAACACTTCCTTTGCCCTCATTTTGAGACAGTTTGTATCTTGATGTGAACATCATGTTCAGTCACACCTCCAGGCTCTGATCCTGCCATCTGATCTGCCTGGCTGGACCTGTGTGCCC
Source organism: Chelonia mydas (assembly GCF_015237465.2). Lineage (NCBI taxonomy): Eukaryota > Metazoa > Chordata > Testudines > Cheloniidae > Chelonia > Chelonia mydas. Next base: position 122,351,383 of record NC_057851.1, on the reverse strand, counting down.
ATGAGAAGCCCCATTAACTTCAATGGGACTCTACGCAGGTATAAGGGTCTGCTGTGTGGAGTCCTGCTTAAGTTAATGGATCTTCACATGGATGCATGTATCCCTGTTTGGTTTGAATGCCATGTTCAGTGTCTTAGTTACTATACACCTGTCTGTGGGAGCGTGCCAGTAGATTACTGTTTTAGCTGACAAACTGTGTCTGATCCCTTTTCATGCTGTGGCCCCACATTTAGCTGCTCAGGACTAGCCCCCTTCAAAGGCACCCTAGAATCTTTTGCACTGGTGCCTGAAGTGAGGTTCCCTGGTCTTGTGGGATTTCAAAGGAGGTATCATGGGAATTAACACAAGAGTTCTTGGTATCAGAGAAGGAGCAGATGCAAGTGACTGAGCAAATCTGCCTCGGTGGAGGAGCAGAGGCAGGGGAACAAACTTGTGACTGCTTAGAGAACAGGTGGGGATCCCCTTTCTGGGGAGGTGGGGTACTTGTTACAAGTGTGAGAACAGCTCACTGCATGTCAGCTTGAACACTGTGTGAAACAGATGAATCTAGTAAAGGTTACAAAATACAAAATGAAAGTTAAATGATTACTTACCAGACGTTTCTTACGTGGGAGCAAATATGGACACAGAAGAGAAAGCAAAAAGTCAGTCAAACAATGAAAGCACAAACTACAAAGCAATTCCAAATTGAATTTTTCTTTGAAATGACATCAGGATGAGAGTTTCTGTTCAGTCCAAGTTTCCCACCTTGAATTAAGTGTCAGGTAATGCAGGATTGGAATATTTCATTAAATAGCCTGCTTAATGTAACCGTATGGTTGGGCCATAAGATAACAAAGGGTGATGACAAAGAATGAGCATATTTTGTTAGAGTAAACGGAAGGGGCAAAGTTTTGAAATGTGGAATGGGTAACCTTGGTGCTCAAACTTAGGTAAGTTTCAGAGTAACAGCCGTGTTAGTCTGTATTCGCAAAAAGAAAATGGTTAGTCTCTAAGGTGCCACAAGTACTCCTTTTCTTTTTGCAAACTTAGCTAAGTAATTTTTGACTCCCTATTATGGCTATCAGATTGAGCAAGGCAAAAAACCCTTCAAATGTCTCCTAGACTTAAAGCTCTCTGAAGTAGGGAGTGTCTTCTTATTTACTAGTCTTTTAAAGTGCCTAGTAGTGATCAGGGCATCTAGGTGCAAATGTAAATAGTATTTTTTTCACTCATGATTTCTAATTTGAATGTTATTTTTATTCGCTAATTTGTTGGGGGTGAAGGAGGATGGGAGAACAAACATCTCAGATATTAGTCATGTTGTTTAACACTTTCTACTGCAAGGCACTCAGATACTATGGGGATGAGTATGCAAAACTCTATGTACAATAGAATTGATATAGAATGAGTTACCATAAGAATATGAAGATATCAACTGATACATGTGTATGAACACATCACGGGCGTAGACATACTGTAGCATTTTCACATTTACATGTTTCATGTATGAACGTAGTTGTAAACTGAAACACATTTGCATACTGTGTTCATTTTTAAGTTATATCAAAGAAAATATTTGTGGTTTTGATCACCTTAGGTCTTTCAGTGAAGAGACACTGAAAAGAAACTGAAAGGCTGGAGGGTATTGGGGAACGGGTGTGGGGAGAGTTGTCATTCTTTGGCATTTTCCCCATGAAATACCTTTTCTACCATACTGGTTATTGGGGAGTAGGCAGAATATCTTGTTTAGATACGAGAACAGCGAGGAGTCTGATGGCACCTTAAAGACTAACAGATTTATTTGGGCGTAAGCTTTTGTGGGGAAAAAACCCCACTTCTTCAGATGCATGGAGTGAAAATTACAGATACAGGCATAAATATATATTGGCACAAGAAGAGACGGGAGTCACCTTACAAGTGGAGAACCAGTGCTGAAGGCCAATTTAATCAGGGTGGATGTGGTCCACTCCCAATAATTGATGAGGAGGTGTCCCCAAATAAATCTGTTAGTCTTTAAGGTGCCACCAGACAATTCGTGGTTCTTATGGATACAGACTAACATGGCTACCCCCTGATACTTGTTTAGATATGGAGAGCTGGAAGAATTGACAGTGAAAACCCCAACAGATAAGGTGATTTGGTGCTGTTAAATTCCATTTTCTTTTAAATAGAAAATATTTTTTCTTCAGCATAAATTAACTAACCTACCAAATTCTCATTCTGTGACTGCTATGCAAAAATTTAAATAAACTCTCATAACACACGGTCTGCAGGTTAGCAACAAACTCATGTTTTTCTGCATAGTGTCTGGACTTAAGAAGGTTGCTGCCACCCAGTAATACTCAAAGCAGGCTGTTACAACTAACTATTCTTTCTAGGTAAAGCTACACAGAAAAGCCGTGCAGAAGTGTAAGCAACTAACTACACAGTCATAGCAGTAGAGGCTGCTACAAACCCACTTTCGTTTATTCTTGTAATTATCTCTTCCATCAGCTAAAAATAGTTTCTGAACTAGAAATAGTGTCAGAATATAGTACTTCTTAAACATTCATGTCTTTGAAAAGCAGAACACTTTCCGTTTGTGGATACTGTAATAATTCACATCTAGAAAGGGGCATTCTCTAACAATGAATAGGGAACATGGTGTCATATTGTTTCAGAGAACATCAGACTTAGGTAAAGTGGCATGTGTATTGTGCAATGTCATGGGTGTAAAATTACATTTTTTTACTAAGTATCAGAGGTGTAGCCGTGTTAGTCTGGATCTGTAAAAGCGGCAAAGAGTCCTGTGGCACCTTATAGACTAACAGACGTATTGGAGTATAAGCTTTCGTGGGTGAATACCCACTTTGTTGGATGCATGGAGAGGAAATTTCCAGAGGTAGGTATAAATATTTTCTTAATAGATGCTACAAGTTACAAGGTTGTTAGTATCCAAGAATATATTGTAGTGCATTCTTTTCTGTTTAGATTAATATTAGTAAACAGGTGACTAAGCACAGAGGGTGGTGGCACAGGGTAAAAATGAGATTTGGGCATGAGAATGTTTTATAAGGATTTTAATACCCAAATCTGTGAGGTCATAAGAACTTTCTGCAAGCTTTGGAGTGTTCTCTACTAGCATTGAAATCAGTGGGAATGGAGGGTGCTGGGCACCTTACAAGAGGCACTCCAACACTTCTCAGGATTGAACTCTTAGGTAACAGCACTGCTAATCCTAAAACCAGTACACTTCTTCTCTTCAGGGCTGCACAGAGATATTTGGGGCCTTGGGACAAAAATTTGAAATTGAGGCTCCCTCGCCCTTCCAAAAACAATTACCACTGAGTGGGGGATTCAGGAAGGGGGCTGAGAAAACAAGCCCACACCACGCACCCTGCCACAGTGGATCCTTTTTCACCAGGCTGGACCTGGCTCTGGGTGTTGCACCTTGGTTCATGGTAGCACAGCAGCATTCAGGCAAGTCATGACAGAAGGGCATCCAGTCAAACCTGAGTTGTGCTGTGACCCTGGGCACCAGGTCATAAGGCAGCTTGATCTGAGGGCTCTTTCAAATGAAAGGCCAGGGGCAAACTCCCCCTTGTCTCTTCCCCCTCCCCACTCCAGTGGCTCTGCTTCTATTCTGTGTGTTCTCTTAGAAATTCTCAAACTCAGTTCCTCTCTTTCCAAAAGAAAAACCCCTGTAAGGTCAAAAATACATAATAGGAGCCTAAAGGTCAAAAACCTAATGAGAACCTAAGTTATAAAACAGCCATTAGAATCTTAGGAAATCCAGTGTTAAGGATCAACTTGGAAGAAACCCAAGAATGTTGCAGAATGGAAATTTTAAGAGCTAGATAACCAAAATTAATAAGCCTCCAGGAATGATTTGACTCCTTCAGATGACTTGCTGGAATTATGTTTGTATGATAGTACTGTTAAATGAGAATGTAGGAATTCAGTAAGATGTTTAGATTTGCACTGAATTTGAGTCATGGTGCCGTTTGTGTTGAATTGTTTTCTTGAAGCTATGATACAGAATAGCGTTAGCCCTGTATTCATGTTAAGATCAGTTGTAGGTCGTTAACAATTGTTCCTGGTGTAAAGGAAAAATTACATATATAGGAAACATTGCAGTCTATGAACTGTTAACCATGTCAAGCTTCCATTTTGCACAATGGTTACCACAACTGGCATTAGCATTCTCAAGTTTCAGCAGACAGGCCAAGGATTAATCAAATGGTCTTGAATACTGAGCTCTCCTCTCCAGAGGGTCTCTGCAGATCATGGTTGACTTGAAGTATCTTGGCAGGGTAATGTGGGATAACTTGTGCTGCTGCATGTCATGTCTGTACCAATTCTGTGGATAAACAGAGGACTTCTGTCTCCAGAAGAGAATTGTATCAATGAGAAAATGAAGCATTAATCTAACCTTCAAGATTTATAGCCAAGTACTGTGTGTAAGGAGATGACTTCACTATTAACCTTGCTGTCTTATAATTCACCATTTCCACATTACTATAGTCTGCGTCACATTTTGAAAAATAACTGTTTCATTAGAGACCAAAAGTTGCTCTAGGATTTATGAGCTGTGTCATTTGATAGAGTGTAGCTACTCATGGGAAACAGGGCTGCAGGATTTGGCCCTTTGATTTTTAATTGTTGAACCTGTCTCTAAAATTAGTGGCTGTTCAATAATATAGTTGGAGTAACTTCAGCTATTACTTTGCTCCACAATTTCTAGGAGACAACAAGCATATTGAAATTAAATTAAATTTCCATCATAAATACAAAAGAGGCTCACTGTGTAGAATATTTAGACAAGAAATCAAGACTACTGGTGTCCTTAATTGTAATTTCCTATGGCTCCACACAGCCTCTGTCATTTTAATAAAAATTCCATTGTGTTGTCTGGTGCCTCTGAGTCATTCTAAAATGCGTTTTGTGGTTTTTTGCCCAAATAAGTCTTTGGTAACATGACAGATTTGAATAGCACAGACAACTGAATTCAATAGAGAAACAGCAGATCTCTTTTGCTATGGCAGTCCAGGCTTATCCTCTCTGGAAGTGACTCCTTTTGGCATGAAGAGACAAACTGTTGAGGAAGCCTTGTTCAGTTTAACTACATTACTCTGATGCTCAATAATTGGAGATACCGAAGTGAAGTGCTTTTCCATTATCAGGGATAAAATGACATAACTGCTAAGTAAAATGATTCAGTTAGCTGGAATAAAAAATCTTGCAGTCATCGATCACATGTTGACACCTTCTCTGAGATGGGCTGGGTCTTCAGATGTTAATGATTAGTCTTTATTAAGAATAGAGCTGAGTGAAACTTGGAATTTTATTCCCATAAGAACTTCTGACATTTCATTTGTTTTCTACTAGCATTGTTAAATTGTCAGGATAAAAAATAAAAAATGTTCATTTTGGAAATATTGTTTTTGTTTTGACACTTTCATAGACTCAGAATTCTCTGCAAGCAAAATGAAGCACTTCAGCTTTCCCGACATCAAAATAGATCACTTCCATTTATTGAAATGACTTGGAATGCTTCAACATTAAGCTACATTTTCTCTTGTTGTGGCATGCTGCCTGATGGGAGTTGTAGTTTGGGAGCCAGATGCCCCCATTCTCCTCTAGGAGCTAGGCTTCTTGGGTAGACTACTTCACCCATGATACACCCAGAGTCATGAGACTCCCATAAGGCACCACAGAGGGAAATCCCCATTGCTTTATAGTGCATGTAGTTCTTTATGAGGGCTCAGGCCACAGGAGAGAATGGGGGCCCGAACTACGGCTCTCATAAGGAAATGCTCTGATAGGGAAATGCAGTTTCACGTTTTATTGAACTCGTTCAAAATGAAACATTTCAGGTCAGTTCAACAAAATGAAATATTTGAGTCAAACAGACCTGAAACTAAATATTTCATTTTGCTCTTCCTGATGGAAAATCCAACATTTTTTAGTAAAATCCATGATTTTTTCAGTGAAACCTACTTTTTTCCATCAACAAATCATTCTAATGGAAAACTCTCAACCAGCTCAGTTTAAGATTATCTGTGTCCTCTCAGAGAGAAGCAAGTCAGTTTCTGCATTTATTAGTGAAGGACTACCTTGAAAGAGGGAGATTTGTGGAGGGCTGTGGAATTTAAGGAGATGACTCTGTTGGAGGGGGGAAGTTTGGGTTTAGTTTGAAGGGGGAAAACTAGTTTTACTAATGTGGCTAAGGTGGGATTTTTTTCTAACCCCTGAAGAATATTAAAAATACTTGAAAATTTTAGCCTGAAATTTCAAACTTGGATGTTAAAAGTTAACGATCTAAATAGACTCACCGATTTTATTTCAGTAAAAAAAGAACCATTAGCCCAGATCAACTTGTCTGACCTCTTGTATACCACAGGCCATTACCCCTGTATTAAGTCCAACAACATGTTTGACAGAAACATATCTTCTAGAAAGGCATTAAGTCTCGATTTGAAGACCTCAAGAGATGGACAATCCACCAGTTTCCTTGGTAGTGTGCTCCAGTGGTAAATCATCCCAATAAAAACAAATTATGCCCAATTTAATTTTATTTATATGGCCTTTTAAGCCACATGTGCACATTACATGACTTTCCCCCCCAAAACAGAGAAATCATGAAATTTGTGGTCACAGGCGTTACAAGACAATCCACTAGCAACCCCCCTGAAGAAGGTTCATAGAATATTTTTTTTATTTCCCTTGAATATAAGTCTCATTTAAATTACTTTTGCAATCCTAGGAAAAATGAAGAAATGCATACTGTATTTTTTTCTGTCATTCATACAATTATTTCGTAAATGTTTTTTGCAAAAAAGAAATGTAATATGTTAGCTGCATTACTGAATTCAGGTGGGAATTGCTTGTTTTCATGACTGAGTCTGAATAGATACTTTGTAACGTTCCTCAATATATCTTTGCTTTTTGTCATAACTTGCTTCTGACCGCCCTATTTAATTGACTGTCTAGCTGCATTACAACGTTTTACAGAACATCTTCTATTTTTAACCTATTTTAGTTCATTTTTATTGACAATATAAGTACTTGGCTAACCTCTGTCCTAAGATGTGTGCTGCTGTATCATTTATTTCCATACGTTATTAGCAAGTATCAGAGGGCAGAATTTAACATATTGGCTTTCGGTGACAATTAGGTGGAGGAAAGACTTTCATAGCCTTTTTTTCTTTAGGCTAGACGCGTCAATTATGATCTAGTTTGACCTCCTGCATAACACACGACATAGAATTTTACAAAATAAATTTCCTGCATCGAGACCATACCTTCTTGTTGAGTCAGACTAGTTTGTCACAGTTCAGGGCTCCTGCACCTGTGTTTCACCCTTCATAGTCCAGCAAGGGCACCCACCTGAGGCTCCCAGCTCCTCAGCTGTCATCTCTTGGGCAGAGATCCCATCTTTCTCCCTCCTGACTGGGATTTTTCTAGGCGGAACAGTTCCTTGCCTATGCAGTTATTCCCAGGGGGCCAGACTGCCTAACCAGGCCAGTGTCTGCACTTTTCTTACTCTTCAAATGTGATTAACCACATAACTGCCCACAGTTATAAGTTGCCACACAGTTCTTTCTAAGCGAGCATTACAGCAAAAACATACTAAAAGCAATGAAAACATCCACACAAACTAAAAAACTGAGCAGAGGCTAACCCAGCTCTACTCCTGGACTCCGGCAGGTGTCAGACCCTCTAACCCTTCCCTAAGGATTGCATCCACCCCCCATCTTGCACACGTGGTCCTGTCTGTTTGCTAGATCAGAAAGAAGGCCCTGAATCAATTTAAACTCAGGCTATTTATCACAAAATCCTTTCTTTGTCTGTTGGTCTCTGTAGAATTCGGTTTGAATCAGCATATGCAAGTCTTTCCAGGTGGTGGTACCTCTTTGGAGATGTTACAACCTGAGTAAATTTGCCTAATCTTCCCCCACTGTTCTTAGCTCCTGGAGGGCTGTGATCTCGCTCTCCAATGGAATTACATGCAAGCCCAGTCCCACAATGATACATGAATGTAATGAAGTAAGATCTCCCAAAGCCATTGCCTGAAATTCCCATATCTGTCCTAGCTCTTTTAGAAAAGTGTCCAATCTTGATATATAGACCCCAAATATTGGAGAGTCCACCCCATCACATCCATCCAAAGGTTAACTACTGTCAGTTGAAATAAGGTGCAATTTTTTTTGGTCTGAATTTGTCTAGCTTCAACTTCCAGCTGTTATAAATTATTATATCCCTGAAAAGCTGGAGGAATTTTAGCTAGGCAGCATGACTGTGTATTTACATTAGTCAATTTACCTCACCACAACTGTGAAGTGAGGTTTTTTAGTACTACCACTTTACAGAGTGTCCTAGTGGGAGCTATTTGCTAAAAATCTTATGGGCGTTAATTTAAAAATGGCTTATGCTACAAAAGTGAATATTAGTCCGAGTCCTGAGGACAGGCTGTTTGCATTTCATTCATCACATGTCATAAAAAATTAAGTGCTAGTTCTTCATTCAACCAATGATTTAAGGTGTTTAATATTCCATAAGGCAGCTGATTTTTCTCAGTGTGCTTATTCCTGCAAAGTTTTCATTTCTCTGCAAAGGACTTGCAAGAACACACACTTATGCATATGATCAAATTGAGGACCCATATTAAAAAGAAGCCCATGAGTGTAAAATAGAAATTTCTGTGGTTTTCTTAATTTTCACGTTGAACACCATAAATCCAGTGTCCCACTGTCATAGTGCTCTTGTAAAGTAGTCAGTATTTATTAGCTTCCTTGAAGGATCTTCAATAGGTGAAAAGCAGGAATCATAAAAATGACCGACCTGTATAATAGGCATATATGTTGTTATATGGTCTTTCATAAAATATCATTAGCTTTCTGGTAAAATTATTTTAGTGTCTAGTGGTCAGTAAAGGCTAAGAAATGGAATGGGTGACCTTCCTGTGATATGAACTTTGGTCAAAGTGAGTTCATGCCATTTTCTATCATTTTTTTCATGTTTAAATTGTTAATGCAAATCTAGTGTTGTAGGGATGTTTATTTTTACAAGCATCATGAGACAAAAAACCTCAACGAAAAGACCTGTCTGACCCATCCCCATATTTTCTTTTCAATATAAAACGAAGATAATGCACCAATCCCATTCCCCGTTAAATCAAGGGGAAGATACTCACTTCAGTAGGAGGTTATGTTGGGTTCTTATCTGTAATAATAAACAAGAGAGCCATAAACTAATAATCATAAACCCCTGTAATTTCAGCCTGCAGCTCACCAGCCCTCCACCTCTCCAAATGCCAGAGGATAATATTGTAAATATGGAAGCTACCTATTTCTTTAAACAGAAAACTAAATATTTTGGCCCTCTTCCCCTTTAGCCCCATAGGTATGAGCATTGTCTACCCTGGGGAACATTTACAAAAGAGTGCCACCATTGCAGTACTGTTCACGACATTGGGAGCCCTCGTATAGAGGGCTTGTTGGTTCCAACAGTCATTTTCCACAACATGTCAACTAAACCAGCTCAGATCAAGTTTAACTGATGTGGTGTTGAAAACAGCTGCTGGAGAGAAAGAACCTATACTGTGGCGCCCAACACTGCTGATACTCATGCTGCTGAACCGGTGTTAGAAAAGGTGAGAATTTCCTAATACAGACATAGATTCATAGATATTAAGGTCAGAAGGGACCATTATGATCATCTAGTCTGACCTCCTGCACAATGCAGGCCATAGAATCTCACTCACCCACTCCTGCGATAAACCTCTCACCTATGTCTGAGCTATTGAAGTCCTCAAATCATGGTTTAAAGACTTCAAGGAGCAGAGAATCCTCCAGCAAGTGACCCGTGCCCCATGCTACAGAGGAAGGCAAAAAACTCCCAGGGCCTCTGCCAATCTGCCCTGGAGGAAAATTCCTTCCCGACCCCAAATATGGCGATCAGCTGAACCCTGAGCATATGGGCAAGATTCACCAGCCAGATACCCAGGAAAGAATTCTCTGTAGTAACTCAGATCCTACCCCATCTAACATCCCATCACAGGCCATTGGGCCTATTTACCATGAATATTTAAAGATCAATTAATGCCAAAATCATGTTATCCCATCATACCACCTCCTCCATAAACTTATCGAGTTTAATCTTGAAGCCATATAGGTCTTTTGCCCCCACTGCTTTCCTTGGAAGGCTATTCCAGAACTTCACTCCTCTGATGGTTTGAAACCTTCGTCTAATTTCAAGTCTAAACTTCCCGATGGCCCGTTTATATCCATTTGTTCTTGTGTCCACATTGGTATCTGAGCTTAAATAATTCCTCGCCCTCTCCGGTATTTATCCCTCTGATATATTTATAGAGAGCAATCCTATCTCTCCTCAACCTTCTTTTGGTTAGGCTAAACAAACCAAGCTCTTTTAGTCTCCCTTCATAAGACAGGTTTTCCATTCCTCAGATCATCCTAGTAGCCCTTCTCTGTAACTGTTCCAGTTTAAATTCATCCTTCTTAAACATGGGAGACAAGAACTGCACACAGTATTCCAGGTGAGGTCTCACCAGTGCCTTGTATAACGGTACTGACACCTCCTTATCTCTACTGGAAATACCTCACCTGATGCATCCCAAGACCACATTAGCTTTTTTCACGGCCATATCACATTGGCGGCTCATAGTCATCCTGTGGTCAACCAATACTCCAAGGTCCTTCTCCTCCTCCGTTACTTCTAATTGATGGGTCCCCAGCTTATTACGAAAATTCTTGTTATTAATCCCTAAATGCATGACCTTACACTTCTCAATATTAAATTTCATCGTATTACTATTACTCCAGTTTACAAGGTCATCCAGATCTTCCTGTATGATATCCCGGTCCTTCTCTAAATTGGCAATACCTCCCATAGGAGGAGCTGTGCATGGATCCAAACAATTGCAAATATTCAGAATTCAGTAAAGACTGAAGACTTTACACATAGCCTCCAGTTGGCCTGAGAGCAAAATATGTGAAAACATGAAAAAATATTTGCCTTGGCACTTTCTGCAAAGGCATTTGTCATTACAGAAACATACTGTACATTCAGACATCCTGTTAACAAACGAAGCCATGTCAAAGTTAGTCATGCTTGTATATCCTTTGTGGAAAACACATCTATATAGTGATGTTATGAGTAGTGCTGAGTTATTGAATTCAATAACTAGACAGTAAAAATTCAGTGTTGTGGATTTTTAAGTCCATCCAAATTGCTCAGTTTTTAATATCTAATATATGAGGAAACTAATTACAACATAAGTGCTTTCTCTATGTTCTTAACATAGTGGCTAATGTTTCACCAGTAGTTCACTTAATCTTATTGTTCACCTGTTCCACTAAAATATGTAACTACAGCTAGGTAAGGGGAAGAATGCTCAGGAAATGGTCATCGTAATTCAGTTGTCTAGGCTGTTTGAATACCCCTTCAAGTTCTTTGGAATGTCATCACAGCTGATTTGTGGTTCTTGCATTTCAAAAGTTGTCAGGAATCCAGAAAAACAGAACCACCCAAGGGACTTGGAAGCTTCCTCCCTCTCTGTGAGCGAACAGTGTGCTGATCCAGCAAGCTTAGATTCTGTTTATGCACATAAAAGAAGTACTTAACTAGCTTTCTTTTTCTTACTATAAATGGAGATGTTCAGATCCAGATTCAAAGTTTGAGACTGAGATTATCATAACTTTTGTATTGGCTCATTATAGAAATGGGGACCCAGATGCCAAATTTGACTCTCTATAAAATCTGTTGAATGCATTTATAATGTGCCCATCACCACAGTACAGTCTGCCAGTTTTGCCTTAAAGGGATATGATGACCTTAGTATTTGCAATATTCCCTATACTTGCTGTAGGGTATGTTACATACACTAAGATAATGTGTCCAAACCAACTGCCAAATTTTTAAGGGTGACCATACTAAGTGTGGTCATTTCCAAAACTTGAGGGTTTATAGCTCTGAAGTTTTGATTAGAGCCCATCTCTTTTTTCTTTCTTAAATTTCTTCTTCTTTCTCCACAGAGAATACCACTGCATAGCTACGCCACACTAAAGCCTTGTGCCCACTGGGGATTTGTTCTGATTTCAGCCCTTAGTGGCTAACTACTAGCATGACTGTATGAGAACAAACCCTCTAAAGAAAACAGAGTAAATGGCTATAGGTCATTTACTTACTGACATCAGTGCAGCTTGAACAGTAGTTTTGTTCTGTGTTTGTACAGCACCTAGCACAATGGAATCCCAGTCTATGACTGGGGCTTGTAGGCACTACAAGTACATAATAATAACCCAGTTTCAAGCAGGGATAAACTTCACCCATGAAAATAATAGCTTTGCCTGTTTACACAAGGAATTTGCCCCAATCCAGCTACACTGGTGGACACTTATGGTTGAAATCGGGACGAACCTTCAGTGTAGATAAGGTCTAGGCTACAAGTGATGGAATTGATCCATAATACTGACTCTAAGATTCAACTGTTAATTATCTGAAAGTGGAAGGAGGGTGGGTGGGTGGTTATTCCTTATAGTAGGAACTTAATGTGTGATTCTTATGCAGTTATCCCCCTGGGGGAGAAAGATCTGCAGTTAACAATGCATCATCTTTAAAATCAATGTTAGGGCTTCAGAGGCAGTCTGATGGCTAGCCACTTCCTCTTGAGAAGGAATGGTTTCAAATTAAACATGGTCAGGGAAGAGTCTTGTAATGAAAACCACTTCCATGTGAGTGCCTGGGTAATGTAACCACTGTTCCCCCTAAGCTGTGCGCGTGTGCATGCACACACAGATTCTAAACCCTGCGCACACGGCAAAACACCATGTGCACAAAAATTTGCACATAAGAAATTTTTTGTGCACACAGCCTGTCAAAAATTTGCACAGAAGAAATATTTTTCGCACGTGGCCTGTCAAAAATTAGAGGGAACATTGAATGTAACTGGCAAAGCCAATGTGATTCATACCTGTTTTCTCTTATGCCATTGGGATCTTCCAGCATTAATTGGGAGGTAGAAGTTGGTAGGTTACATTCCAAAATTAAAGTACTGTGATTGTTTCGTTTTTATGCAATGAGCCAAACTCTGGTTCAATATGTAAATGGCCTCCAAAATTATTGTACATTAATAGGCACTAGGAGTGTTCATTTGTGTTTCTTTTCTAGCTAGGCCCAGTCCCATGCAGAGCGCACACACACACCCTGCACTGGTTATTCAGAGAGAGCCTGTGGGAATGTATGTAGATGCCATTATTAGGTCAGCTAGAGGCCAGGAAGCAAAAATGTGTAGCTAGCGGCCCTTGCCCTAGATTGACTCAGTGCTGTCAATGGGAGTTAAGGATATTCAGCACTTGGAAGCATTAGGCCCTAAGAGAGGGTAGAAATACAGAAGTGCACATAAACTGGTAGAATAGTCATGCTTGTGGCCAAAATAATATATATTGCAATATGCAGTGTAGCTGTAGCAATGTTGGTCCCTGGATATTAGAGAGACACGGTTGTTGAAGTTATATCTTTTATTGGAAAAAGAAAAGGAGTACTTGTGGCACCTTAGAGACTAACCAATTTATTTGAGCATAAGCTTTCGTGAGCTACAGCATCCGATGAAGTGATTTGTTAATCTCTAAGGTGCCACAAGTATTCCTTTCCTTTTTGCGAATACAGACTAACACGGCTGCTACTCTGAAATCTTTTATTGTACAGCTTCTGTTGATGAGAGAGACAAACTTTCGAGCATACACAGCTCTTGTTCAGGTCTGGGAAACTAAAGTCATGTCTACACTACAGACATATATTGGTATAACTACATTGCTCACGAGTGTAAAAAATCCACCGCTCCCCCCCCCCCTCCCCCCGAGTGATGTAGTTATATTGGCCTAACCCCCTATATAGAAGCACTATGTCAACAGGAGAAGTTCTCCTGTCAACGTAGCTACTGCCTCTCCAGGAGGTGGATTAACTCTGCTGACGGCATAAGAGTGTCTTCGTTAAAGTGCTATGTTCCTAGCAGATCCTTTATCCAGGGGCTTCTGGCTACCCATGTGCTTTGTTCAATGAAGAATTGCATTAATACAGCAACACGTGCATGGGCTTAAGCACACTTTAGACAATTTCCATCTCCACAATAATGTCCTTCACTACAACTTTACCCAAACCTTAAGGCATCACAATTGTGTGTTAAGCTTATTCAGACAGAATCTAAAATATTTCCAGCAACATGCAGTGCTCAGTGTCTCACAATAGGACTAGGACTGTAATATTTGAAGAAGTATAGATTAGATGGAGAACCTCTGAAAAAGGGGTTGGAGTAGAAAGCAAGGTTTGCTAGTCAAGGAAAGAGCAAAGTCAAGAGGTGGTGTGTTCTCTTCCCCCCCACACACACACTCATTTATCCTGGTCTGACAATGTTTCCACAGCTCTGCAGTATTTAGTCAAGATATTAATACATACTGTACCTGCAGATGAAATTTCTGGCTAGTGGTACTTAATTAGTGCACAACTGTCCAGGTTCTTTTCTCTAGGGACTGACAGCATCTGCCTTGTGATTCTTAGTATGAGAAGAAATTCTCTGTATCCTGTTAATACGTTCCATTTTACCACTAAAAATTCACTGTTACTGATAAAAGCTGCACAGGCTCTGTAAACAGTTCTCATCTTACAGAACAATTAATGCTATTACATTACAATTTGATTGTAGGTAAGTGGGGGGGTTTACAGTTATATCATGGTCTTTGGCCTCAAACCACAGTGGATCCTCTCACATCCATCTTACAGCATTGATTTCAGTGGAGTTACTCCTGATTTGCATCTGTGTGATTGAGACCACAGTCATGCCTAATATATTTCTGTGATTGACATGGAAACTTCACAGTACCTGTTATTGGACAAATGCTTTTCCATTCTACTCCCACCCCACCACTGCTGGAAAAATAAATATGCAACACTTTCTCTACATGGAAGCATGTCCCCTGGAATGGTGGCCAAAGCATGAAGGGGCATACAAATGTTTAGCATATCTGGCACATAAATACTTTGCAATGCTTGCCACAAAGTTGTTATGTGAATGCCTGTTATCACTTTCAGGTGACATTGTAAAGAAGAAGAGGGCAGCATTATCTCCCGTAAATTTAAACAAACTTTTGTCTGAGCAATTGGCTGAACAAGAAGTAGGACTGCCTGGACTAGTAGGGTCTAAAGTTTTACATTGTAACAAAAAAATCTACATTTGTAAGTTGCACTTTCATGCTAAAGAGATTGCACTACAGTACTTGTATGAGGTGAATTGAAAAATACTATTTTTTCTATCTTTTTACAGTGCAAATATTTGTAATAAAAATAGTATAAAGTGAGCACTGTACGCTTTGTATTCTGTGTTGTAATAGAAATCAATATATTTGAAAATGTAGAAAAGCAACCAAAATATTTATAATACATTTCAATTGTTATTCTATTATTGTTTAACAGTATGATTAAAACTACAATTAATTTCTTTAATCGAGTTAATTTGTTTTGAATTAATCGCTTGAGTTAACTGCAATTAATTGACAGCCCTAGTTAAAAATAATACTGCAACTCATCTGATCAGTATTTAGATAGTTTTATCTCTTGTCTGTTTTCACCTTTGTTCAGAAATGTGTAAAATGGTGTCCCAAATGACTCCAGGAGACACCTGTCAGGTTGTAAACTGTTAGCCCTTTTTCTTGTCCTGGGCTTAGACTAAAACCCCAGTTCCAAAGTCGGCATAAAGGCAGGAGGTAAAACACAACCCCCACACACTGACTGTAGGCTGCTAGGGCATTGGCAATGGATTGACTATACAGGCTGTGATAACCCAATAACTGGAAGACCACTCAGGTTTAAATACAAGCAAGAACAAACTTTATTCCAGGGGCCTTACTGACACACCCTCTAGGTTTTTTTTTCCTCCTGACCCCCACTGGGTCAGGACTCTCCTCTTGCTCCTCCTAGTTTGTTAAAGGAGCCATGTCTTGTAAGCATCCATGCCCAAATATTACACAGGCAAAACTTCTTCAACTATATACAAGAAGGTACTATTCAGAGTCCAGCTGGTTAGAGAGCATCCAGAGAGCCATTGACTGATACGTCAGAAATACTTGTTCTCTTTCATGCGCCATCCAAACTAGCAACAGCTGGCGTACTGTATTTCGCTGAACAGCTTAACTCACTGTAACTGTTGCCAACAGGAAATGGAAGCAGGGGAATGTCACCAAGGAAATATACATGGGAATAGCATGAACATGTAGGGACAAAATCAGAAAAGCCAAGTCAAAGAATGAGTTACAGCTGGCTAGGAATGTTAGAGACAACAAGAAGGGGTTCTTCAAATGTGTCAGACAAAAAAGAAAGATCAGGCATGGTGCAGATCTGCTGGTCCGTGAAGAAGGTGAGCTGGTAATGGAAGATGATAGGAAGGCAGAGCTGCTCAATGCCTACTTTGCTTCTGTGTCTTCACAAAAAATAATGTGACCGGATGACTAGCAAAGTTACCATAGACAATAAATGGGAAGAGATGCAGATCAGGACAACTACAGAACATGTCAGAGATCTTCTGATCAATTTGAATGAATTCAAGTCAGCAGGGTCTAATGCTGTTCACCCCAGGGTACTGAAGTAATTGCTGATGAAATCTCAGAGCCACTGGCAATAATATTTGCAAACTCAGGGATGACAGAAGAGGTCCTGGAAGACTAGAGAAGGAAGTTACTAGAGCAATGTATAAAACATTCAATTTGCGAATATTTGGAACAGGGCCAGCTCTAGGACTTTTGCCGCCCCAAGCAAAAAAAATTTTGGCCCCCCGCCACTATTTTTTCATGCCCCCCCCCCAGCTCCGTCCCTTCCTAACCCCTTCCTCAAATCCCCAGCCCCGCCTCCTCCCCCGGGCATGCCGCATTTCCCCCCCCCATTGTTTCCTGTGGCTCCCCCCTGCAACCCTCCGCCCTAGCTCACCTCCGCTCCGCCTGCTCCCCCAAACATGCTGCTGCTCCACTTCTCCCCGCTCTCTCTCAGGCAAGGGACAGGCAGCACGTTCAGGGGAGCAGGTGGAGTGGAGGTGAGCGAGGGTGGGGGGGGAGCACAGGATGTAATGAGGGTGGGGTAGAGGAACCGCTCCCCGCCCCAGATCACTTCCGCTCCACCACCGCTGCCTCCCCCGAGCGCACCGCCACTTGGCTTCTCCTCCCTCCTAGGCTTGCTGTGCGAAACAGGTGTTTTGCGAGCAGCAAGCCTGGGAGGGAGGGGGAGAAACGCGCAGCAGTGGCGCGCTCAGGGGAGCAGGTAGAGGCAGAGCAGAGGCAAGCTGGGGCGGTGGGGGCACATTTCCAGGGGCGGCAGGGCTGGCGCCGGAATGCCACCCCTAGAAATGTGCTGCCCCAAGCACCTGCTTGTTTTGCTGGTGCCTAGAGCTGGCCCTGACTTGGAAGATGAAGGGGTACTCACTAGCACCCAGCATGGATTTACTAAGAACAAATCATGGCAAAGCAGCTTGATTTCCTTCTTTGACAGGATAACTGGTTTGGTGAATAGGAGGAATGTTGTGGACATAATATACCTGTACTTTAGCAAGGCTTTTAACACAGTCCCACATGATGTTCTGATAAGTAAGCTGCAGAAATGTGGGCTCGGGGGAACTGCCATTAAGTGGATAATTGTTTAACCAATCGCAAACAAAGAGTAATTAATAACGGAATGTCAGATTGGAGGGAGGTCTCAAGTGGGGTCCACAGGATCTGTTCTGGGTCCTGTGTTGTTTAACATCTTTATTAATGACCTGGATGTAGGAATAGAGAGGACACTGTTGGAGAACTGGGCTATAGACAACAAAATGAAATTCAACAAAGACAAATGTAAGGTGCTACACTTAGGGAAGGAAAACCAAATGCAGAAATCCAGAATGGGAGATAACTGGCTTGGCAGCAGCACTGCTGAGAAGGATCTGGTAGTTGTGGTGGATCATAACCTCAACATGAGTCAGCAATATGATGCAGTTGCAAAAAAAGAAAATGCAATTTTAGATTGCATTAACAGAGTCATATCATGCAAATCACAAGAGGTGATAATACTGCTCTACTTGGTGCTGATTAGGCATCAGCTGGAGTACTGTGTCCAATTTTGGTCACCAGTGTATCGAAAGGATGTAGAGAAACTGGAAAGGATCCAGAGGCAAGTGACAAAGATGATCAAAGGGATGGAATGCAAGCCATATAAGCAAAGGCTGAAGGAACTGCGTATGTTCAGTTTGGAAAAGAGCAGATTAAGGGGAGACATGATAGCAGTCTTCAGATACTTCAGGCTGCCATAAAAAAAAGACGTAGAAAAATTGTTCTCTCATGCCACAGAGGGCAGGACAAGAGGCAATGGGTTCAAACCACAGCATAGATTAAATCTCAGGAAAAATGTCCTGTCTGTAAGAACAGTAGGACAATGGAACAGACTGCCTAGGAAGGGTGTGGAAGCTCCTTCGCTGGAGGTTTTCAAAAGGAGGCTGGCTAGCCATCTATCTTGAGACTTAAACATATTGTGAAAAATGCTCGTAATGCCTTTGTTGCTCTTGAATCAGACAGATCTTTAGAGAGAGAAAAGGATTCTGCCTGCAATATCACCTTGCATTGTGATCCTGTCAGGTTTCCCAGGGTGCCTGTAAACAAGGTAAAGCTGAGAACTACTTGGTAAAAATGACCTAGGAAAACATAGATAAAGTAGAAAATGGTATTTGTGGTAATCCCTCCCTGAGGCTCTACTTAACCAATGAGCCGGCATGGTGCTAGAGAGCACTGTGCTGCTGGCTTTGCTATCTTTCATATGAAAAGTGAACTCTGCTCCTCACCACTTTCACAGAGAGCGAATGGTATTTTTCATAGCCAAAAGTAGAGTTGTGTTAACTTCATTGTCCTGGCCAAGTTTCAGCTTGGGAAATTGCTTTCTTGCCTACCTAAGTTCCCCTACTGCTTTCTATTTCAGTTGATGACATCATTCTGCAGGTAATGTCTTCTGCCCTTGTGCTGTCCTGATGTGTTCTGGTAAATCGTTGCTCTGTTTTACCTAAAAGTAGCTGCATTTCAGTTACATGTGGAGTGATCCTTGAAATAGTTGGTCTCTTGATGTGCAAAGCACGCTGAAATCCTTTGGGATCAAAGATACTATATAAATGTAGTTGTATTATTGCCCCCAAAACTATAATGCATTAAGAAATCTAGGGTGCATTTATAAGTTAAAAACATGGTGTTAAAGCATGCAATAAGATAAATGCTGTAAAGATAAAATAACTTAAACATAAAAATGCAAGAAGGTTATTACTCAAACCCTAAATCTTCCTAGAATGTTTTATCACTTACATTTATTGCCTTTTATTATTTTGTGTAACAGTTCCCTGCACACAGGATTTGGCTTGTTTTCCAAGTCTAACTTGGGTCAGACAGTGCTACTCTTGCCCTTACTCCTTTTGTGCTGGGGAGGAAGTCACTAGCTTCCATAGAGGATTTGGCCAACCTCTTACAAATTCATTTCAGATTTTGCAGAAATAGATACATGCACTCACTCCCCCTTTCCCTCCCTCCTTCTCTCACTCACTTCCCCTGTCTCCCTCTCCACACAAACACACACACTCTCTTTCTCTCTCTCTCCCACCTTTACATAGCTGCAAAAGTAGGGAAGGATCAGAACTTCAGATACCCTGGCCATTGTTCATCAGCAAATGGATCATTTGTTTAACTCAGACATGAATCCCGTCTCAGTCATGTAGTGGTCATCAAACATGACCTGCCATGTTCCAAGGGCCATCATCTGTTAAGTGGAATTAATGGCTCTCTCAGTCAGGACTCCTTTATGGTTGTAGGCTTTTGAATGCATTATTTTGGCTTCATAGCAAAATGTATTAAGAATATATATTAATGTATATAAGAGAGGCTATACTGGGTAAGACCAATGGTCCATCTAGCCCAGTATTCTGTCTTCCGTCAGTGGCCAATGTCAGGTGCTTCAGAGAAAATGAACAGAACAGGGCAATTATCTGGTGATCCATCCCCTGTGATCCACTCCCAGCTTCTGGCAGTCAGAGGTTAGAGACACCCAAAGCGTGGGGTTGCATCCCTGACCATCTTGGCTAATAGCCATTGGTGAACCTATCCTCCAATATTTATAGATTAGATAAATTCATGTTGACCATACGTGACACAGTGTGCAACATTTCACTTTTGCCTTGGTTTTCCTTACTTTCAGTCTGATTTAGGATACACTGAGATACAAAGTTCTACTCATCTTTATCCAAAGGTCCACTTTGTTATAAGTTATTTTACATTGATAATCTGGGCTTCAGTTCTAAAGAAAGTTGGTTATAATTTTCCCCTCAATTAAAAACAATGTTTTTGTAGCCTGTTGGGTGTGGCTCTCATGAACAAGGGCAATGAGCTTAGATGAAATGAGCTCCTGATTATCACAACTACTGAAATTCTTTAGTGCCCTGTAGCATTTGACAGACTATAAACTTCTCCACGTGTGAGCTGTCTTGCACCCCCAGCAAGTTTGCAGATGACACTAAACTGGGAGGAGAGGTAGATACGCTGGAGGGTAGGGATAGGATACAGAGGGCCCTAGACAAATTAGAGGATTGGGCCAAAAGAAATCTGATGAGGTTCAACAAGGACAAGTGCAGAGTCTGGCACTTAGGACGGAAGAATCCCATGCACCGCTACAGACTAGGGACTGAGTGGCTCGGCAGCAGTTCTGCAGAAAAGGACCGAGGGGTTACAGTGGACGAGAAGCTGGATATGAGTCAACAGTGTGCCCTTGTTGCCAAGAAGGCCAATGGCATTTTGAGATGTATATGTAGGGGCATTGCCAGCAGATTGAGGGACGTGATCGTTCCCCTCTATTCGACATTGGTGAGGCCTCATCTGGAGTACTGTGTCCAGTTTTGGGCCCCACACTACAATAAGGATGTGGAAAAATTAGAAAGAGTCCACCGGAGGGCAACAAAAATGATTAGGGGATGGGAACACATGACTTATGAGGAGAGGCTGAGGGAACTGGGATTGTTTAGTCTGCGGAAGAGAAGAATGAGGGGGGATTTGATAGCTGCTTTCAACTACCTGAAAGGGGGTTCCAGAGAGGATGGATGTAGACTGTTCTCAGTGGTAGCTGATGACAGAACAAGGAGTAATGGTCTCAAGTTGCAGTGGGGGAGGTTTAGGTTGGATATTAGGCAAAACTTTTTCACTAGGAGGGTGGTGAAACACTGGAATGTGTTACTTAGGGAGGTGGTGGAATCTATTTCCTTAGAGGTTTTTAAGGTCAGGCTTGACAAAGCCCTGGCTGGGATGATTTAGTTGGGGATTGGTCCTGCTTTGAGCAGGGGGTTGGACTAAATGACCTCCTGAGGTCCCTTCCAACCCTGATATTCTATGAAACTAGTCATATGTTAATGTTGACCTCCAAGCCTATGCATACCACGTTGAGAGGGCATGGTTGATTGCTGAAGCTGGAAGCTTTATCTTTAGATGATCGTCTACAGTTGTGGGCATATGGGGAGAATCCTTTAGTCTACAGCTGAGCTTCCCTAGCTCAGGTGAAATATAGTTAAACTGTGGCAACATTATATAGTTCCCCTTATATCCATTGACCATAAATAACATAATAGCTACGTATGCACCCTATATTCTTGTTAGCAGATTAATTCAGATAAAAAGATGGCTGCATGGTACCTTCTGGGCACACTTTAAGTAACTGGTTAGTTATTGCTATTTACTGCCTTGAGGCATTCACTACACCCCGGTGAGAGAAAATACGTATGACCCTTTGAATGCGTTGGCAGTTGTGTACCCTGATTATAGAAACTTGTTTCATGTGGGTTCCATGGGAGTTACACAAAGGAGTAGAGGAATTAAGAAAACTGTCAGCTTTTAAAAGTTTGACCATTTGATTATGTATAAGTCCATTTAAACATCTGTGGGTAGGGGGGTTTAAAAAAAAACCCAAAAACTAAAACTGTAGGTAAGGTTTAGGAGAATTCATACATTACCTATACATTGTTGTGTATAAAACAAGAATATTTAGGGTGCGGACTTGAGTTGGAAAATTGACTTTCAAGAAAGATTAATTCATCCTAAATTACTTAAAAGCACCTGAGCAAGCTGAAACAGGAAATTTCTGGTTCCATCTTTACAACTCTTCCATCTTTACAACCAATAGGTTACAGATGCACACAGCTAGTGAAACACAGTTTATTCTGATGCAATACCTCTAAACTCCCAGTGGTTCCACAAATTCAGAGGACAGGGTACTTACCTTACAGCTTTTGAAAGCTTTACACTTTAACATGCTCCTTGTTGTTGATTTATCACAGAGGCCTTCCTGTGTACAGACATGTGTTTCCATCATTATAGGGAATAGTCTAGATAGTACCCAAAGACTTCCACCACCCTAGTGTGTCTTATCTACAAAACAAGTAAATTAAGTTGGACCTACCTATGGAAACTGCATATTGGATTGAGTATAATCAGAACTTTTTAGTCATTAGAGAGCCAGAGGGTCACCTGATACAGTGGTCAACAGTAAAAGCATTTCTACAGTTACTACACAGGGGTGTTTGATGTACCAACATATTTTACATTACTTAGAATGGGAATAATTGTGGTATATCAGATAATTCTATGTGGTGCCTGTTGGTAAATATTGACCTCTTAAAGGCAACCACCATACTGTATGCTATCTTCTCTTTTCAAACAGCCCGGTGCTTTCTTCCCACAGCAATTAGTCCATGATTTAAGTATCATCATTTGGTACCGCTGAAAACTAATTATTGTCAAAAATGCTTGAGGTCATGATGATAAATTATTTTTCAGTGGGTATAAATTGCAGGAAGCAGGGAACCTGTCTCAGAATTGTAAGACACGAGTTTCAAAGGGTTCAGACAGTTCACTAAGGACCATGTTCTCCCCACCTTTATTAATGCTGATTAGTGCTTTACACCATGAACAGTCCCATCCATCTCAGTAGGACTACTTGTGGCTTAATAGTACTACCCAGCATGAGTATGGATCACACAGTCTGGCCGAAGAATTGCATAAGCATTATTAATATTGGATGCTTAAGTGAAACTGATCAACTTTTAGGTTCTTCCTTTGCTAAAATATGTCTGTCTCTTTGTGAACGCCCATGCTTATACTGGCTCAGGAGCATCCCAGTGTCAATGTCCTGTTCCATCTTGCTCAGGTAGCTTTTCCTCTACCCTACATGTCTGCTTTGTTTGTTTTTTAAACATAGCACTGTACCTGTGGAGTTGTTCTATGCACTGTGTCCTGTGAAATCAAAGACAATATCTAAAAACATGCTTCGCAAGAGAAAGAGAACCTGGAATTGCTTTGTGCCACCTCTTGCTATAATGCATTACATCAGTGCAGATGAGATGTGACAAAACATTACTCATTTGATGTAACTTGACTTGATGAAATAAAGCATGAAGTCTAGCTTTAAAAAAAAATCTATACATGGATTTTAAAAAATCTGCAGTATATACAGTATTTGTATGAACTTGGGCAGTTTTACCCAATATTCTTGTTTGTTTTGTTTTTTGTTTTCTTTATTGTTTTCTTTATTCTGGAAAATTAGAGCTATTAGAGTGTCAGAAATTACGAGTAAGAAAGACAGAC
The DNA here is from genome assembly GCF_015237465.2 of Chelonia mydas. NCBI lineage: Eukaryota > Metazoa > Chordata > Testudines > Cheloniidae > Chelonia > Chelonia mydas. The sequence continues at coordinate 122,327,732 of NC_057851.1, read as the reverse complement.
ATTATTTCTGTTCTCAAGGATAATCTTGCAATCTGTAAATACTGTATTGACTGTAAGAGGCAAGCTGAAATGGACCCTCCTGATGTGTATTTTGGTTTTTTTAAACAATCATATTGTGAAGTGGATGGCTCAAGAAATTACTATTGCTGCTCAGTGGCTTTTCTGTCATTCTATACTGCCAAACTCAGAAGAAAGGCCATTTCCATCTTTCCTTTCTCTGGATTCTATTAGTTCATTCAGTTTATCTCCCTACCAAAACAGAATTGTTCCCAGTTGTAAATGTACTAGTGCTTAAATGTCCCAAACAATCATAGTCTAGTCTTAAATGTCTTAAGCGAAAGGGCTTCCACCATTTCTCTTGAGAATATTTAAGCCTGATAGATCTTACTGTCAGAGAGTTTGTTCTGATAATCAGCCTACATGTTCTTTCTATTGCTCCTAGTTCTTATGTGCATGCTGCTACCCCTACTTATGCTCCCTCGTTACCATCCCAACTCACTTCTCTCCATCTTTGGTGTTTACATCCTCCAAGTATTTGTAGATTATTATGTCTTCCTTAGTCATCTAGGAAATCATAAGAACAACCATACTGGGTCAGAGCAATGGTCTATCTAACCCAGTATCCTGTCTTATGACAGTGGCCAATGCCAGGTGCCGCAGGGAATGATCAAAACAGACGATTATTGAATGATCCATTCCCTGTTATCCCATTTCTGCTTCTGGCCAATCAAAGTAAAATAGATTTGCCTTAATCTCTGATGATTCTATATGCCATTCACAACTCTTAAATTAACAGCACAGCACTACCCTCTTCTAAGTGGAGCGTGCATGGCGGCCTTCTTGCCGGTCTGGTGCCTCAGGCTGTACAACATACACTCCAGTAGAGGGGGTTGGCAGCGACAAGACTTTCAAGAGGGCACCTGCACTTCACTGAACACGCGGTCAGCCATAGCAGGGGACGAAAGTTATTTCTGAAGATGGGGTTAATTAAGGAAGTTGACAGCATCTTGCCTAAAACTTTTTAATCTAGAGCAGCAGCTGCTGCAGATCCTGTTTCTGATGCTTCCTCAGACGCTCAAGGGGAGATTGCTGCTTCTAATATTGTCTGATAATAGTGTCGCTATGTCTATAGAGCACGATCCAGAATCTCCTAAAGGATGTTTTGTTTGTTGTTGTATGTGGTGGTGGTGGTGGTGGTTTTGTAAACAAAAGAAGAGTGCTGCCCACTGCATCTTCGGCACGCTCCCTGTTGTACATAGCTGGTCTGAAGAGGCCTCCCATCCAAACAGCAACTTGGCCAAGCCCTGCTTAGCTTGTGAGCTCTGAAAGCGTGAAAGCACATGCAAGTATGGCTGCACAAAATTGAAAAGCTAAACATTTTCTGGTTTTAGATAATATTGTATTAAGAATTTTGCTAGCACAGGCATCAATAATTATAGGAGAGAGAGAGAGAGAAACACACTACAGACTAGGGTGACCAGATCGCAGGAGTGAAATATCAGGACACATTGGACGAGTGGGGGGGGGGGCAGGAGGGGAGAGGAAGGAGGAGAGCCACAGGTGCACAACCCCGACCGGAGCCATGAGAGGGGGCGCACAGCCCTAGGAAGCTGCAAGAGGGGTGTACGGCCCCTGCTGCAGCCCGCACCACAAGCCATGGGGCAAGGACTCAAGGACTCATGGCCTCAGCTCCAGCCCCCAGCAGAAGCCACGGGGCCAGGGGCACAGGGCTCCAGCTCCAGTCCCCGGCTGAAGCCGCAGGACGGGGGCGCAGGATCCTGGTTGCAAAGTCAGACCCAGTGGCAGGGCAGGGGAGCAAAGGGTCCCAGTTCTAGCCCTGGCTCCAGCCCCAGCCGCAGTCACAGAGGGGAGGCCCACAGTCCTGCCTTCAGCCCCCGCTTCAGCGTTACACCTGAAAACAACCTGAAAACCCCAAATTGCCAGTAGATAACAGATCACAATCGGGTTTAATGGCACATTCCCAATCGACTAATTTTCTATTTCGCTACCAAATTTAAAATGTTACCTGAATACCGGGACACATGGCGTCCCGATTGTACATCGAGCAGATGTCCGCCGCCAGGTGCAATCCCTGCTTGCCAGTGTGGGTAAATGAGCTGGGCAGCAGCTTAGCAGTGCACAGCCCTGGCCTGCCCTGGGGGGAATCAGCACGTGCAGAGGCAGCTGCCTCCTTTCCTTGGCTCTGCCATGAGCTAGGTGGACCAGTCTGCACACACTTTGCTGTGGGGAGCCTGGGCCTCACTGCTGGCTCAGCCCAGCTGACACTCACCTCGGGGACCTGCCGGCCGCTTCCCAGGAGCCGCGCCAGGTAAGCACTGCCGGGACCCACCCCTGCAGCCCCTACCCCCGCCTTCAGTTGAGGAGGTGAGCAGCGGGAAGGGCGGGGCCGGCCAGGGGCAATGGAGTACACTGGTCCGCCTGGCCCTGTACTACCAGCATGTCCCTTCTTGTTGGGGGTGGGCCCATGCTGCACCACACACAGCGCCCCTGCCCAGCACCCCCTGGATCCATTATGCCCAGAGCCCCCCCAAAACCTTCCCACATTTCCACCACAAATGCACAGTGCCGTGCACACCACCACCCCTGCCCAGCACCGGCCCCCCACCCACAGCCCCACCACAGGTGACCAGCACCCCACACAGAATCCCCCACTCGCTAGTTTCCCCAATACACACAGATTTCTCCTCCCAGCCCCCTCCCCCACAGCCCCACCACCACAACTAAACAATGCCCCACACAGACCCCCACTGCCCAGTACCCTGACACACACAGGTCTCCCCCACTGCCCAGCACCCCCAACAGGCCCCCACTACCTAGCACCCCAAAACATACAAGCCTCCCCCACTTCCCAGTGCCCTCCACACCCTCACAGCCCAGCACCCCACACATACCTCCCAGACACTCACTCCATCACATCCTGCCCCCTTCCCTGGCCGCACTCACCAGCCCTGCTGGGAGGTCTCTGGCTCCTAGGGTCAGAGTGGCGAGGGGGGTCTCCAGACTCTCCACATGCTACGCCCACACAAGTGCAAGCTCCTTGGCTCCCACTGGCCAGCAAAAACGCCCATGGGAGCTGCTGGAGCCGTGGAGCGGGGCTTGCAGGTGCCGGCAGCATGCAGAGAGCCCCCTGACCCGACCCTAAGAGCCAGAGGGACCTGCTGCGGGGCTAGATGGGGAGTACTGGTGGTGCTTACCTGGGGTGACTCCCGGGAAGCATCCAGCAGGTCCCTCTGGCTCCTAGGGTTGGATTGGGTCAGGTGGGGATTGGGGGCAGAGGGCTCTCTGCCCACTGCCGGCGTCTGCAAGCCCCACCCCCGCAGCTCTGATTGGGCAGGAGGGAGTCGGTGCAGCATGCAGAGACCCCCCCCTCCGCCTCTGTGCCTAGGAGCCACCTGCATTGTAGGGTCCTGCCAGCAGGCGGGCACCGGGAGCTGCCCCAGGAAGCGCCACCAGCTCCAGGATTCGGTGCGCACAGTGACTCATAGTGAGCGGTCCCCGATATTGGGACAAAGGGCATCCCGACCAATGTGTGGTCGGGATACAGGACAAATGTCTTAAAATCGGGACTGTCCCGATAATATCGGGACATCTGGTCACCCTACTACAGACAAACCCAGTACCAAGCCCAAGCCATGTAAACTCTTATTTATATCCCTTGCCCCTGCCTCCATGTAAAAATATTTATTCGTCATTTTGCTTCCAAGAATCTATGGAAACTTGTGGTCAGGAGATCTTCCATAAGGAAATTAACTAACCAAGACACAATTTAGACACAGCAGACCCATTATGTTTGATTTTTACCTGATGAATACATGCACGCACACACATTCGTGTGACCAGTTGAGAGGCAATCCACCATTTCTTTTAAAGTAAATAGCAACAATAAAATACTTGTCTTCAAAAAGCTGAAATCTGCTCCTGCTGCATGGTAGATGTGCCACAAGACACTGAGTAGCCGTCAGGTGCTGCTGCTAGAATTTCCAATCCCTCTTGGCTATTTCTAGGGCTCTGTAGCCTGAGTTTAATGAATGATTAATTAGAACTTTTTTCTTTTTTTTTTTTAAGAACCTTAATTACAATGTTCACCAACTTGGTGACTTCTAATTACTAACTTTGTTTGCTTTGAACAAATCTAATCAGGTCCAGGGTTTTAACACAGACTGAATGCCTTGGTGAAATGTAGGCAGTTTAGATCTACACCCCCATAATTACACTTGCCACCATTTAGAATCTAAAATGCAGAGCAATTTTATTTGCTTCTCTCTCTCTCCCTTCCCATTAGGATTCCGCCTTCATGTTTCTCTTGTTGTTTTATCCCCGCTCTCTCTTCTCCCAAAGCCTCTCTCTCTCTCTCTCTCTCCCTGAGGTCCCAGTGGAGCTGGAGACTCCACAGACGAGGGGGACAGACTGGAGACAGGTTGGAAGGCAGAGATGTTAGTTGTCTCTGCCATGTCCTGTGATCCTCAGCTTCTTCAATAGTGACCGAACTCCACCACTCTCAGTGGAGTGGAAGCATGGCAAGGGCCTGATGATGCCATTGCTGAGTGGAAGAAAGAGAAGAAGTGACTGATGGCCTGTGAAGACAGTCCATGCTGTGGAGCAGGAGCAGAGTGGCTGGCAGATAGCACACGTAGGGTAAAGAGCCAGATTAACACTTGGCAGTTCAGGAACACATCTCAGGAGGTGCAGACATCAGTTTTAATATGGTATCAGGACAACCGGGTCAAAAGTGGGATTGTCTCTTGCAGTACACGGCTTTTGGCAAGCTGTCACAGCAAGCACTGTTGTTGGCAGTCTCAGCAGAAATATGAATGGGAATGGGCACTGAACCACCCTGTTATCTCAGAGGAGGTTTTCCTCCTGGACTGGGTTCAGGCACATTGATAAGGCTGTGCGGGGACGCTTGCCCTGGTCTTGCTCATGCTGCTCTGTGGAAATGAAGACTAAAGTCCTCTAGTTCTCAGACCAGTGCCTTTCACAAGTATAAAGGTATTAAACTCCAGAGGAGATAATTTGTTTTTCCATCATGAAAAGGTGAATGGGGGTGGAGTTGATGGCAACAACACAAACTCAGTTTGATACAACTGATGTGATAGTTTATTTTAAAATGTAAAATTATAAGTAAAATTAGCTGGAGCTTCCATAAATGAGGTACTAAGATCCCATTTTGAACATCTGCTAAGGAAAAAAGAATGTTTCTCAAATGCATCAAGCCAGTTCCTAAACAAGCCTTAGAGATGCACAGAAATGATTAAAGGATTAGAAAACATACCTTATAGTGACTGGACTCCTTGAATCTATCTATTTAGCTTAATAAAGAGAAGGTCACAGTTTATAAGTACCACTTGGGGAACAAATATTTGACAATGGACTCCTCAGTCTAGCAGAGAAAAATGTAACAACTCAATAGCTGCAAACTGTAACTAAACAAATTCAGATGGCAAGAACAGAAGACAGTCCAATAAAAGATAGTACCTCTCCTTGTCTCTGGAAATTAGCCATAATTTTTTTTACAGGGTAATTAACCATTGGAGGAATTTGGCAAAGATTGTGGTAGATTCTCCATAGCTGGCAATTCTAAAATGAAGATGGGATGTGTATCTAAAATATATGCTCTAGGAATTACTTTGGGGGATTCTATGGCCTGTGTTACATGCCAGACTATATTATCACACTGGTCCCTTCTGGCCTTGGAATCTATGAATTTAATGTCTGTTTTAATCTGCTAAATTGGGTTCAGTCAGCTACTTATGGATTTTATCCATTAGTGAATTTGAGTTTTCAAAGGGTTCCATTAAAGGGAATTAACATTAAAAATTTACCAGAAAATTAACTCTAGGTGTGTGTAGTGCGGCCACACACTTGAATAGGAAATAAATCACAACAAAGCAAAATAACAATAAAGCTGCAGCAAACTGCTGAGATTCAGTTTCTGGCAAATAAGCTCCCGGAGATGCATTGTCATTACTTGTGAGGATTGGGATCCATTTCATTTGTTCCTTTGCACCAACTGGGTAAATCTGATTTGCATCAGCTGGATGAAACTGATTACATCATAGACTCCTTGGGTCTAAAGCTCTGTACTTGAAGCAGTCAGTTAAAATGATCAGAAAAAAGCAGCAGCTTGGAAGGAAATACTGAGATAAATTATTTAGTTTACATCCTTTTAAAGGACTACATTTCCAGAAACTCTTAAAGATAAATATTGGAAAGGGAGAATAATAGATAAACAGTGGGTTGCTTGGTTTGTTTTTTCTTTTTGGCAGGCAGTCATACATAAAAGCCATTTTAATGACTTCCAGAGAACCAGCAAACAAAGGGCCAAATTCTACCTAAATCCATGCATGCATTTCCCACTTCCTTGAAGAGAGTTGTGCATGTGTGTGAAGGCAAAATTTGGCCTGGAGAGCTCCACTCTCATATCCATAAGGCCTCTGTAGCTCCTCTGAATATTAATATGATTATGGGGCAGGAAAGCACCTTCAGCTGCATGTATCTAGCTGTTTTGGAAAAGGAATTTTAAAGGACTTTGGGTTTCCGTAGTCCACCCCTTGTGAGCTCATGCTACTGTTCATCACATGGAAGAGGAAGGGGAAAGGGTCCCACTGAGTCTGGTGAGAGAGACATAGGCAGCCCTGAAGCTAGGACATTGACAAGGGGCAGACTGCTTCACACGAAGGGCAGTTTTGCCTGCCTTCAGAAGTTCATGTACTTAGTGGAAAACGCAGACTCAGTCAGAAGCCTTTTTTCAAACTTTATTTTTATGAATTAGCCATGTATCCTATTTTTCTTATGGGATTGTTCAGTGTAACAAATATTCAAGTATTCCAAAAATTCAAAGATTCAGAAATATAGAAGTAGAGATTATAACATGAAAGTGTTATGTAACATTAAGACTGTTCATGAAAGTAAAGATGTAGTTGTCTTGGATAAGGGTATCTGAATTCTTTCACAAAGATATCCAGGTTCAGTTCTGAAGTCAAATCACTTTCATATCTTCATGATCCAACTTAGCTACAGGGTTGGCCATATGGTTTATATAGCCCACACACCTTCTAGGTGTGGTATTCTGTCAGAGAGAGAGAGAGAGAGAGAGAATTTTTTCACACAGTGCAGTCAACCGGTGGAACTCCTTGCTAGAGGATGTTGTGAAGGCCAAGACTATAACAGGGTTCAAAAAAGAACTAGATAACTTCACGGAGGATAGGTCCATTAATGGCTATTAGCCAGGATGGGCAGGGATGCTGCCATCTAGCCTCTGTTTGCCAGAAGCTGGGAATGGGTGACAGGGGATGGATCACTTGATGGTTACTTGTTCTGTTCATTCCTTCTGAAGCACCTGGCATTGGCCGCTGTCAGAAGACTGGATACTAGGCTAGATGGCCCTTTGGTCTGGCCCAGTATGGCCATTCTTATGTTATGTTTTTGTTACCCCCAAACTACATATAGCATTTCCAGATGGGATTGAATTGAAGCTTCACATAAACAAGTATCTTAAAACTTACCTACTTTATTAATTACTACTAATTTTGTGTGTGTGTGTCAGTGTGTCAAAAGCAGGTGAAGTATTAGGCAAAAGGGACTTAGGCAAAAGCAGGTGGGTATTACGGAGATACTATAAAACGATGTTTGTTTGAATCAAATGCAAATCTCGATACCAACAATGTAGTGCCAATTATGCAGTGTATTTACATTAAGAAGCATAATACATTCAGAAATTTTCTTTTAATATTTAAAGATTTGAAAATACTAATCAGTCTGCTGAATGGCAATATTATTCAAGCTGTTAATGTTGTCTTTTGGTTTTCCAAAACTACATATTTAAAAGGTAAGTCTTAAATCTACACAAAATCCTACTACCCTCCTAAATAATGTATTTTTAGCAGTGTATTCTCCCTGTGTCTTGCTTCATGAATAAGCTAGTTGGCAAGGACAGAGTGGCACATATATAATGCAGGCAGCACCCTCTCTCCTATTAGACTCTCCTAAAAACACACTACATTTTGCATCTACACTCTTTAGATTTGAATTTCAGAGCTGAAAAACAATGTAGTGTATAGACTTGGTCATCATTGTAACTTTTCAGTCACCTCTATTTTTATCTGTCACACCCATTTATGTTTGTTCTAGTGCACATTGTGCAGTCTATTGCTCATAACTACAGGTTGTGTGATTATGAACAACTGTGATGCTGAGATATAAAACTGTTCTTGCGCTTCCACAAGTAGCAAATTTTCGTCTTGACTGTACTACCTGGTAGCTGTCAGATGCCAAGAATCTGTACTGACTATTGACTGTGGTTCTAACGTATTGCAGTCACTGCAAACAAATACACGGAGATGATCACTTCTAATATCATGTCCTATGCAAATTATGCGCATTGCTCAAAACTCTTCAAAAGAGAAGATTTTTAAAACACCTTTTTAGGCACTTTTTTTGATAAATTAGATTTAGTTCGTCCAAACACATTTCAAGAGGGCTTAGAGATCATTTTCACCTTTCATTTGTTTTTTTATGGGGGATTAGATCAGAGCCCTCAATGCAAATCTTACCATTGTACATGATTTTATATACTCATATAAAAACAAAGGCAGCTGGTGGGCAATTCTAAAACCGAAACCTCACATCCAAACCTTTCTATGAATTTCATATCAGTTTGGATGGGACCCAAACACTGGAAACTGCCTATTTTCCAAATCTAGTTTGAATGTGGCTCAGGATGTCAAACTTTGCAAGATTAGCTGATGTCACACATCTTCCTCCATTTTGGTGCAAGAACAACTGGAAAGATTTTGGCACCATAATCTGGTTTTGCATTAAAGTCTTGCCTAAATCTAACACTGCTCCATTGACACATCTCTAATTGATGGTATATCATTTTCTTTACTAATTAGAAACTTAAGTGTGCTGTGTTAAACCTTGTCATCCAAGAACAATTTTCCATTCGCTTTTCAATTTAAAAAAAAACAAAACACAACACCAAATGGAAGTTTCAAAATGATTTTTGAAGCCCTATGTTGTGTATTTGGTTGTCGTGGTAATAGCACCTTGTTGTAGCTATGGCAACTGAGTTAGATTATTAGGGGATAGCCCAGCCAGTTTTGGCTGGTTTGGTTAGTTCAGTGTGTGAAAATAAATGGCTGCTTTCATGGCTCACAGCTCTGTGTCTCAAGTGATTTCTTCCTTAAAACTGCTGCCCCCAAGGATACAACAAAGTGGCGATGAGGATGGGATGCCTGTGCTGCCCCAGCAACAGAAGGAAGTAGAAGTCAAGGGAAAAGAAAAAAAACTACCAAAATCTTTTAGCTGTTGGAAAGGGGTGAGAACTGGCTTGTTTGCACTGACTGTGCTGGCTTGGTGGCACTGACTGTGAAACCTGAAACTAAAACCATGGCTACACTTACAGGGCCACTGGAACCTTTTGAGGAGACTAGAGTGCAGTGGCACGTGTATACTGAGCGTTCTGAGTTTTTGTTATTGCAGATGACATTGCAGAAGAGAAGAAGGTGCCAATATTTTTAAGTGTTGTGGGGGCTAAAACCTACTCCCTGCTACGCAGCTTACTACACCCTGTTAAGCTTGAGACCAAATCTTACAGTGACATTGTGGAAATCCTGGGGTCCCATTTTTCCCCAAAACCACTGGTTATTTGCTGAAGGATATAGGTTCCACAAAAGAGACCAAAAAGAAGATGAAACAGTTGTACAATATGTAGCAACTTTAAAAAGGCTGGCAGAACACTGTGAATTTAAGGAGATGTTAAATGATGCCCTACGTGACAGGTTAGTGTGTGGTCTGTACGGTGAAGCTATATGGAAGCGCCTATTGATAGAGGCTCAGCTTACCTTACAGAAGGCTGCTGATATTGCGGTCTCCATGGAACTGGCTACAAAGGAGGCACAATACATCGGTGCATCCCCTAGGGTGCATAAAGTGTCACAAGAACCTACCCACAAAACTGTGCAGAGTCAGGAATGTTACCGCTGTGGTAAGCCGGGTCACCAGGCATCAGAATGCTGGGGTAAGGACCTGGTGTGTCGACACTGTGGCAAAAAGGGACACATTGAGTGTGCCTGTAAACAAAAGAAAAAGAGGCCTGTGGTCTGGCGGACCAAAAAGGGAAATCTGCATACCCTAGAGCAGACCCAGGATGACCAAGGAGACACCTCATCACAAGAAGAAGTGCCACTGCATGTTTTGTCTTTGGCAGTGGGCTCACATGAATACTGGGTAACCCCATTGTTGGATGGCAAACCCGTACGCATGGAGCTGGAAACTGGTGCAGCCGTCTCGCTGGTCTCCGAGACTGTGTATAAAGAAAAGCTACAGCATCTTCCGCTTAAGGCAACAAAAACTTTTCTGAAGACGTACACGGGAGGAGTTGTGCCCATATTGGGCACTATTGATGTTAAGGTGGAGATAAATGGACAGGCTGCTAAATTGCCACTGTTTGTGGTGAGAGGTAATTACCCAGCCTTAATGGGTAGATCTTGGCTTGGGAAGATCCAGCTGAACTGGGCAGAGGTGCACTGAATGACTAAAGAAACAACCAGTCTGACCGCTATACTAAGGAAACATGCAGCTGTTATCGGAGAGGATCTGGGAAGTATGAAGGGAATCACTGTGACATTGAACATTTAAACCTGACAGTCAACCAAAATATCTGAAAGCCTGAACTGTGCCATATGCCATCAGGCTGAAAGTTGAAGTGGACCTGGAGCGCCTGGTCACTAATGGAGTCCTAATACCAGTTACCCATAGCCCATGGGCCACTCCTATCATTCCAATAGTGAAGAAAGATGGCTCTCTCCGGATTTGTGGTGATTTTAAAGTCACTGTCAACCCAGTGTTGTGTGCAGAGCAATATCCGCTTCCCCGCATTGATGCCCTCTTCCCAGGCCTGGCTGGGAGACAAAAGTTCAGTAAGATTGATCTAGTCAAGCGTATTTACAGATGCATGTCAATGAAAAGTCCCAAGAGCTGTTGACTATTGTGACTCATAAGGGGCTTTATCAATACTGTCGCCTACCCTTCGGAATAACGTCTGCTCCCGCCCTGTTCCAGAGGGCTATGGACCAGATCTTGTGTGGCTTGCCAGGAGTTCAGTGCTATCTGGACGACATCCTGGTCACTGGAAGGAATGAAGAGGATCACTTAAAGAATGTAGAGGCTACCCTACAAAGACTGGAAGAGTATGGCCTACGCGTCCGCAAAGACAAGTGTGAATTCTTCCAGCCCTCTTGAATATTTGGGACACATCATTGATGCTGCGGGTCTTCATAAGGCCCCTGAAAAAGTCAAGGCTATTGTGGAGGCTCCCCTGCCTCGAAATCTTAGCCAGCTGCGCTCTTTTCTAGGACTATTGAACTATTATGGAAAGTTCATCTAACAGTTAGCCACACTGTTAAAACCACTTCACAAACTCCTGGGGCAGAACAAGGCCTGGAAGTGGACTGAAGCCTGTAATGTTGCATTTAACAAAGCTATGGATGCATTGCTAAATTCTGAAGTTCTGACGCACTTTGATCCATCCTTACCCCTACAATTGGCCTGTGATGCCTCCCCTTATGGAGTGGGAGCAGTCGTTTCACACATTATGCCTTTGGGACAAGAGAGACCTATTGCTTTTGCCTCACACACTCTTAGCAAAGCAGAAACTAACTATGCCCAAATTGAATGTGAGGCATTAGGAATCGTTTTTGGAATTCAGAAGTTTCATCAGTACCTGTTTGGGTGGAAGTTTACTCTTCTTACAGACCATCGACCTCTGACATCAATTTTTGGATCCTCCACAGGCATTCCGCCATTAGCTGCTAGTCGTATGCAACGTTGGGCATTGTTACTTTCAGCGCACACATATGAAATCAAATATCAGAAATCCACTCTGCACGGCAATGCAGATGGTCTCTCAAGGTTGCCTTTGCCAGTCAAACATCAAGATTCTGCCCAAAAGGAAATCTTCTACTTTGAACACATAGAGAATACACCCATCACTGCTACTCAGATAAAGAAGGCAACTCGCGCTGACCCAGTATTGTCTGAAGTTATGGACCTGGTGATGCATGGAAAATCTCGACAAACCTCTCCGGTCTCTCACCTGACCTTGTTACCTACACGTCCAGGAGGATGGAGTTATCGATCCAATCTGGTTGTTTGTTGTGGGGGAGACGTGTCATTATCCCACCACCACTGAGATCACAGATATTAGAACAGCTACATTCCAGTCACAGTGGAATAGTGCACATGAAGGAAATTGCACGAAGCTATTTTTGGTGGCCTGGATTGGACAGTGCTATTGAAGAGAAGGCAAGAGCTTGTAATGTCATGTCAGGGTGTTAGGAATGCACCCCAGTGGGCGCCCCTACACCCATGGGACTGGCCTGAAAACCCGTGGCAACGTATTCATGTTGACTTCGCTGGTCCCCTTGAAGGAAGCATGTTCTTGGTGGTGGTAGATGCCCATTCTAAATGGCCAGAAGTCTCTATAATGCAGTCCACTACTGCAGCGAGTACTATTCAAAAACTACGGGGACTCTTTAGTCATTTTGGTCTGCCAGAACAACTTGTGAGCGACAACGGACCGCAATTCATAAAATTTTGAAACTCCTCAGAGACGAAGGCAAATGGGATACATCACATCACTTCAGCACCATATCATCCATCCACCAATGGATTAGCTGAAAGATTTGTGCAGACAATGAAACAAGCTTTGAAATCAGCAAGGGGACAACACTCCATTCAAAAGCGTCTGGACACCTTCTTACTTTCCTTCAGAAACACACCTCATGCTACGACCACAGCATCCCCGGCCTTTCTAATGATAGGATGACAGCTGTGCACTTGCTTTGATCTGCTGAAACCTTCTGAACCCCGACAAATTGTGCAACGTCAGCAGCAATATCAAGTCATCAGAGCAAAAGACCGAACCTTTAGCCAGGGACAGCCAGTTTTGGCTCGGAATTATACTTCTGGAGCTAAATGGGTCCCCGCCACAATCATCGCTCAAACAGGACCTGTTTCCTACACAGTCCGGACTGCAGAGAATCTCACCTGGCAGCAACATGCAGATCAGCTGTTGCCAGGTCATGCCAGTCCTCAGGACACATCTTCAGTTGAGTTGCCTGACTTCACCTCTTCTGGCGAGACACCGAATCAAGAATCACCTGTTCCTGACTGTTCTCCTCCATTACTGCTGGTGGCTGAGATACCCCCTTGCCCAGAACAAGCTGATACCACCTCCTCACCTGTTCATGCTACGAACCCTGAGCCCATCGTCAGACCTGCGCCCAAGGTACTTTTGGGTGCAACAACACCAGAAGTTCGCCGTAATCCACCTAGAGACAGAAGACCTCCTCAATGGCTGGATCTTTAGCTAGGGCAAACCCACGGTTATGGGGCAAAATAATTCCCAGGGTTTAGCCGGGAATGGAGGCAGTCTACCCTCCTTCTCTAGTTTACTGTTTGTTTTATTTAGGAGATGTTCTTATTAAGGGGGGAGGAATACGTTGTGTATTTGGTTGTCGTGGTAATAGCACCTTGTTGTTGCTATGGCAGCTGAGTTAGATTATATGGGGATAGCCCAGCCAGTTTTGGCTGGTTTGGTTAGTTCAGTGTGTGAAAATAAATGGCTGCTTTCATGGCTCACAGCTCTCTGTGTCTGAAGTGATTTCTTCCTAAAACTGCTGCCCCCAAGGATACAAACACCCTAGACTCCACTTCTTGGTTTAAAGAGGGGGTTGCAGTTATTGTTCTGATGAAATCACAAGCAAGAATTGCCAGAGCAGCACCAGTGAGTGGGCAGGATTATATCTGTACTGGAGAGACAAGGTGGGTGAGGTAATATCTTTTACTGCACCAATTTGTTGGAGAGAGACAAGCTTTTGAGCCACAAACAGAAGTTGGGCCCGTCACCGTGCCTGGTATGGGTCACAGCTGAGAGGGCCAATCTCAGGTCAGAGTGTCAAAAAAAAAAATGGACAGACACTCCCACACTGGTGGTATATTTTATAATTAGGTTTAACCAAACCAACAAATGTGTGCTCTTGGATCGCTATACTAACCTCATACGGAGCCACAGACAGTCCCCTTAGACATTCCAGCCTGTATTACCACCCAGACAAACTGGATTTCTGTGATGAAAGGTTACTAAAACCAAAAATCACCACACATTAGGTTCTTCCAACCCCAGGCGGCCAGGCACTTACCCCTGTCAATGGATGTTCAGGACCTTACACCAAAGACAATGCTGTAGCCAATCCTTTAGTTAGTTTACTAAAGACTTATTAACAAAGACAGACATGAATTACTAAAAAGTGAAAGCAAATAAAATACATTACAGTTGGATCAAAGTATGTAGTCCAAAATGATAGCAGGGATGTTAAATCTGATAGTTTTTCTATAAGTCTCTCTGAGTTGCCCAAACAGTTTTTGGGGACCTCAGTCCTTTTGTTCAGAATTTCCCGTTAGCATTCACCAGTCCAGAGATGGGGTAGGAAAAAGGTGGCCAGGGGTCTTTGTTCTCCCTTTTTGTACTTTAACCCTTTTTTTGCTGGAATAATCCTGACTGCATTATGTTCCTGGGCATACATGCTTTGTCATCGGTCCTTCATATGAATTGCAATTTGTAGTTTGCAGCTTTTGCGTATGTGCTGTTTGAGGGGTCTTCGGGAATGACGTGCAGGGCGCTTGTTTACAGCTCCTTTTATTATTCCTGAAGAGCTAACCTGTGGGAGTTTCTCAGACTTGCAACATGTCTGAGTTGCAAACATATAGCAAAATTTCATACTTCCACACACAGTGTCAATATACACATTATAACAAGATAATACTCAGCAGATTACAACTTTTCCAGTGATACCTCACAAGGCGTACTTTGTACAAGATATATCATAATTTTGTAAAAGTGATGACCATATTAGTGTAGACTGTCACCTTCCCTTTAGATGGCATCGCAGGTCCAATAAAAGACTTACCTTGTCTCTCTCATATCCTGCGACTGACACAGCTACAACTACATTGCATACATTACTGTATTGGGCAACATAATCTTTCCCCCTCATTCAGGGGTTCCATTTTGTTGCCATGACTTGTTTCAGTTGTTTCCATTTTCTGTCAAAACATCATACTGCTGTACAATTCATTAACCGATTGCTAC
The DNA here is from genome assembly GCF_015237465.2 of Chelonia mydas. Classification (NCBI taxonomy): domain Eukaryota; kingdom Metazoa; phylum Chordata; order Testudines; family Cheloniidae; genus Chelonia; species Chelonia mydas. Next base: position 122,312,557 of record NC_057851.1, on the reverse strand, counting down.
TGAAAGAGCGTGAGGGGGTTAGGATACAACTAACAGATTAACATATCTTGCATCCCGTGTTGATGGATGTTAATGAATTCTCTGCTCTCCCAGCCATGTCACCTGTGATTCAATCTTTAAATGACAAGGTTCAGAAAATAATCTAAAAAATGTGAGCTATTTATATCCTGTGCTCAGAAAAGATGGATTTGTAACCACATTCAGCAGTGTAAAGGATATCCTCTTCAGGTAAAATCTTACTTTAGTTTTATATAGCACTTAAATATAGTGTAGGCAGGCAGAGAGCACACACTAAATTTCCCTCTGCACCATCCCTGAAGAGGATGCAGCATATTCCCTCTTCTGTGCTTGGTGAGCTCCGCTGGCTGGTGCAGCATGGTGATAGTAGAACCAGGGTCCAAGCTCTCCCTTGCAAACACCCAGGTCCTGATTCTGAGTCGATGGAAACTGTGGGTCCTCAGCACCTTTAAGGACCAAGCCCACAGTGGTCATAAGAATACTAGGTAGAAGAAGGAAGTATGCTACCTGTCAGGATATTGACCAGCACCTGCATAGGCCTTAAAAGGAGAGTGGGGAGCTCCTTACATGCTCCCCTCCCCCTTGTGCCTTTCAGCAGGTGCTGGCCAGGATCTGATTCAAAGCTTTCATCTGTAGAACTCAGTGCTTTACAAAGGTGGGTAGGTATAATTATAGTTAAGATGGAGAAGCTATTTCCATCTAACTCCTCTTTGCTAGTTGCTAATAACATTGTGCAAAATGTTCCTCAGAGGATTGGTAGGTGGACCCAGGCCCACCCACTGCCACTGAGTTCCAGCTCAGGGTCCTTAAGTTTGGCAAGCCAAATCAGGGTTTGACTCCAGCCATGCCCTGAGCTCCTTCCTACCTCCCCCTGGTTTCTGCAGACTCTTGAACTTGCTGGTCCAATTGTCCCCGCCTAGGGCGCTGTGTCTGAGTGGCTTTTCAGCAGCTTGCTGGCCACCTTCAGCCTGCTCACTCCTCTGGCAGCCACCTCTGCTTTCCAGTCCTTTTATCTTCCCAGCTGCTTTGAGGCTGCCAATCAGCACTGGCTGGCAGTACCTGCATTAACTCTTTGGTTGCTGGGCCAGCATGGGGTACATACACTCCATGACAGATACCAACATGGTATACAATTTTAAACTAAAGAGTACATCTACAGTGGACTCACTTAAATTGATTCTGGTTCTGGAGATATTACCAGTTTTAGCAGTACTCCTCATCTGAAATATAAGGAATGTTTCTGAAACCTTCATGAGGTTTAAAACCCAAATGAACTTTTTAAATGCTCCCACTCTCAATGTGAACCTATTGATAAAGAGGCTTCACACTTCTCACTACTCTTATGAGTGTCTATAGTTAATCAATATCTTACCCTGTAGCCCTACTGAACTTTCTATACTCCCTGTCCCTCTGATGGGAAGGAACTCTTGAAAAGCACCTCAGAGCTTGAACCAGGGGGAACGTCCATCAGATTTCTTGAATAATGAAAAAGAAAAAAATGTTAAAACTGCGAAATCGTCGAATGAGGGATCAGCTTTCTAATAGCAACTTCTCGGTATTCATATTATCCAGGTGTTGCATTTAGCAATCACATTTTGCTTTTCATTGAAGGTCTTTGGATAGACACCATGGGTGCCATTTTTCAAAGGCATAAATCTCGCCTAAGTACTTAAATCCTCCTTTGTCTGCTATAGCACCAAGCCCTCTGCAACTGCTTAACAAATTAATAACATTCCTAATAAGAACATTTAAACAAATATGAATAATTAACTGCTGGGCTTCGATACAGAGGAGTCAATATAACTTCAGTCTGTCTAAGTAAGTATTAGGACCTACTTCTCATTCACAATGGTCTCTTTACTTTCCTTTGGCAGTGTAAAGGGGGCTTAAAATCAGTGTCAATTACTGTTATGGCCACTTTACACTGCCAGAACAGAGTAAAGGGGCTTTACTGTAAATGAGAATCAGGACCTTTATCTTTAGTTATAAAGTCTTTTTTTAAGTATGATGCAAATACATTAGCTGATGTGTATGGATAAAATAAAGTGAGGATTCTGCATACAACAGATTGAAAAAAGAAATGGGCACATGGATTTAGTAAGAGCAAACTTCAGGCAGAGTGAAGATAGAATGAGAAACCAAACTGAAACTTCACAGCATGAAAAATATACTGTGTACTGTTTTCATTGTTATGAATAATATTAATAGCTAAGTATTGCAATTCAGGAATTAGTTATGGTAGATCATAACTGCACACTATTTAGAAAAGGATGCTGATACATTTATTATAGTGCTAGATAAATTGTCTATATGTTATATGTACATCTCTAGACACTGAATAACTAATTTAAATTGTATTTAGTTTCAAAGGGAATATATTGAGTTAGTGAGGATAAGAAATCCATAATTTACGGGAGGTGGGGTGATAACCAGTCAATATATATGCCTGGCTACAAAGCAGAGGTATTGACTAATTTCCCTTCCTCCTTCTTGAGTGTATTAATGGCAGGGCCGGCTCCAGGCACCAGCGTTCCAAGCAGGTGCTTGGGGCGGCAGTCAGAAAGGGGCGGCAGAGTTTCCATGGTGGCAGCAATTCGGCGGCAGCTTCTCTGTTCCTCCGGCCGCGGCGGCAATTCGGCAGTAGCTTCTCTCCTGCCGGCCGCGGCGGCAATTCGGCGGTGACAGGTTTTTTCAGTGCTTGGGGCAGCAAAACCAGGAGAGCCGGCCCTGATTAATGGGTTTTTAAAAGTCAGTCGCAGCCAGTCAACCAAAAGTGAGAGGACTATTAGATAGAGAGGCACAAAAACACTGAGGGTTTGCTTACACACGAGTTGTACCACTTTAACTATACCAGTATAATTAAAGCAGTACAACCCCAATTATATCAGTATAAGGGTGCTTATGCTGGAATAGCTTTTCTCATGCAGGAAGGGCACCTTTGTATTAGTATAACTGTGTCCAAACTAGGGGTTATACCTGCATAACTATCAGTTAAAATAAATCATACCCCTAAATGAAATAATTATACTGGTAAAAAATCTGTGGGCATGCAGGCCTCAGAATAGGTATTCCAGGGGTCTTCCCTTAAAAAAAATATGGACCTGTAAGATACAATTTCCTGCTTTTAAAATATTTTTTAAAATTGTATAAAGCAAGAAGTAGACCTTGAGCTGATGTTTCTTTGAGATTCTCTACTAGAGGGCAAATAATTCTGGAAGTGGATAGAAATTAGTTAATAATTGCTATATTTGCATATTCAAAATATCCCTGAAAATTAAGTGTCCAGCTTTCTCATGAGAGTTGCCTCTTTATCTCAGCCTCCCAGCTCCTTGCTCAATGCTCAGCATGTGTGCATGCCATGTCCTGCCTTCTACTAGCTAGTGGCAGCATCAGCCAGAACCACTGCCTTTTCCTCCTGCCCCTGCAGGCTCACCCCTCCTTTGCTGTTTTACACACACACATACACAAAGAGCAGGTACTCCCAATCAAAATGTCTTTGACTTCAGAAAAACGAGGAGTCCGGTGGCACCTTAAAGACTAACAGATTTATTTGGGCATAAGCTTTCGTGGGTAAAACCCCACTTCTTCAGATGCATGGAGTGAAAATTACAGACACAGGCATAAATCTATATTGGCACATGAAGAGAAGGGAGTTACCTTACAAGTAGAGAATCAATGCTGAAGTCCAATTTAGTCAGTGTGGATGTTGTCCACTCCTAATAATTGGTGAGGAGGTGTCAATATCAAGAGAACGGAAATTGCTTTTGTAGTGAGCCAGCCACTACCAGTCCCTATTCAAGCCCAAATTGATTGTGTTAAATTTGCAAATGAATTGTATCTCAGCAGTTTCTCTTTGAAGTCTGTTTTTGAAGGTTTTTTTGTTGAAGAATGGCTACTTTTAAATCTGTTATTGAGTGTCCAGGGAGACTGAAGTGTTCTCCTACTGGTTTTTGTATGTTACCATTCCTGATGTCTGATTTGTGTCCATTTATCCTTTTGCGTAGAGACTGTCTGGTTTGGCCAATGTGCATGGCAGAAGGGCATTGCTGGCACATGATGGCATATATCACATTAGTAGATATGCAGGTGAATGAGCCTCTGATGGTGTGGCTGGTGTGGTTGGGTCCTATGATGGTGTCGCTAGAGTAGATATTGGGACAGAGAAGGCAACGGGATTTGTTACAGGGATTGGTTACCGGATTACCATCAGGAATGGCACATACAAAAGCCAGTAGGAGAACACTGGCCAGTGGACACAGACTAACATGGCTACCCCTCTGATACTTTGACTTCAGACTGAGAGAACAGCATAACAAGAATGAACAAACATAGTGTCCGTGTCAGAGCATACACTGTGTACCTCTCCTTTGTAATGGTCTGCAGTTAACTCTGACAACAAAATGGCTGCTTGTTTCTGCAGACAGCAAAGTCAAAGATTGCCTTCCGCACACAGAAAATGAAGGCAAAACAGTTATATAGCTAATGACATCCCCATTCTACACCTCTTGTTCAAGCTCCAGACTCCATGCATGCCATGCTCTGCCTTGGCAATATAGGAAAAATGCCCACTGCTAGCAATAGTGTCAGAAGTCCTGCACAGTGCTGACAGTTGGCCACATGCAGGAGACTGTCCAACCCCAAAGTCCTTGGCAACTCTAGGGAAGCAGTCAGGGTGAGTGGGGAAGCAATGCCTCCAAGTTTCCCCCACTAGCAATAGGTATTTACAAATTCTGGTCCTTCCATAGAAGATGGTATTCTGGTTTTAATAAGCAGGTTTGGATTTAAATAGTACAATGTCCCATTTTTGCATAATCTGTGATTAAAATGATTCCATACAATTTAGCAAGGAATTAAAATATATCCTTACTTGAATGCTTTTTATTTTCCTCCATGTGACCATTCCCACTCCCCTGCAATTTTACAAAAACTGTGTGTCTGTCTAGCTGTCAAATGCCAACCCCAAGTATTCAGAAATTATGGGAGACTGGCTTAAAAATCATCACTTTTTAAAAAAATCTGAGTTCTATTTATTTGCCTCCTGGTATTGGGATTTTTAGCATTCATGTTTTTGAGCTTTTTCTGTGCAGCCATATGAGGGCTAGAAACGTAGGAGTTTTGTTTTGTTTTTTAAATAAAATCTGGGATTCTCCAGTAAGAACCTCATTCCAGCAGCTGCAGCTCTAACAAAACCACCAGCTACCTTGAGACTTGCATTAAAACTGAGAGTTGGCAACACTATCTACATAGAGAAACCCTGAGTCTGCAAGTGGCCTGCACCAACACAGAGCCACATTGACTCGAGTTCTACTCCAGCACAAAAGTCCACTCATGTGGAGTTGCTGCCAGATTCTGGCCTTAGAATACAGGAAATAAATATGGGCCAAATTCTGCTGTTACACCAGTGAGGATTTATAATGGGGTAGCTGACAGCAAAATATAATCAGCTATTTTTTTTGGTAATATATTGTAACATTTTGAATAGTTGAACAGACATACCTACATACATCTAAATACAGGTAACATAGCCTACGTAGGCAATGAAATTTACAATACTTCAACTCTTATATTTGACAGTATGCAATATTAATACTTGTCATTCCCCAGTGAGGAATTTCCAATTCAGGACCTTTTCAGTGACAATTTGTAAATTGTACACCTACATATATCATGAAATTATCAGATCTATATGTCTACTTCTGGCATACATGGTCCAATGTAATAAAAATGCATTACAGGATCTCAAGGAAAAATCATATAGAATTTTAGTAGGAATGAAACAAGTAGGGTTTTATAAAAACATAATATGGTTCTAAAGAAACTATTTTTAAAACCTATAAATTTTAGCTGAGAGTGATATCCTTTCTGTTGGGCTTTGAACTATTTTACAGAATTCTATAGAGGGATATGATTTCCTATTAAATCGATTTAATTGCTTTTGATGGTTTTTGTTGAAATAGTGCAAAGGATGATGGGGTAATGGGCCACTGGAGGGGAAATGATTTTTTGGGGGGTTGGTGTTGTGTGCGGGAAAAGGTTGAAAGACCCCGTTTTGCACTGTTCCACATTATTCAGGGAAGACACCAGGTGTTAGCCTGGAGCCAACTTGTCTAGATTTGGCAACAGGGGTCATTTCAGCGATAGCACTTATTATCCTGCATAGCTGCCTTTCCTGGTTTTTTAAAAAACACCATACCCTAATGTTCCCAGGCTTTGTAAAGTATCTCCTACTAGTGAGGGAGCTGTGAGGTGTTGGAATGCTTTCTTACACAATGGGGTCTGATGGTGCTCAGAAGTTTGCAGGACTCAGCCCTAAGTTGGTTTTCATTTTGAATTGGTCCACAGTGGTTTAAATCCCAGTCGCTTCTATTTTTGCTAGTTCAGCCACATGTTGTTTCAGGAAATAATGAGAGTATTGCATTTACAAGGCCCAGTTCAGCAAACATACATGTGAGTGATTTTACTCATGTGCATAAGAGTTCTTAGGATCAGACATGTAGATATGAAAGAGCACAATGTGCATTTGTTTTTGTCAACAGTAAATTGCTGCAAGTTTTTTTTAATCAAATTCTTAGTCACCAGTTCTAAGCCCTTTATTTATTAAAAAAGAAAGGACATATGTTTATGTTGTGACTTGTAGATATGTGTTCAGTTTTATTTTGTATGATTTTTGTTTTGTTTAAAATGTCAGTTTTCACAAAAGAAAATTGAGATCAAAGCTTCATTAGGTTATACAACAGAAATCAGTGGCATATCTAGTTTAAACTGAATGTCCCTGATGCTATATGTCCTTTTGATGGTTTTCTTCTGAGACATCCGAAGTGAAACAGAGCAGAATAAAATCAATAGAGAAGCTGTGATGCTTCATCAGTGATTAATATGAGGTGTACTGTCATGAATGCCTTTTTGATAGAAACTACAAACGGCTGAGCTGCACAGCAGTTTATGAGAACTGTGGCATAGGGAAGACATGACAGTGTTTATTACTAATTGACTTTCTGGGTGGGTGCTAATCCATGGTAGGATCTGTAGTCTAATCAAAATGAGACTGAGAACACTTGAGGCTGGTCGAATTAATTATACTACCTATTGATTAGAAGTACAGCAGTCACTAGAGACAGACTTATGGTATTTGTGTTTTTCACATTCTAATCTGATTTAATAGAGAGAGAAATTAATGTACCACAATTAAACAGCTAGGCGTGTGAATGGGGATTTGCTGACCATATTGTTTTCAAGTGTAGTGAGGGCAGGGAAGGTTTATTGTGACACTGAATGCAAAAACCATTAATATAGCCTGCCTGCCTTTAGTCATTCATCTTCTATACTCTCTTTTATGTCTAGATGGGAAGGCCCTTAAGTGTAGGCCACCTCTTATAAAGAGCTGAGCTAGCACTGTGAGATGCTGAGTGCTCTCTCGCCTCCCATTGATTTAAGTGGACGGTGAGGGTGTTAACATCTCATACAATAGTGGCATTTGTGAGGGCTGAGCCTGATAGTTATCACATGCCAAGACATCAGTGGTTCCCCCAAAATACTGAAAACCATTTAAAATGGAAATTCCAACCCCAGACAGGAGGGAATTTTTAAATGAGATTTAAATGTTGTTGGCCCTAAATTCCTCAGCGACGTTGCTTTAATTGAAAGCTTTGAATACACGGAGAACTTTTTTTTAATGGGGTGGTAAGTCTGCTTTCAATGCAGTCATGCCAGCACGAAGTAATGCACTGATAAATCAGGCCCAATACAATATTACTCTTTGGCCCCATTGCTAGTACCCTCTCTTACTCACATCGAGTTGCACAGTACCACACTTCACAAGCTGATCTTGTTTCAGTTGGACGACTCATGGAGCAAGGCAGGGCTTCTCAATCTTTTTCCTTTTAACCCCCTCCTCCTGCAACATACTGTAAAAACTCCAGGCCCCGCTGTGCCACAACAACTGGTTCTCTGCATATAAAAACCAGGGCTGGCGTTAGGGAGTAGCAAGCAGAGAAACTGCCTGGGGTCAGATGCCTCACGGTGCCCCATAAAGCTAAGTTGCTCAGGCTTCGGCTTCAGCCCCATGTGTTGAGGCTTGGGGCCCCAGGCTTCAGCACTGCGCAGTGCGGCTTTGGCTTTCTGCCCTGAGCCCTGGTGAGTCTAACACCGGCCTGGCTTGGTAAACCTCTGAAACCTGCTCACGATCCCTCGCGGGGGGCCCGGGAGAACCGCTGAAGTAAGTATCTATTTAGCATTGACCAAAGGGGGTGTAATGGGACCCATTGATAGCACAGTGCTATTAGTGCAGATTAGATCGCATCTGATTCTGCTCTCAAATAAACCAATTTAATCCCATTGACTTCAGTGGAGTTTCTGCAAATTGATGCTAGTGAAAGGGAAAGAAGAATCAGTCACTCGGAATTGTGTTTTGAAGATACACTGACATACTAATCCTTAACAGTACCATGAAAATGGCCAAAGTGCAGCAGCTGTGAGAGTATGTTGGTACAATTAGTTCTTTTCAGAGGCAGTAATAAAAAGCCATGTACATTTTAATGAGGATCCTACATCATGAGCATTTGATTTCAATTATCAACATTGAAACCAGACATTTTAACTTGTCTCTTTATTCTGGACTTGGCTTTCTTTCCCCCTGCCTCATTATTGTTTAGCCTGGGCATCTGCCTACTTTAGCTGATGCTACTGGACAATATATGAATGTAAATTCTCACTGATCTCAGTGTCTGTCTGTGGGCAAAGATTTCTGACAGCTGAAGGTTCTTTTACATCATACGTTCTTCACAAAAAGTAAGACTGAGCAAGGGGAGAGGCTTAATGTCAATGGGATTCTGGCTCCTAAGTGCCTAACTCCCTTTTGAAAATGAGATTTAACCTTTTAAATCAATTAGGTGTTGCAACACCAAGCACAGCAATGCTTAAATACCTTTAAAAATCTGGGCCCCAGTGACTCTTACATTTTCCTAAGGTTCTTTTCTATTCAATCTTTTCTTAATAAAGAAAGCAAGACAACAATAGTCTAATTGACAGCATAACAATAACTTACCCTGATAACTGAGAAAATGGTGATGATTCTGCTGTTTATTAAGGCTCTAGTGTCCTTAGTATAAGAGCTTGAGAAAAGCTGAATAAATAATACTGCTATGCTGAGAGGTACTGAGGACTGCTTGGATCACAAATCTCTTTGACAGGTTTCAGAGTGGTAGCCATGTTAGTCTGTATCAGCAAAAAAAACAACAACAAAAACAAAACAAAACAAGGAGTGACATATCCTTTAATTAACATAACTTTGAGGATGAACTCAGAAGCCCCCTCTAAAGTAAAAGGGTGTTATGAACTTGCCCAGGGGGTTGGCCTGAGTGGGTGAAGGGGTTTGGGTTGAGTTTTGTTTTTAGTGGGGGCTAGGTGTGAGGGAAGGCAAAACTGGGAGCACCTGAGAGACAGCCAGCTCCAGAGAGCAGCTGAAGGCACGATGTCAGAACCTGGGGAGAGGATTTTGAGTCAGGAGTGCAGGCTGAAAGAGCGCTTTTGGTTCTATGAGTAAAATAAGCTGTTTCCAGATATTTGGTTCCTTCTGTGTTCAGAGAGACAGGACTTTGTACGTTCTTTGTAGATAAATAAAACTGCACCCAGGAAATACCCAAATCACCAATTTCTACTCCCAAGTGGAACATCCTCAGGGCCCCAGACTTTGACTAGCTGCTCAGGTCAAAAAGGAGCAACAATACTTTCAGATAAAAGTATTCTTGTTAGCTCATGCTTTCCTTAGCTACAGTCAATCTGCCATATACCCTCTTCAAGACAATCTTTTCTTTTAAATTTGGTACTCTGGTAAAACTCCCCAGATCAATGAACAAGGAAGAAATGCCTATGAAAACACAATCAAGAACCATTTTGGTGAGTGAAGAAAGATTAGGCCACACAGTTATTTGTTTAAAGTATTGTCAGACAGGTAATGAAGTCAGTTATATAAAATGCAAAAACTATAGGGCATGTTGTCATTTAATAATCTTTCAGTTCTTCTCTGTATATAACAGAAAGCTTCGGTTTTCTTTCTACCTTCTCTGTAGTTTTCTGCTTTGCCTTTCATAGGAGTCCTTCTCTAGCTTTGTTTTGGTTCCTCAGTTAAGATTCTATTTCACGTATTATTATTTATTTATTAAGCATCCGCTGAGTGTTCAGTGCTGTACCAGACATACAGAGAACATGGTTCTTCCAAAAGGGGTTTACTGTCTAAGGTCCTCATCTTGAAAACATTTTACCTAGGTTTGGCGCTTTATGCCCATGAGTACTCTTATGGAGTCTGAGGCTTTATCTACGCTGCCAATTGAACAACAAAACTTTTGTCATTCACAGGTGCTTAAAAAAGCCCCTCCCCACCCCCCAAAAAAGACAAAAATTCTGCTTCTGCAAGTGGCAGTGTAAATGGCTCGTTTTCGGCAGAAGTGCTCTCCTGTTGACAACGCAAACCCCGCTCGTAGGAGGTGGAAGTATTTTGTTGGCAAAAGTGCCAACAAACAGCGTTTACGCTGCCCGACTTTTAGCGACACAGCCTTCTTGCTAAAAGCTGTGTAGTGTAGACAAAGCTTCAGGCTACCCACGTGCACTTCTTCCCCAAATAAGTTTAATGAGACTACTCATACGCTTAACATTGTGCAAGTATTTGTTTGCAAGAGTGGGACCTAAATAAGAAGCTTATAGGCTAAATGTTTGTATTTGTTATCAGCTGTTTTCTCCTTGGCAGTTAATTTAGTTCTAGACATAAATCTGCAAATGATATACTTGTACTTACTCCAGCAGTATATGGGGAAAATCAGAGTTCTCTGACAATTAGAACATTACTGCCTTTCTAGTAATTAATTATATTGTTGTTACTGCTTTTGGCCTGAGCAGTTAGCCAGTTTTCAGGTGGGTTGTTTCTGTTAGGAAAAGAAATTAATTGATGATGGAGTCAGGCATTTTTTTGATTCGGTCCCGTTTCTTTACAAAGAATGTACACAAATTCCTGTTTCTCTGAACACACACCATCAAACAATACCTAGCCCCCTCCATTTGCATTCAGCCCCCCAGCAAAACCCCTCCACCCATATAACTCGGCTTCTGATTGGCCTAGCATGTGGCCTGTGTTGGCTTCTATCATTTAGGCTTTTTTACTCCAAAGAGGAGCTTATCTGCTTCTTACATTTATCCTAAACGAAGGGCAGCTGTGCTTGGCAGCTTCAACAAGGTTTCACCTAACCTCTGTCACAAAAATATAAAGCCCAGTAAAACTTTTTATTCCCAGATTACCAAAGGGAGTTCTAAGATGAGCTCATAGCATGCGTAGTTGTATTTCCTGATGCTGGTAGCAAAAATTATCTTCTCATGGCTTATGTCATTCTATAAATTACTCACATGGTATAGAATGACTAAGGCCTCTTCGTGTAAGGTTTCAGAACCTGCCAGTCCAGTTAGGAAATTTGAAATAGCTGAAGTTTGCCCAAACTCACGGTTTTAGAAACTGAGCACTATATTCTGAGCTGGTGTAAATTGGAGCATTTTTATTGACTTCAGTGGAACAAAGCTGACTTACACCAACAATCTGGCTGTGAGTATAATGCATATGCAGTAGATGTGGTAGAGGGTTAAAATCATCTAGCAAAATGGTATGAGACTAGTGCCACTGCACACGTGCAGTCTAACGGGGTATTCATTAAACAGAGGTTGTTCATAAATAGGGCCCTTCATTTTCGGTTTTTATTTTATTTAATTTTTCCTGGAAATGTTTATTACTACAACAACAAAAACAGGTGAAAATGCGTGCCAAAAAAAGTAATTTTTCTGGGTAAGTATCAGGGTTTATTTTGGTAGATGGAAGGACGGGGGGGAAGTATTCAGGAGATTAATGCTTAGAGAAATGGAATTCAGTGTGGTTTGCTGCAGAACTAAAACAGAACTCAGAACACAGTGCCACCTCTGAGTTTAAGAAAACAATATATCTCTGATCCCCAAATAAAACTTTTAACTTGAATAAACAGTTTACTGTCATAGACTTAGAACTATTAGCCTATAAATATTTACATTTAATAATTGGGCCACATCATTTGCAGTGCATACACTCAAACTTCATCGTTTTCTCCTGTTTTTGTTTTTTTAAGACTTTCAAATACTTCCTTGTGTTCTGAAATGTATTTGGCTACATATTTTCATTTTCTTCTCATTTTAGTATGTCAAATCTTTAAACCATTAGCTGCTAACAGCTTTAAACGTGTATGTGGTGGGTGTGAGATTCATCAGTATGTTCAGATGCTCATGCATGCCTGTTTGTTGTGTTTATCTTCTAGATTAATATAGCCTTACTTCAATAGACAGCTTTGCATATACACAGAGACTAATGTATATTATCATAATACATATATTTCATGCAATGTATTGTATTTTCCTAACGAAACAAGTTTTTTTTAATATATTTGAATGATACAAACGTAGAGTGAAAATAGGGGGGAAAATATAATACTTTTTTGTAAAATCCAAGATTTTTTCGATTAAAAATTGGTTTAAACTAAAAAAAAGGCGGGCTTATTCATAAAAAGAAGCAGGAAGGATATTTGAAGGAGAGACATGGTCTGTTGATTGAGGACTGAGGGTATATCGCCACTGTAGCTGGGAGGTGTGATTCTCAGCATGGGTTGACAAATTAGTGCAAACTCAATTCGACTTAGTGTGCTAAAAAGAGCAATGTAGATGCTGCAGCACTGGTGGTGGCTTGGGGTACCTGCCCAAGCTCAGACTCAGGGGCTGAGTAGATTAGTGTGGACGTATACTGGGAGTCAGATACTCTGAGTTCTGTTCTTAGTTCTGTCATAAACTGCTGAGAGACCTTGAGCAAATTACTTCACCTTTCTTTGCCTATTTTCCCACAGAAAATGGCAATAACAACTCCCTCCTGTAGATCATTGTCATTAGTGCTTTGAGTTCCTCTGCTGGAAAGCATTAAAAATGTATGAAGTGTAGAGCTCTAAATCTGGAAGAAATACAGGCAACTCTAATTTTTTTTTTTATGCTTCAATGTTTGCTACACTGGAGGCTTTAAAGAAGTAGCTTTCCTTTTAATTAAATGGAAGGTTTCATTACTCGTAAGCAGATAAGGGCTTAGTATGAAAATACCAGTACTATTCAGAACTACCAAATCAATTTCAAGCCATCTGTGCATCATCTCTAATTAATAAGGTTCTCTGTTACAAGGTTGTCTGAACAATAACAGGCTAGTCTTTGTATCTGTTTGAGCTACAGTCTATTAGTTTTTCATCTCATGTATTTATTTTTTAATATTATGGAAAAGATGTTCATGATTTTTCCTTGCCAAAAGAACCCAAACAAGCAGAGTTGCTGTTGTAAGGAGAAGTTTTTAAAATCTGCTTCCAAAGTGTGGAGGTGCTTGTGTGCAGGGTCTCTGCTTGTAATCAATGTACACAAAAGCTGCCATTGTGTTTCTGTGCATTCTGGAAGTGTGAACGTAAGACCTAGTGGGATGTAAATTTCCAGCAGTGAGAGTACTGTCATAAAGTATAATGGTTTTCAGGGGAAAAAGAGGGGGAAATGAATAAGGACAAATCAATTTTGTTTGTATTACAATCAAATGTTTGCAGGCTGCCTACGTATAGAGTGGCTTCATTTCTTTTGTTCCTGGAAAATGATGAACTGAGGTTGATAGAGGAGATTAAGGAAGAAGAGGAAAAATTAATAAATATTTTTTCACACACAGAATTTGTAAGCTGTGAATCTGAGCTAATAATAGCAAGTTGTCAACTATCCAGTACATATTAACATTAACCAATTGTTTCAAAGCTATTCAAAGCCTGTTGGAAGTGAATTAACCACAGTCAGGGTTTGACAGCTATAAAAATAATGCATTTTGTGCCTGTTGAGTCAGGGATTACAGAGGCAATGAAAACAATAGACGTGGAAGGGTATTGTGAGGCTGAGGAATACATCCCGGTTGTGGCTAAAGAAAAAGGGCCTGATCCAGTTAGATGGGGAGTGCTTTGTGTAAAACCTCAACTCCCAATTAAGTTACTGGAAGATGAGGATGCTGTGCACCTGAAGTGACTCACTTGGCAAACTGCAGAATCAAGCCGACATACTATGTACGTGTGTTGCAATGATGCACATTAGGGTACATTTACCAATCTTCTCATGTGCTGATGGGAACTTGGAGGATCCTCTGAGGGGGGAAGATGATTTGGGAGCCATGAGTAGTTCGATGGAGGTGTCTGCCTAGTGTACAGCAGAAGTTTAACAAGTAAATAGAATGCTTGAAGAAAGGGTATAAAATGAGAGAGAAATAATTATAACTATGATGTTACCGGGAAGAATAGTAAATCTTGATCTGAAGTATATGGTTTCATATAGGCATCATCTTGAGATAGCTCTATAGTGGGAAATGAAAAGGTCCAGAGAAGAGTAATGAAAATGGTTAGCGGTATTGCAGCATTTACTTAAGAGACTGTAAAGCTAAGATTATTTAGCTTGGAAAGAGGAAGACGTAAAGGGACTTGAATGATCTCTTCAGAATTACAAGGGGCACATAAAACCGTTCAGTCATGCCTTTATAACCTGTCTGATCATAGGAAATCAGAGATTTTCATGAAAATTAAAGGGCACTAAATTTGGATCTACTGAAAGGAAGTAATACCTTAATGTGGTTTATAACCATGCTGTAGAATTCACTGTCACAGGAGGTCACTGAGAGACATGTATTGTGGCTGGAATTAATATAGGGCAAAGTAATTTTATGACAAAACTCTTTTTAGTCATATGCTAAAATAAGGATGAATAAAATATTATGCTTCAGGGTGTAAACTGATTGCATATGGGCTTCAGTGAGACATACAATACTGCCCCACCCAATGTATATCATGCAGTTGGCTAGGTTTACTGGTTTGTGGTGGTGGTGGTGGGTTTTTTGTTTTTGTTTTTTGTTTGTTTGCTTTATTGCTTTCTTCTCACACAGTAGTTATTGGCCAGTGAAGGAGGCTAGATACAGAATTGGAAGGAACAACAGTATGATCTTTATGGCAAATCCAATGTAACCTTGAGGACTATGTTAATAGTGACGCAGGTGCAGATCCCACATTCTTATTGCTTATCATGAATCCATTAAAAAAAAAAGGCTACCAAGCATAATTTCCAGCTCAGGGACAGCTGCACAGTGGCTGTCTGTCTATGGTGACAATTACATATTGCTTCTGTGCGTTTGTAGACTTGCCGAATTACATTATATCCTGTGCAGCATATTTTAAAACCTGCTGAACAGTGAATATTGAGAAACATGGCAGAACTGGTGCACAATACAGTGCTCTAAGGACTTCTCAGACTAGATTCAAAGAGTAGACATTGAGAAGTCAATATAAAAGTTGGTAGTAGCAGTACTGTGTACTGCTAATGCCATCTAAGGTACTATGGAACTAACACTCCAATGCCTTGATGTTGAGGCTAGACAAATTCAGACTGGAAATAAGGTGTACATTTTTCCACAGTGAGGGTAATTAGCTATTGGAACAATTTACCCAGGGTTGTGGTAGATTCTTCATCACTGGCAATTTTAAAATCAGGACAGGATGTCTTTCTAAGGCTACATCTCCATTACATACCACAGGTGGCGGCATGCAGTGCACATGTAGCTACACACCACAGGGAAAAGCAGGCCGCCTCCATTCTCTCACATCATTATTGTATGATGTCATCTCAGGGCAAAGCTAAGGTTGTTTGGGGGCCACAACTGCGGGGAGATGCCAGACTTCTGCCTTAAGTTCAGGATCTGAGACGGGAATTCAAATGTTTAGAAAAGGTAGGAGTTCCCATCTCCCCTCGGCAAAGGGATACGAGCTGGGAGACTATCTGGTGACCATCATGAAGTAGACAAAGAGCTTCCTTACCAGCAGTAATCCTTGCTCTCGGACTGTATTGTCTCAGCAGAGCCACTCTGACCTTCACTGTACTTTGAAAAAAAACCCAACCTTCTCCCCTTGCTCCAAGAGGGCTGAGAGGAAGGATGTTCCAGTGGTTAAGCCACTAGCCTCAGACTTGGGAGACCTGAGTTAAAGTCCCTGTTTTGCCACAGACTTCTTGCATGATCGTGGGCAAGATACCTAGGCTCTCTGTCCCTCAGTTTCTCATCTGTAAAATGAAGCTGATGATCCTTTCCTACTTCACGGATGTTGTGAGGATTTAATATGTAAAAGATTGTGAGGCACTCAGATACTATAGTAATAGGAGTCATATAAGTCCCTAAGATAGATGGATGGAAATGAGGGGGAGTGTTATTTATACCTGAGGTCTATGGAATATTAGGCTCAAAGGTGTGTGTTCCAACTGTTGAGAATGTTCCATGGCTAGGCAGGTGTCTCCTACAGTGACTCTCTATGTAACCAATACATTCGGAGAGCAAGCGTTACTGCTGCTAAGTACCCCCTTTATCTTACTATGTTTTCCATCTGGTAGAATAGCAAACTCTATCATTGCCCTTCCTCTCCCCTGGCCTCCCCCATGTTTTAGGGTGTAGGATATTATTAGGATATGTTTACAAAAGTGAGTTGAAAGAGAAGCATAGGAGAGGTCTACAAGTCAATCTTCCAATGTGTGTGGTGGTGTTGGTGGCTTTTTCTTTTTTTTTTTTTAACCAATTCTTCTTTTGAAGTCTTGAATATCTCTCTCTCTCCATGTTTTCTAACTACTGCTAAACATACTTACATACCTGTTGAGTGGTTTGCTCTGGAATGAGCATAAAAAAATCCTGTATGGGTCACACCATATAATTAAATCAACCTGAGAAATAAAACATCCCTTTGTCCTGAGGCATGAAAGAGATGAGGGCTAATTAATAGCATTAATGAAGTCTTAAAGCTGTGAAAGGCTTTGTGACCATGAGGTCACCCCCCAGCATGAGTAAGTGAGGAATAGCAGGGAACCTTGGATCTAATGACCATTAGCAACATGAAATTAGCATAGTAAGGCCAGGTCTACACTAAAAGTTAGGTCAACCCAGCTATGTCGCTCAGGGATGTGAAAAATCTATACCCTTGAGCAGCATAGTTAAGTCGATCTTACCCAGAGGTGGGCAAACTACGGCCCGCGGGCCACATCCGGCCCGCGGGACCATCCTGCCCAGCCCCTGGGCTCCAGGCTGGGGAGGCTAGCCCCCAGCCCATCCCCTGCAGCGATGCCGCTTCACCGCGCCGCCAGTGCTCTGGTCCACCGCTCCTGCCGGGCAGCGCGGGTGGCGTGGCTGGCTGCGGCAAGGCTGCATGCTCCTGCTGCTCTGAACAGCATGGTAAGAGGTTGGGAGGTTGGATAATGGGCAGGGAGTTCCGGGGGCCAGTCAGGGGACGGGGAGCAGGGGGCAGTTGGATGGGGTGGAGGTTCTGGGGGGAGCAGTCAGGGGACGGGGAGCAGGGGGGGTTGGATGGGGGTGGGGTCCCGGGGGGCCTGTCAGAGGGTGGGGGTGTGGATAGGGGTTGGGGGGCACTCGGGACAGGGAGCGGGGGGGGTTGGATAGGGGGTGGTTGGGGGGGTCCCAGGAGGGGGCAGTGAGGGGACAAGGAGCAGAGGGGGGTTGGATGCATCAGGGGTTCTGAGGGAGGCAGTCGAGGGGTGGGGGCCAGGCTGTTTGGGGAGGCACAGCCTTCCCTACCCGGCCCTCCATACAGTTTTGCACCCCGACGTGGCCCTCATGCCAAAAAGTTTGCCCACCCCGATCTAACCCCTTGGTGTAGATAGTGCTAGGTCAATTGAAGAAGTCTCCCGTCAACCTAACTACAGCCTCCCAGGGAGGTGGATTTAGCACAGCAACAGGAGAGTCACCCCCACTGCTGTAGCAAGTGTCTACACTGAAGCGCTAGCTGTGGCTGTGCCTCAGTTGTGTTTCAAATGTAGACACAGCCTCAGTAATGAGCAAATATAGATCACTGTATTCTCAACTCTGTGTTCAAAAATTCTATCAGATTCCAACACGCGTGAGACTGGCTTTGAAACCATGAATATTGTTTTTAAATAGAAGTGAGTTTGTAGTATTTGCCTTCTGGTTTTTGAGTTAGAGTGCATTCTTCATCTTTTCAAGTTTTTTTTCCCGTACAACCAAGAGGGCTAGAAACTTACTTTTAAAAAGAATTTAAGGTGAGTTTCCCATGTAATCACTTACATCCAAAAGCTGGGGTGGGTGGGTCGGTCTCGACAGGTAGATCAGAGTTTTATGTATATTAAAAAAAATTCTGACAAATGTTAAGAGAAAGAAATCACTAAGGTCCCAAGCCTGAAAGCACTTACACACAATAATTTTTTTTTTAGATTGAGATGTATCAGAATGCGGAATAACTTTACAAAGAAAGTGCTATAAGCTCCATTGCTTGGAACATGGCAAATGAGCCCAAACACCATCAAATGTACTGTAGGGAAAAAATCATGTATTGGCATACAATTCTGTGATCCTCTCTGCAAACTGTGGGCCTGGTTCTGCAATGAACTCCTCATGAGTGAACTCCTGCACACATGGGAAGCCCAGCTGATTTCAGCAGGACTCTCTGAAGACTCAAGGGTCTATCTGTGTGGAGCTCATTGCAGTACTGGGGCCTGAGTCAATTACATGACCACATATTCTCTTGAGATCTTAAAATGCAGCTACATGAAACACCTTTTAAGAACTGAATCCATAAAGTGTTTAACCTCGTCTGACAGAAGTAATGATGTTTAACCTTTTTCATATTTTTTTACCTTGTTTACTTCCACTGTTTTTTATAAATAAGAAGTATAGAGATTAGGGCATTGTTTTTAAATGTACAGTCTAGATGTACCATACTAGACTAATTCAGGTTTCAGAGTAGCAGCCGTGTTAGTCTGTATTCGCAAAAAGAAAAGGAGGACTTGTGGCACCTTAGAGACTAACCAATTTATTTGAGCATAAGCTTTCGTGAGCTACAGCTCGCTTCATCGGATGCATGAAGTGAGCTGTAGCTCATGAAAGCTTATGCTCAAATAAATGTGTTAGTCTCTAAGGTGCCACAAGTCCTCCTTTTCTTCATACTAGACTAAGTACAGTAAATACAGTCGTTGTTTTGTCAGACCCCTAGCAGGCCACAGTATTTTATTAGAGAAACTGCCCTGCGTTAAATTTCACAACAGAACTTTTATGAAGCAGGGAAATGCTGTGATAGCAACACACTTGTTTTTGCCATAGAAATAGTTCTAATGTTTATCTCTGTGGGCGACTAATCAGTAAATTATGAGCCTAACACAGCTGTGCTTGGAGAGTGTTATTAATTTTGCTCTACATACTAATGCTAGCCTGAGATTAATCAATATACATTCAAAGTTCTGTATTGGAAAAGTAAAACAGAGTTTTTCAGAAATGCAACAAATAGGATTGCTATTTGGTTATACTGATTAATCTGTATTTTTATATTGTAAGGCAAAGGTTTTCAGAGCAATGAACGGCAGCTTTTTGCTTGGCTATACATTTAATAACCTTATATCTGAAATATTTGCCATTTCTATTATAGGGATTAGAACCGTGTTTTAGATCTAATGTGAAAATGGCTTGGCAGCTGCTAAAGCATGTGGGCCGTATTCTGTTGTAAACTACAGCTTTGTGACTCCTTTGAAGTCAGTGGGGTTTCATTTAGGGTTTTAAATCCTTCCCCTGTCGTACTTGGGGACCCAACTTGGGGCTTGTTTACACTTAAAAGGTCCAGCGGCACAGCTCTCCCATTGGTGTAAGTAATCCACCTCCTGAGAGGTGGTAGCTAGATCAACATGGGGAATTAGGTTAGTTTAACAATGCTGCTCTGGGATGTGGATTTTTCACACCCCAGACCAATTTAGTTAAACCAACCTAATTTTCTAGTGTAGACCAGGCCTCAGTGTGGGAATATTTGATCCACTCTCAGTCAATGCAAGCACGCTGGCAGCTGAGTTCCAGGAGGGACTGCCACCTCTTGGTTCATACCTGTCCTCTCTCCACAAGGGGAGAGCCAGGTCAGTGCCTCTTCTGTCAGCTGCTGGCACCTGCGCTCCATCATAACCCAGTGTAAACTGTCCTGCTGCTAGGCCTGGTCTGCACTAGAAAATTAGGGCGGTTTAACTATGTTGGTAAAGGGTGTGAAAAGTCCACACTCCTGAGCAGCATAGTTAAGTTAACCTGTGTCCTCATGTAGACAATGCTAGGTTGACAGAAGAATTCTTCCTTTGACCTACCTACCGCCTTTCGGGGAGGTGGATTATGTACGCCACTGGCAGAATCCCTCACGTCAGCACAGGAAGTGTCTATGCCGAAGTGCTACAGTGGCCCAGCTGCACCGCTGCAGTGTTTTAAATATAGAGAAGCCCTACGTAGCAGCAGCTGGAAGGAGAGGAGCCTGCTGCTTGGCCTGAAGTCTGCTACTTTGAATCAATGATTCCTCTCCCCACACCCCCTATACCTTGTCTTAACCAGGGTGCTGGTGAAGGAGAGATTGGATCATGTGGTGGTGGGATGGAGAGAGGGGAGACCAAGAAGAATGCAGGCAGAAAGGGGATCTGAGGGAAGACTGGCTCTTCTGGGGTCTTGGCAATAAGTGAAAGTCTCAGCTTTCATTTTTTTTAAATACTATGGCCTACTCCTGCCCCATTAGCTGGGTTGCAGGAGGCTGGGAGAATGGGAATTGAAACCACGTTTTTGTGGTGTGTGGTGCTGCCTCTCACCAGCCGTCCTAGTAGCAGAAGCTACTGCGTTAGGGCTTGGAGTGCCTGCTATTTGTGAAGATGTACAGCTTCAACATATTTGCAGCTTCTGTGAATCAGATCCAAGCCATACTGCTATGACCCTGTCAACCCTGGGAAAGGAGCTGTCTTTGAAAGCTACATTAAAGTATGGTTGCAGCGCAGCTCCCACGAATCATGTTCTGCATGATTTTGGCTGGCTGGGGCAGATGAGCTCAAACCATGTCAGCTGTGTTCAAAAAGTACATTGGAACTCACCTAATATTTGAACATGGCTATACCGCAGCAGCTATCCAAACTGTGCTAACAAGCAGTTTCACAAGAATTGCACTGTAAGAGTGTTGTCAACAATGCTTTCCATGAAAGAATCCAATATTTCCAAATGTTTTTTTGAAGCTGAGACCCTCTTCAAGAAATAGAACCCAACTGTATCTCCTGGAATGTCATCATGGGCTGTATAAGTTAAGATGTTTAAGCCATTAAACATCTTCTGCATCCTACTCCCCCTGCTAGTCCTTTCTGTGTGCCGATGAGGTATGCCCTGCACATAGGAAAGGCTGGTGCAGATCTTCATCGTATATTTTCTCCCCTTCCTTACATGCTTTGAGCGGTGACACATTTAACAATGATGACATTTGAGGGCTTATCATTGACATCTGATTTAGCACCCATAAAAAAGAATGGGGCAGTTCACACTTCAGAGAGATCATTTCAGACTCTACACTCTCCAGCAGACATCAGGTCATATTTTGAAGGTTGTCTTTGCAGTGATACAGCTAGAGACTAACCTTAAAATGAAAGCTAAGATCCAGGAGAATTTCTTTGTTCCTTGATTTGATTAATGGTCTATTAATTAATGTGACTGATTGTGATTTGAATTTCTATAGGAATTTCCTTGTTACCAGAATTTTTTTTATACAAACCTTTCCTTGGGTTGAGTTGAAGTGACCACCATGCAGTAGATTATGTCACTTGTCTTAAATCTCTGAGGTATGGAATCAATTCTTTTCTGTAGCATCTCTGTGGAAAAAAGCAATAGCAGTCCCCACCAACCTCCCAGTGAATAGATATTTCAGTCTGTACTATTCCACAAATAAACAATAAGATTGCATGTCAAACATCAAGGAAAAATATCGACTCAGAATAAATGGAAGTATTCTTATACTGGAACAAAATGGTCACACTTCAGTGGTTGTATTTCAGCTCAGTTGTACACTATTTGTAAAGTGCTTTCTGATCTCAGGACACCTATATTCTGAATGTAGCATGTATTCACTGCTCATGAAAAAGGTAGCTTCTGTAGGACCTTACCCTGGTTCGCAAGAAAAGATTTCAAAGTCAGGTTACTGGCGGGGTAATGAATTTAAGATGTGTGTTACCATGTTGCGCTCTCTTAGATTAGGTGGTATTGCATTTAGATCATATGGTTCTCTTTATAAAAAATCTTGTTCTACAACTTCATGATCAGGAGCATCCATTTTATATTTTGAGCTAAAAAAGCAGCAGAAGTGAAAATACTTAATTATGTCCTCCAACATATGCTTAGAAGTATTCAAAACATACATTAAACATTATAGGTTTAGAAGTTTACAGCAGAATTAATTGTATATTGTTATTGTAGGTTGACGATAAACAACACAAAGCACTAATTTGGTATTGCACGTGTGAGAAATGGAGTCTATACTTCTATGTTTGTGTTTAAAAAAAATGTAGTCAGTGTTACATTGCTAGATTTATTGATGCCACAAATGGAATTAATAGGTTACTTTGGGATTTGAAAGAATGTACTTAATTAAATGAAAAATGTCAAAGGCTATCAGTGACTTAATATGATGAGTTGTCAGTTCTTTGCCCGTTACGTAGGCATTAGATTAATCAGACATCTCGTTATTGTACTTTCTGCTCTAAGCTCCTTACAACCAATTTCACATACTTGTTGGATGACTGGGTAGACATACACCATATGTTGAAATCCCCCTAGGCATTTGTTGAAGCATTATGTTTGCTCATCTCATAAGTAGACAGGAATGAGTCCGCAAATAGAAGGCTGTGTACAACCCCACAGCTTGGTGGTTTAAATGAAATGAGTCATGCTACAATTCAGAGGGAAAGGCCGTCTATACAGCTGGACTCATGTAAGGCTATGAGAAAGGATCACATAAAATTGTGAACTCACCAAAATTATAATGGGTTCAGGTTCTGTTAAGAGGAAACAGTCCTAAACTTGATTAGATGGTATTCACATAGCTTTGCCTTACGCTCTTGCCATTGTCCTTCCTGCCCTGGGGTCCACCCAACCTTATCTTAAATGGGTTTGGGTTTTTTTGGAGCCCTAAAGCCTATCCCCATTCCTCCTACATTGTCCTCTAGGGGATGAGGGGCTCCATAGTTCTTCCCTGGGTCTTCTGGGTGTCTGTCAGATAAGGGCTACTACTCCCTAATCCATACAGTGCCACCTGTGCACACACCACTGCCCCCAGGGGGAGATCAGCACATAGTGTAACACTGGTGTCGTATATCTATAGCAAGGAGTTCTGAGAATGCCATGGTAGCCATGAGCACTAACACTGACCTGTTCATGTTGTTTACTGCTCCCTTTCCTGTTTCATTATGGTATTATGAAGTGCATAGATGCCCTGTTTTTAGTATTTACAAGTAAAATGAACCGAAGGTGATTTTAAAATTGGTTTTACTTCATCTGCCTTAAGATGGGGTCAGCTGTTTCAGGCAAAATAGGAACCACCATGAACCTTTTCCAGATCTTGAATGGGACCCACACAACTGTTTTTTGAGGTTTGAAATGTTTTTTGGTAACTGTTTTTTCCCCAATGTGTACTCTGTTTTCATAGCTCTTTCTGAAAGACAGAGGGTTTGTTATGATGTATCAAACCTATTTTTTTATTTTTTATTTTTTGGGTCCATTTTTCTCTTCAGTATCCCATTTCAGAGAATGCTGGGTGTTGTCTGGAATTGGTTGGTAGTATCACTGTAGCTTGAAGCAGGGCTTTCTTTGTGTAGCCCAAAAAGGGATGTGACAGCTGCATTAATAAAAGAAATCAAGGCCCAAGTTTTCAGAAGTTATTTTAGAATTTTTTAGTATCTCAGTTTCTGGGAGCCCAACTCAGTTCACCTTGGGCCTGTTCTCAGTAGGAGTTAGGTGCTTTTTAAAATCCTAATAGGTGCATATCTGCATTTTAGGTGCCTAAATATCTTTGAAAATCTGGCCCTGAATGCGTTAATATTGAAGTATTTCCCTCATGACCCCTGTGAAGTAGGGAAGTGTTGTTATCCCCAACTTACAGATGGGAAACTGAGGCACAGAGCGCCTAAGTGACTTGCCTAAAGTCACAGAGGAACTCTGTGGTGCAGCAGGGTCTTGAAACCAAATCTGCCTAGTCTCAGGCTAATGTCCTAATCAATGGGCTGTCCTTCCTACCTGTTTCCCACCCCCATCTTTTGATATTTTATGAGGGGGTAGAAGTTCTCCTTAAAGTTTTGTCTCCTCAACATAAAAATTGTCCGTGCCCATTCTTCTATTGATAGCTGAAGGAGTAATATTGATTCCACATCTCTTGAACCTGTCAAGAAAGCAAGTGTAATGGCTATTTGGTATTTGTCTTCCTGTATTACTAAAAATAAGGTTTTGGGTAAAGTGTTCCGAATCCATATACCAGTCACCCTGTTAGGTATAATTAAGGCTATGATTTAGTGACGGAGGTCACAGAAGTCATGGAATCTGTGACTTCCAGAGGTCTCAGTGACTTCAGCTTGTGGCAGTCAGGAGCTGCAGGGTCCCCTGCCACCCGCGGGGTCCCGGGACAGGGAGCTCCACCACCCGTGACACCTCCCACGGGTCCCTGGCTGCTGCGGAGGATCCCCGGAGCTGGGGGTGGCAGGGGTACCCCGTAGCTCCTAGCTGCTGCAGGTGGCAGGGGCACCTGAAGCTCCCAGCCGTGGGCAGCACAGGACCCTGAAGCTCAGACACCCAACCTACAGTGCAGGCCCCTGGAGCTCCCAGCCACCCTGCAGCTGCCCCCCTGTGGGTGGCGTGGGGACCCATAGATCCCTATTTTGTCAATGTTTTTTACTAAAAAAATATCTGTGACAGGTCACAGCTTCTATGAATTTTTCTTTAATGCCTGTGACCTGTGCAAGGAGTTCAGTGGCATCTTAAAGACTAGCATATTTATTTGGGCATAAGCTTTTGTGGGTAAAAAAACCCACTTCTTCAGATGCATGGAGTGCTTTTAGTCTTTGAGGTGCCACTGGACTCCTCGTTGTTTTTGTGGATACAGACTAACACAGCTACCGGTTTGATATGTGACCGGTCTGTGACTTTTACTAAAAATATCCCTGACAAAATCTTAGCCTTAGGTATAATGCCTTCCTGTCAGGCATACCACGAGGGATTTACATATTGCTGGTTCTCTAGTACATACATTCCTTCATGGGATTGCCAGTTTCCTGGGTAGTTTTTGTGTTTGTAACCAAAGCTAGTAAATATGAAACAAGTACCCCCTACCTCTTGTACAGGAGCTGCTCAGAGTCAAGTGGATATTCATGAACATCTGTGTGCTCAGACTATTGGTGAGTCAACTGCCAAATAGCGTCCATGTCTGCGAAGTATAATTCCACCCCAGTATAAGAAGACAGTATCCATTGCTATTGATTTTCCAAAAACAAGCAAACAAAATTTGCATCCTTTATCAACCTTCATGGAGCATGCTGGGGGAGAGGCTGAAGTGGGGTGGGAAAAAAATTCCTACTTGAGCCTATGGAAAATTCAAGTAGAAGCTGGGAAGCAATGTTAGCCCCAAGTGAAAGGCCCAGTGACAAGAGTAAAAGCTTTAGCTGGCACTGTCCTCACTGGAGAGCTTTCAACACAGGCTGTTAGACTAGCTACCCTTCATGCTAAAAATAATCCCCAGCAAGCTGACATTGATATGGACAATGATGCTATCATTTATTCATGGGGTGTGTGACGGGGTGGACTAGGCCAAGATGCCTCCTGCTGGAAGCCTCAGGGTCCTGCTATACTTGTCCTAGGAAAGGAGCAGTGGAGCTAAGTCCTTCAAGTGGCCCTGAGAGACTGCACAGGAAGCAGCCAATCAGGGGGAAGCTGCAATGGGCTGGCCAATCAGAGGGTTGCAAGCTAGTATAAAAAGCTGCAGTGCAGACCAGAGGCAGTTCCTTGTTGGAGCCAGAGGAGTGCAGATGTTGGTTGTGGCTGGCCAAAGGGAACTGCAGCACCATGGACAGCTCAATGCCGGTGGGGACTGGGGGAGCAAGAAAGAGGTCCTGGCTTGCTCCTGGGCCTGAACATATAAGAGCCTTGAGGTGAAAGTGAACATTTCACGAAGGCTAGGGCCACGTGGGAAGTGGCCCAGGGAACTGAAAGCAGTTTATTAAAGAGACACTGCAGCATGTGACTGCTATTCTTAGGGTCCCTGGGCTGGGGCCTGAAATAGTGGGTGGGCATGGGTCCCCCCTCCCTCCCCCCCATAGGCCAGTTGGACAGCAATAAACCCCAGAAGGGGATCTGAACTGCTTAGTGGCCCAGTTGGAAAGCTGGAGGGTGAAACCATTGCCCCCAGGGAGGAAGCCCTGAGAGTTCGGCCCAATACCAGGGCTGGGACTATTTAAAGACTGCAGACACCCCTGACCAGAAGGGGTCACTTGACAGGTTTGTATCATGCCATTACAGGGAGTCTGTGGATGAGAAAGTGCATATGGTAGAGGGAGCAGTAGTAATAAATGCCACAGTCATTTCAGAGTAGCACTCCCCAGACCTGAAGATCAAACACTTTTGAAAGAACTAAAATGTCTTATTACATATACAGACAAATCAAACTCCCTGGTCTTGTCCTGCCACTACTGTTTCTGCTTCTGTCCCAGTTCTCTCTGTACAAATAAGAACAACCTGTGTGCCTTCAGAGTATTTTTGTATTAGTAAGTTCTCTGCAGGTAACACCCAATACAACCCGATTTTAGGTCATTTTTCATGAGAGACATAATGCTTCATTCTAAATTGTAGGGGTTGAGGGAAATGGATATTCTGGGCATCACACAGCTAGAATAAGACCTCTTCATCACATCCATATCATTCAGCCATGAGCGCTATCTCTTTGGATGACATATGTCTTGTATAACTACTGCTGTATTACAGCATATTGGAGTCCATACTGAAAGAAAAGAGCAAGTTCCCTCTACTTTGCATCATGATAGTTCAGTAGCATGTACAAATCTATGCCATTTGCTTCAAACACTAGTGGTCTCGGTACAACTGAGCCAGTATACATCTAGCTCCAAGCAAGGGCTTGTAAGGGGATTGGAAAAGATAGGTTTGTTTGCACTGTGTTTTCCAGAAGAAAGGTATTACTTCAGAATCAATCATCCAACCACACACAACTGCAAAGGAGCAGAAATGCTTGTGTTTGACTCTGCTGATAGCAACGGGTGCTCAGCAACTCTGAAAATGAAGCCGCTTTTTTAGGTGCCAAACTTTAAGATCTGGCATTAGAAGATGTCGGACAGAATCCATTAAAGAGGATATTGGTACTGAGTCTGAGGGCTTACAGTGCATATTGAGCAACACTAGTTCCTTCAAAGCAGAAAGTTCTCTACATCTTTGATGTGGTCATATTTATACTGGTCACCTTTCAGAATTACCAGATGCCTTGCACAATGCCTTCGGTAGAGAAGGCCATGTCTATACTACAAACTTTTGCGTATGCAAGTTACATTTGTGCATGAATACTTAGTGCCAACACAAGGAGCTATGTGCACTCACCAGGAGTGCTTGTGTTGATGCAGAATGCAGTGCATTATGGGTAGGAGTCCCAGAGTTCAACCGGCCACCAGCTAGCACATTGTCTTTTGGGAAGTTTTGGCAATTCAGGGTGGGGCAGAAATGAGTCACAGGGATGACTAGCAGCAAGGGTCAACTTCCCATTATGTAACTGTCTCCATCCCATACTGTCATCTAATGTCCCATAATTTTCACACTTTCCACCATCTCTCACAGAAGCACAGAGGCTGCACAGCTTTACATTCTTGTCATACGGATTGCAAGTACAGCACCTATGATCCTCTAGTATTTGCTGAGCCCCAAGAAGAACCGAATCAGTGGGGAACATGATTTCAGGGAGGACAGATTGCTGAGGTACATACTGAGAACCAATTCAAGGTGGTTGTTTGTGTTCACAGAGAGCTGCAGACAGAGGCGCACCACTTCTGGGTCCGAGAAATGAGCACTGACTGGGATGCATCATAATGCAGGTTTGGGATGACAAGCAGTGGCTGAAGAATTTCAGATGTGCAAGGCCACATTCCTCAATCTGTGTGCCAAGCTCACTCCAGCACAGGGACACCAAAATGAGAGCTGTGCTAACAGTGGAGGAGTGAGTGGGGATCGCACTGTGGAAATTTTCAATGCCAGATTGCTACTGGTCAATCAGAAATCATTTTTGAGTTGGAAAATCCACTGTGGGGGGTCATTGTGGTGCAAGTGTGCAGAGCCATTAATCCTCTCCTGCTACACAGGACTGTGACCCTCCAGCAATGCGCAGGACATAGTGGATGGCTTTGCAGCAATGAGGCTCCTGAACTGTGGTGGAACAATAAATGGCCCTCACATTCCTATTTTGGCACCAGACCACATTGCCACAGTGTACATCAATAGGAAGGGCTGCATGGTGATACAAGCACTGGTGGATCACTGGGGACACTTCACTGACATCGGTGTTGGCTGGTCAGGGAAGGTGCACGACGCTCAGATCTTGAAGGACACAGGGCTGCTCAGAAAGCTACAAGCAGGGACTTTTTTCTCAACCGGAGGATTAGCATTGGTGATGTTGAAATACCAGTACTGATCCTGGGGTCCCAGACTAGCCCTTGCTCCCCTGACTCATGAAGCCATATGCCAGCCACCTTGATAGCAGCAAGGAAAGATTCAACTACTGTCTGAGCAGGTGCAGAATGACAGCTGAATGCGCTTTTGGTAGATTGAAAGGTCACTAGAGTTATTTACTCTCAAGATTGGATCTCAGTGAAAAAAAAATCCCAGTGGTTGTAGCTGCCTGCTATGTCCAGCATAATATCTGTGAAGCAAAGAAGGTCCTGGTCCTGTTGTTTTGGGGCCTGTTAGGAATTATGTGGTGCTTGATAGTCTTGTATTTGTAGAAGTACACCAATGCAGCTATTAATTTTGTGGTGCTTGCTGTACATTTGTGATTATTATATTTTGTCACTGATCCTACAGGTTGTGTCACAGTGTGCAATAACAAGTAGGCGCTTTCAGTACTGCTAGGCATTCTGCAGCATATGTTGTGAACTGATAAAGATGAATTATTTTCCAAAGAATACAATATCATTAAGAACAAAATCAGCGCAAAAAAAATCTATGGAATTTAAAAGCACGTATCTTAAAAATGTAATAAATTAATGGAACAGAACTTAACAAGGGGAAAGAATATGCATGTGCATTTTAGCTACGTGTACGGCAACTGTGGCTTTCGCAAGTCAGTGTATGTGAAGTTGTTGTTGTCCTTAATGTTCCCCCGCAGTGTGGAGTGGTAGGGGTAGGGATACAGCCTGGAAGCCACATGGAGTGTTTGGAGGCAGTAATGTACAGGGGGGTGCTGTAATAGAGTTCTTCATCTACTGCAAAGGGAGGCAAGCCTGTGATTGTTGAACTTGTAGGTCCACAAGAGTCGGCAGCATCTGTGTTTGCTGTCGGAGAAGCCCTATTATGTCCTAGTACATCTGCCTCTCCTTTTCCTGCAGGGACTTCCAGGGACTCTGCAATATTCACCAGCTCCTAGGTTTGCTTGTTATGCTGAACAATCAGGCAAAGGAATTTCAAAAATTCACAGGGCTTTAAAGGGGAGGAAGGGCCTTCTGGTCTCTGAGACCCTGGGCAGTGGAGCTAACAATTGTGACCAGAGCACTCCTGGGTCCTCATGTGTCTTAGCAGGGCCAAGTCCCTGATGTAGTCATTCACCTAGCAGACTATACACCCACCTGTTTCTGCAGTGATTGTTGGGGACACTAATGGCACAACTCACTGTCAAAATAAATCACAAAGGTTTTGGTCTCATTGACTGGCTCTGCGCCCACTGCAACAGCATTTCAGTAGCCCGCTTGAGCCAACCTCTGAGTAATGCTTATGGTGCTTCCTCATCGCTTACTGTCCCACCATTGTCAGGGCAGAAGCACTTAATGCCCCATTTTAAACATGCAATTTTAAAGTAGTTTAAGTAGAGAGAAAATTTGCTCCTATACCAGCTGACCGTGTTTGGGAATTGTGGGATAGCTGCTGGAGTACTGTTAGAGTTGACATAGGTAATGCACTGTCAACACTCACTATGCGTTAACTTCAGTACATTGACCAAGGCTTAACACTGCTCATTGCTCAAGGCTGTTACTGTGTCGCTGTAACAGGGTGCTTACATCAGTGGGAGACAAATTTAAGTGTCGACACATGCACAACTAGGTCAGTGCAAGGAGGCTTATGTTGACCTAACTTTGTAGTGTAGACCAGGCCCAAGTAACTTAAGTCTTGATTGTCCCTTTGCCTGTGTGGTATTGGGGACTTTGCCCTTAGTGACTGAGCTTCCCAAACATAGACTCTGGGTGGTGTGCTATGAAGCTCTTGTCACTATGAAGGGCCCATTGGAACCTGACACAGAATAAAGATATCTTCTGCAAACACCTTAATATGGGCACTGAGGAAGGCTGAAGACCACCAGATCAATGTTTTTGGTTCTTGTTGTCTTTGTCAGCTGCTTCATAATAAGTGGCAGGACAAGATAAGAAATGAGGATATCTGTAGTCAAACCCCCCCCCACCACCACCACCACCATCACCTCCATCAGCACTGCTTCAGGTTTGGCAGCTTTTTTGGTACAGATATATTCTTAGGATGGAAGACCAATGAATTTCCAATGTGCGTGTGGCAAGAAAGGCTGCTATATGGTGGGTGATCCCATGGCTGTGCCTGATCACAATGCTTCGTTGTCATGATTAGGGCCCTACCAAATTCACAGCTATGAAAAATGCATCATAGACCGTGAATTCTGATCTCCACCATAAAATCTGGCTATTGTAGGGGAGGGGCAGGGCTGGGGCAACCCCAGCCGGGGACTTCTACCTTGGGCAAGGCTCCAGTTGCTAGTCCTGGCCCAGGCTGCGGAGAGATGGGACTTTCTCTTCCCCCTATAGCAGTGGTTCTCAAACTTTTTTTTCCTGAGGACCACTTGAAAATTGCTGAGGGTCTTGGTGTACCACTTAATGATTTTTCCAAATGTTGTTTGTACCGTTAGCTAACTATTGTAAAGCTCTTTGGATGAAAGCGCTATATAAAAAAACCCCTAATTAACTTTTTTTGTTCTACAAATAAATGCACACAACTCATATTTTAATATCCGTAGTCTTACCTTTCTTATGCGATGGATGTGCCCTCTCCCCCCCGCCACGGCAGCCCCCGAGCTGGGGCTGGGAAGTAGATGGGGTCTCTCCCCCATTGTGGCAGCCCGAGTTGGGACTGGGAAGGAGGGAGGTCTTTCCCTCTGTCCCCCACCACAGCAGCCACAGAGCTGAGGCTGGGAAGGAGGAGGGCCATCTCTCCCTGGCAGCTGCGGCCCTGGAGCTGGGGAAAGTCGCCTCTTTCTCTGGCCACTTCAGCCGTGCACATCCCAAATTCCCCCAACCCCCTCTTCTCATCCCACTGCCCCCTCCCACCTACCCCCCATTCACCCCCAAGGCCACCACCTCACCTTACATGTGTGTCTTGTCCAGGGTCCAGGCACCTAATTAGTGGAGTCATGCCTGTGCGGCTCCGCTAATTAGGTGGGTGGCCCTTCATTCTCTCCTGTTTGGCCACCCAGGCGCGCAACTTAGAGGGAACTACCCGTGGACCACCTGAATGGAGCTTGCGGACCACTGGTGGTCCACAGACACAGTTTGAGAACCTCTGCCCTATAGGAAACACTCCTGGAGCTGTATCAGACCCACCTCCCAGGAACCTCCCCTGGCTGCAGGAAGCTCTGTGACTCCAGCTTTCAGCCCCGAAACCATGCAGGGAGGCTGCAGCTCCAGCTGTCACTTCCTGACCTGGGCAGGAGGCTGCCGGGAAAACCCAGATGTATGGTCACCCCCCCACACGTACCCTAAGACCCTTACTTCTGTGCTGCTGCAGGAGGTGGTGCTGGCTTTAGAGCTGAGTGGCCGGCCAGCAGCCACTGCTCTTCAGCTGTCCAGCTCTGAAGGCAGCACCCCTGCCAGCAGCAGCACAAAAATAAGGGAGGCAATCCCACAACCCTCCCACAATAGCCTTGTGATCGGGGGTGAAAGTAAGTTAGTGGACTTACCGGTACACCGGAGTCCTGAGCAGGGGGCGTGGCCTCAACCGGAAGAGGCGTGGCCTCAACCAGAAGAGGCATGGCCTTAAATCCCTGGGGTAGCGGCGGCGGGGCTCTGGCGGGGATTTAAAGGGCCCCGGAGCTCCAGCCGCTGCTACTGCCCCGGGGCCCTTTAAATCCCTGCCAGAGCCCCGCTGCCACTACCCCAGGGCTCGGGCAGCAGGGCTCAGGCCGGGATTTAAAGGGCCCCGGGGGGGTAGCAGCGGCTGGAGCTCCGGGGCCCTTTAAATCCCCGCCACAGCCCCACCACCGCTACCCCAGGGCTTTAAATTGCCCTCTCGGAAAGCCGGTCCTGGTACGGTGCACCGGGGCGTACCAGCTTACTTTCACCTCTGCTTGTAACACACACCCCTCCACAACTCTCTTTGGGTCAGAACCCCCATGTTTATACTGCCATGAAATTTCAGACATAAACATCTGAAACCATGAAATTTACTATCTTTTAAATCCTATGACCATGTAATTGACCAAAATGGACCACGAAATTTGGTAGGGCCCTATTCATAAGGTCACCAGTGATGGAAATTGACTTAACATCCACTCAAACCATCTGTGTGGTGCTCTGTCTGCAAGGAGGCTACTTCCCTTTGGGATTTTCTGTGATGATGATGCTTGCAAGCACCTCAAGCTTTGAGTGATCACTGAACACCACAGCCTGCATGCCCGTTCAGGGCAATAACAAGGGAATAAGACATTCCTCTTAAGCTTCTGCCCTGGCAGCTCAAAACTTGAGTACACATGTGCAGGAGTAAATGAGGGCCGTGAGGCTTCTGCTTCTCTCCTTGGAGCAGAGAGGGTTGTGGAGGGGGGCAGAACCTTTATACCACCTCTTTCCCCCCAGCTTGTTTGTCAGAACAACTAACCCTGTGCAGACTAAGCTGTAATTTGCTGTTAGTATAGCCCTGCAGCAAATTTCTAGCACCCTGGAGCAGAGCGTGGGGGAACACAGATAATTGTGCCATGCAGAGGAAAGCAGGGAGGGAGTTCTTTGCAGAGACACAGTGGGGCATGCTTTCAGACAAGCAGAGAGCAAAGCATTATATTTCACCCTCAACTTGTGAAGAAACAGCCAAATAACTGCATATATTTCTGTCACCACACACTAGGTAGACTCTGGGTACAGCTGAAGGATCTGGCATCAGCACTTTGCTGTCAACTACTGAATAGATGTCCTGGCTGCAACATGTACCACAGACAATGGCTGTGATCCAGATTACACACTTCCCTTTAGCGCGCAGTACTGAGGACATGCAAAATCAAGTGGAAGTCTGGTTAATGTTTGGATCACTTCACTTGGTTTCACATTAATATTTATGATTTTGTTTATTTTTTTTCCGCTTTAATGTGTGCCAGGTGTTTTATAGGTACACAGTGAGACAGATTTTTGTCCCAAAGTCCGTACTGGTAGGATGTAAATAGACAACATGTGGACAAGGGGATGAAATAAAAAGATTTTTGTGTGTGTGACCTTATGGATAGAGCACCTGACTGGGATTCAGGAGACCTGGGTTCTAGTTCTGGCTCTGCTGCTGGCCTACTGGGTGACCGTGGGCAAGTCATTTCACCTCTCTGTGTCTGTTTTACCTTCTGTAAAATGGGGGTGATGACACTGACCTCCTTTGTGAAGCACTTTGAGATTTGCAAATGTAAAGCTCTGTGTAATAGGTAGGTATTATTTCCATTATTTTAAACCTTGCCTTCATTATTGTTTCCAGTCCCTAAACCTCTAGTCATTTATTATTAAGTAAACCCTAACCTAATGTTCTGTGTATTTTTTTTTGTACTTAGCTAGAAAAATTAGCCCTTCTAACACCCCCTCGCAACCAGCAGCAATCATCTTTGATATGGTATATGTGGCTCAAGTCCTGCATTGTGTTCTGTATGGGAATATCCCTGCACCCTCACAGAGCCCCATTGCAGTCCATGGGGCTCTGAGCAGGAACAGGGGTTTGTCCTAATACAGCAGCTTGAAGGACAGAGGACTTTGTTTTTACCAGAAAAATGTGTGAGACTCTTACCCAAATCCATCGGTGTGTTTTTAAAAAACAGCAAGAAAAACAACATGCCTCACAATTGCATATTGAAGAAACACACGCCAAGTGAAAATGTGCCCACTGCATCTGCTCATGACCGGGAAGTGGTGATCCCATTGCAAGTGTCATGTATCATATAACAGGCAAGGTGGGTTAGGCAATATCTTCTATGGGATCAACTTCTGTCTGTGAAAGAGACCGAGCTACTGAGCAACACAGAGCTCGCCTGCTGGTCTCTGTGTAGCTCAAAAGCTTGGGTCTCTTTCACTAAAAAAATTGGTTCAATTAAAAAATAGCACCTCACCCCCCTTGTCTTGCTAATAATGTCCTGGGATCAACATGGCGACAGTAATGCTGCAAACGTGTATTGCATAATCAACAAGGGGACAGTGCTCTTCTTCTTCATGCTGCTCAGTGGATGCTCCTGGAACACCTGTTCCTGATTCTCTTTTATGAGAGTAGCCTTTTTAAAAATTTGAATTGGTTGATAGACCTGTGTTTAAACTATAGTGTCTTTGGGGACTGAGCTCAGCTCCTGTGCAGCCAAAGTTTCAAATCAGTAGGGGTGAAAGTTACCTTTTAAGATTCTCTCAGACTGGGAGACTCTTAGGGGCACATGAAGAGCAAACACAGCGACCACAAACACAGTTACGAGTCAAAAATCTTGTTTGTATTATCAGTTATAAGTTACACTCGCATACAGATCTACACAACTTGAGAGCCCAAGCAACAGACAATGCTTTATTCATACCCAAAGATGATATTAGAGTCTTGTGGATCTCTCAACAGATGGTCATTGATAGAGGGGTGGTTCCTGCTAGAGTCTTCTGAATGAGGTCTTACGTTGGGGTCTTCCCACTTTGCTGCAATCAGGGAATTGCTTTTGTCTTGTTGTTCTGAGCACACCAAACCCATCTGTATATGCATGAGGGTTCCAACCCTTCTTTTCCTTAACTGTACTTCCATGCCCCATAAATTTTGGGAGCCCCCACTTTTCATAGGTTGTTCTCTTAGTTCCCTTTTTTCTTATTAACATCTTATTAATATTTACGTACACATGTTCCCATGGTAACTTGCAGTCAGAAGAGAACTTTCCATGATGTATCAATCAGGTACCATGCAGTCTAGATGGGTATATTACAGTCTATTTTTCTATAACATCACCTATTGGCACATCCTTTGCAGTAATCATGTGGTTTTATTGGCATAGGGTTATTCTTAGGTCACCCACTTATGTCAAGCTTCCTTAAGTGTAGTGAGGCTAAGCTGAAGTTTTACAGGCCTTACCCTGTAGGCCTTTCATTACAGCCATGCTTTACTTATATATCGAATATGCAGTCATCACTCCTAAATACTTGTCAATCTTATACCCCTATAGTCTCACCCTACTTATATAATCAATGTGTGATGAATAGATATATGAAATAGCATTTGGGTTAACCACAACAATAAAACAATTAAATTATCAAATGAATAAAGTGGCTACAAGAGCGTAAATAGGAGTATTTAATTTACCTTCTTTATGCCATTTTTCATATATAGCACACTCATAAGAACTGCCATACTGGGCCAGACTAAAGGTCCATCTAGTCTAGTATCCTGTCTTTCGACAGTGGCCAATGCCAGGTGCTTCAGAGGGAATGAACAGAGCAGGTAATCATCAAGTGATCCATCCCGTTGCCCATTCCCAGCTTCGGGCAAACAGAGGTTAGGGACACAATCCCTGCCCATCTGGCTAATAGCCATTGATGGACCTGTCCTCCATGAATTTATCTAGTTCTGTTTTGGGTTAGGGTTCGGGTTTAGGGTTTATCCCGTTTATCTGAATGGCTTCAGGGAAAATGAAACTTTCGGCTAACCAGGTGTTTGGAGAAACCAAAGTACTACATTGAGCTGCAGTTTCACTGATATAGAAATATGGTGAATGAAGCAAGTAATGCTGATATTTGCTTAATACTTTGTACTTTATTAAAGAGTAAAAAATAAACCTCTTGAGTTTATTAAGCCACCAAAATTGTATTAAAATTGTGTCCACAGTGGTTTTAATATAATTTTAGCATTTAAATGCAATAACATTGGGTTTATTCATTAATAAAATAGAAAGTATAAAGTATTAAAAGTGCAAAGCCCTTGATTAGTACTAACCAGCGGTAAGCGGCTAATTGAGAAGTTATTAGCTGGTGAATAACTAATGTAGGGCTACATGGGGGACACACAATGGATTCAGATAACAAAGATTTTGGGGTACAGGGAATTGGGATAACTGGAATTATACTGTACCTTTATCATGACCCTCTTATTCTCCTTTCTAAATTTATGAGGTCCTAATCATATGTGTTTTTATACGGAAGCCTTTTCTTGCCTCTAATAATTTATTGCCTGTTGCTGAAGCCTTTCTGTTTCTCATATAAACTTATTGAGAAGGGGCAAGCAAAACTGAATGTATTACTCAACGTAAGAGAGTGCCATCAGTTTGTACACTTTCAGTTTTATTCTCTATAGCAAGAGTAATTCAACCCAGCGTCTCATTTGCTTTTTAGACCAAAATTTTACCTTAGATACTTTCATTTCATAGGCTTGTTGAGGGATTCCTAGAGGCTTGTTCCTCAGCCCCCATTAAGTCCCCTGCATTCAGAGTCAACAATATATTCCCTTCAGAACTAAAGACGTTCATCTGGGATGGGAACATAACACTAACACTCCATGAAACATAGAGCAATAACTCCAGTTACCTGTTGTTTTGCTCAGTTAGCAGAGTCATTGCAGTTTTATTAATAGATAAACAGATTGTTAAGGCCAGAAGGGACCATTATAGTTATAGAGTCTGACCTGCACAACACAGGCCCTAGAATTTCATCCAGTAATTTCCTGCACTAAGCCCATGTCTTGTGGATGACAGAGTCATATGTCTCAAAGACTTGTGTAGCCCTTCTTCCAATTACTTAGCCCAGTTCTCTTATCTCTACTGCAAATTCATAGTTCATGCAGCATCAACCAGTCATGCATGTCCTTTTAGGTTCTGGTTCATCATAGATTGTTGTTTGTTGCTGAGTGTAAATGTCTTAGGTCTGTATCTGCAGTTCCTGGATAGAGCTGTGTGAATAACTGATTTTTTTCTGTTCAACCAGTAAATGGAAATTTAAAAAAAAATCACTTTGGTTTGCCCCCTACCCCGCCCCCAAAAAAATTCTAATATTTTTTGTGAATCAAAACTTGAAAAAATTTCTTTTTTGGGTTGAACAACATGTTTTGTTCTACCTGAAATAAAGCATTTCATTTTGCCTGTGGTAAATAAAGTGGGGGGATAGCTCCCTTTGATGGACACCTAGCCAGCCAGTTAGCTGTAAAATCCCTCTTGGTAACTATTCTTTACTTGCTTTACCTGTAAAGGGTTAAAAAGTCCCCCAGGTAAAGAAAAAAAGTGGGCACCTGATCAAAAGAGCCAATGGGAAGGCTAGAACTTTTTAAAATGAGGAAAGAAACTTTCCCTTTGACTGTTGTTCTCTGGGCTAGAGAGACAGAGCAGCCATGCTATAAACAGCTTTAAGCAAGGTATGATCATAAATCATCAGATCATACCTAGAACTACTTATCTGAACTCCAAATGTGTAAGTAGATCAGAATGTTTAGCTAGATGCAATCAGGTTTATTTCTGTTTATTTTGTAAGGCTTGTGGATCTCCTCTGTGCTAACCTCTGATGCTTTTGTTTGCTTGTAATCTTTAATCTCAGATTATAATTTTTATAATTGTTTCTTTTAAGATCTAGCAAAAAGCCTGAGTTCCAGATGTATTTTTTCCCTTTTTGTTTTTAATAAAATTTACCTTCTTTAAGAACAGGATTGGATTTTTGGTGTCCTAAGTGGTTTGTGCATGTTGTTTGATTAGCTGATTTCCTTTGTTTTCTTTCTCAGCTCTTCCCTGGAAGGGGGGTAAAAGGGCTTGAGGGTATCCCACAAGGAGAAATTCCCAAGTGCTCCTTCCTGGATTCAAAGGGGGTTTTTTGCATTTGGGTGGTGACAGCCTTTACCAAGCCAAGGTCAGAGAGAAGCTGTAACCTTGGGAGTTTAATACAAGCCTGGAGTGGCAAGTATTAATTTTGAAAATCCTTGCAGACCCCTACTTCTGCACTCGGAGTGACCTAGTGGGGATTCAGCCTTGACATTGCCTTTGAGTTCTTTAGGCTTTTTAAAATAAAACTCAAGTAAAATTCTAAAAGCAAAGTGGTATTGAATTGAAAAATCAAAACATTTCATTTAAAAAAGGTCAAAACGAAACATTTCAATTTTCAAACAAAAAATTGGGTGTTTGTATTTTTTGTCAAACAAATTGATGAATCTGACACAAATTCATGAAATGTTTCAGTTGACCCACATCTGCATTTTCCAGGGGAAAAAAAGATTTTCCAAAAATTTTTGCCCACCTCCAGTTGTGTGCTTGACTTTTATTATTCGTGATGTGTTCTGTGTACAGCCATCTGTGAGGGTCACACAAGTTCTGGTAGTAAGTTTTATTGTTAGAAATCTTCCATGAAATGTGTGTTAACTAAGACCTAGTCTCAGCAAACTCTAAGTTGAAGTACTTTTTGTCTGTACAATTTGGTTTCAATCCTAATCAAGTCAAAGTAAATGAGTTTTGCAATTGGCTCCAAAAAAAGCAGAATCAGGCATTTTATCTTTTTTTTTAAAAAAAAACCTCTGTGTTGTGGCAATTAATGCTTCAGTTTAGAACCATAAATCAGAATCAAAAATATAAATATTACTATGAAGTGTAAGTATGTCAGTTGATCCCCACCTCTGTTGTTTATTCTTGCCTTAAGCACAGCCATTTGGTGGATTTCATTTCCATCAAGTTCTTTGGCAGTAAAAATTACTCAGAGGGAAGCCGATTAATAATTTACTGCCATGAATTTTGAAGTGCAATGAATTTTTCAGGTTGATCTGACTGTTAGTATGCTTATACATAAAACAATGAATGTACAGTTTAATCTAATTTCTTCCTTGGCTTGTACCTTTTTATTAGTCATTGGGCAAATTGGATATTCTATGGCTAACTGTAAGTTATGGGTCTTTCACTCTGACACTTCATCTTATTCATTTGTTCTTCTGAAGCTAAGCTAAATAACAGTGGCTGAGAAGCACAAAATGCACACATGATACTTGTAGAATTTTTTTCTATTTTCTGTGCCTTCACTTCTTATTATCTATGTAGTTTATGTGTTTCCTGTATTTGTACTTTTTTATGTTATTAGTCAAGGAGCATTCCCTCCCCCACATCCTCTTGCCTTGTAAAGAATTTGACATGGTACCATGTGGGAAAATATTAGTTAAATTAGAGTGGATGCGTATTAGTACAAGAATTATAAAGTGAATAAGGAACTGGTTAAAGGGGATAAGACAATGGGTTCTTCTGAAAGGTAAAATATCAGACTGAGGGTAGGTTACTAGTGAAGTTCCTGAAGGATTGCCTTGGGATCACTCTTAATATTTTTATTAATGACCTTGACACAAAAAGTAGGAGTGTGCTAATGATGATACAACATTAGGAAGCATTGGAATATTCTAGAGGAAGATCTGGATGACCCTGAAGACTGGAGTGACAGAAATGGGATAAAATTCAATTGTACAAGATGCAAGATCATGCACTTAAGGTCTGATCATAAGAATTTCTGCTCCAAAACCTGGAGGTTCATCAGTTGGAAATGAGAGGATGAGACAGACCTGGGTGTGGGGGAGTCAATCACGGGATGGCTATGAGCCACCAAAGTGATGCAGCTGTGAAAGAAGCAAATGCAATCCTAAGATATATTAGAAGAGGCATCTCCAGTAGTGAGTGGCGGGGGGGAGGTATTTGTGCCACTGGTATTTGTACCAGTGTACAAGGCACTGGTAAGACCTCCTTTGGAATAAGGTGTACAGTTCTTATCACACATGTTCAAAAAAACTAAATTCAAACTGGAACGGGTCAGAGAAGAGCTACTAGGATGATCAGGGGAATGGAGGGCCTGTCTTATGAAAGAAGAATGGAAGAGCTTGGCTTGTTTAGCCTAGCAAAAAGAAGGCTGATAGGGGATATGACTGCTCTTTATAAATATACTTGTGGGTAAACACCATGGAGGGTGAAGAGCTATTTAAGCTAAAGGACACTGTTGCCACAAGAACAAATGGGTATAAACTGGCCATGAAGAAATTCAGGCTGGAAAACAGAAGAAGGTTTCTAACTATCAGAAGAATGAGGTTTTGGAACAGCCTCCCAATAGGAGTTGTGGGGCAAACAACTTACTTAGTGTTTTAAGACTGAGTTGGACAAATTTGTGTAGTTGTATTATGGGGCTGGTTGTGGTGGTGGGGGAAGGACTCAGCAGCCCTGGGGCTCTCTTCCAGTTTACAATTTATGTTCCTAAAGCTCATGCTTCAGGGTTTCAGCTGGCCATCTCCAGGGGTGAGGAAAGATTCCTGCCCTTCCCTCAATGGATTCTGAGGTTGGGGATGGGGTTGTGGTGGGTTTGGTGGTTTTTGTTTTGTTTTTTTTTTTATCATTTCTTTGAAGCATCAAGGATGGCCCCTGCTGCAGACCAGACATTGGATGGGGTGGGTCAGGGCTCTGAGATGGCACCAGTCATTCTCTCTCTCAGGTGCCTGGCTGGCTGGTGTGTGTTTGGGGTCTGACTAATCACCGTATGTGGGGTTAGGAAGGAATTTCCCCCCACATCAGATTGGCAGTGAGCTTGTGGGGTGCAGCGTGTTGATATGGCTCACTTGCTGGGATATGCCCATTTAATAATTTCCCTGCCACTTCATGGGCCTTGGGCATTAGTGCACGTTGGTCCGTCCTATTCTCTCCCTGTGGCACACAACCATCTAGTCTTCTGTGATCTTATTTTGGTTGTTGGGTTTAGTGCGCGGGTGCTGGGCGGTGTTGGTGGCCTGTGCTTTGCAGAAAGCCAGACTAGATCTGGTGATTCCTTCTGGCCTTAAACTCTGTGAGCTGTGTATATCCATGTGGGGGAGTGATGCCATGACTCTGACCCTCCCTGCTCTTCTGCACCCACGCGCTGACCACCTATTCCAGAGGGGACTTAAATATGCTTGCAGAGCTTGTTTCTGTGGGTCTAGGCATGGAAATAATGAGTAAGGCCTTTCAGGGATGTAAGGAGCATTCTTACCACTTTGCATGGGCCCGTAATCCAAGTCTCACTCTAAAATCCTCAGTATCAAAGGATAATTATTAAACTGGTGTTTGCAGGACATTTCCAAAACATCATTACGGCACGAACATAGAAAAACAACATATTTCATTTTTATTGAGGGACCTAATTTTGAACAAAATAAGACAGGACACCTGGTACGTAACAAGTACATGACAGTTTTGGATAATTTTTCTTTGGAGTTTATTGCAAAGCAGACTCATTTAATGGCCTTTAATGATGACTGCAAATTGCAGTATATTAGACTGTAAGAATCCCATTGCAACATGAAGGCAGTAACAGATCTTATAGTAAAAGCCATCAATAACTGTTTTTAACTCTGGGACACGCCACATGTTTTAAATCTTTTTTTTTTTAATTGATGGTGCAGCTCCTTGTGCCGTAAGAGTTGAGAAGGGCTAATTGCATCCATGTAAGTAAGGGTAGCAGAATCTAGATCTAATATCGAAATATTTTATTTTTTTGGTGAACAACAAGTATATTTTTTGAACTTTATAAACCCACTGTGGTTTTGAGTGATGGCATAATAGATGGGCTTTCCATATATATGATGGAAAAGGTTTAAGAAAACTGAGCAATCCCATCTATTATGCCATCAACCGAGCTATCATTCAAAACCACAATGGTTAATACAGTTCAAAAATACTTTTGTTAATCACCCTCCCAAAAATTACAATATTAGATCTAGATTTTGCTTTCCTTATTCATGTGATGAAATAATGTACTTCTTGAATAGTCAAGAACAGTGGTTCTCAACCAGAAGTACATGTACCCCAGGGGTAGGCAGAGGTCCTCCAAGGGGTGCATCAACCCATCTCAATATTTGCCTAATTTTACAACAGGCTACATAAAAAGCACTGGCAAAGTCAGCACAAACTAAAATTTCATACAGACAAAATGAGAAAGTAATCTTTTTTTCTGCAATAGTGTGCTGTGACACTTGTATTTTTATGTCTGATTTTGTAACAAATAGTTTTTAAGTGAGGTGAAACTTGGGGTACGCAAGACAAATCGGACTCCTGAAAATGATAAAGTAATTTGGAAAGATTGAGAAACACTGGTCTAGGACATGCCTTCTTCCAGGCACAAGGGGCTGGGTGGAAACAAGATAAGAGAAGGATATAAAAAGCATTATTAAGCTTTTGCAGCGGGTATGGAGCAATGTGGTTCGGGAAAGAAAAAACAAGATCAAAAAGTTAGGTGGAAACCTAAGTTCACCAGGACCTTGAAAGCAAGGGTACAGAGTTCACATTTGATGTAGAAGATGGGAAGAAGCCAATGACAGGATCTGGAGGAGGAGGACACAGTCAGAGCAGCTGACAGGGTAGATGCTTTTCACAGCTACATAATTGATAGGAGTTGGGGTGGGGTGCAGGAAGATATAGGTGGGGAAGATAGGGCCTGTGTAAGCTGAGACCATAAACTCTGTGACATCTTAGAAAAATAGTCATGGTTGCTGTTGCAGTTATAGATAGGTTTGGTTGGTTGTTTTTTTACCCTTGCCACTAACCGATCAATAGAGCAGGCTGTGACAATCATGACACAGCCCCTGAAGGTGCCTGAAGAGACCCAGTAAGCAATTTACACAAAAAGTGTATTTCTCTTTAAGGCTGATCAGTTGCAGTGGTGCTGTCAGTCAGCCTCTGAGAACCTTCCCCAGTATGGTGGTGTCACTGTTGTCTCAGACCTTTTTTCAGTTGAGTCATTAATAAGTCCTCGGCGCTGTTCTCTTTCCATATAAGGACATAGGCGGAAAGGTATGTCCTGATGGTCTTTAGCAGTTGAAAGATAACTAAGGCCAAGGAGCCCAAGCTGTATGTGGCTGGCACAGAAACACTTTGGGTCTCAGAATCACATTGAGATGCAGTAGTTTTCTAAAGGAAATCTAAAAGATAGGGAGGGAAAGCATAGGTCTGCATGCGTCCAGTATAATGAGTAACTCAGAATTACTGATTTAGTTGGGGATTGGCCCTGCTTTGAGCAGGGGGTTGAACTAGATGACCTCCTAATTGGAGGTCCCTTCCAAACCTGATATTCTATAATTCTATACTGTACAAAAAGCAAGGTTCCTATTCTGTATGTATGTATACATTTTTAACATTTAACATTTGTGGACTCCCATCACAATATAATAATAATCAGAATACTTAACCTTTATATAGTGCTTTATCTTTTCAAAGTGTTGTACAAACTACTATTTAAATGTAAAGCCTTTAGGTAATCTGTAATATCTGCGCTGTGTGCTGGAGTTTAATGTTGTTCAGGAAAAAATGTTTTAACTTCACACGGATAAAGGTAAAAAATATAGTCCACAGAATAAAATGAGCTTCAGATGCTACTATTTAGCAGCGGGCTCATGGTGTCTTTCAATCTTCTCTTAGGAGAATCTCTTTTACAATAGCTGGTTTATTCTCAGATCTGGCCCATATTGTATATGGTAATTATAGCTCTGCTGAAATTCCAAGCTAAAAACAGAAATGCAGCATGTGCTTATTTTCCCCCTACAGTTCTCAAGCCAAGAGATTGGAAAAGACTGGCTGGGAGAACAGGAGTGCAAGTAATAGACACGTCTACTCTTTATTGCAAACCTGCTCTGCCTGGGAGTTGGGAGCTGTCATTTTCTGGTGCTTATTATGTATGCAGCAAAAGCTGAGTCTGATTGGATGTAGTAGGACCTAAGGCGAGGGAGCGAGGGAGTGGAAAGGGAGTTCGGCTTGCAGCATTGAAATGTAAACAGTGGAAAGAAAGACAGAGTAAAAAGCACTTATGCTCTGAGCAGCAAGCAGCACACTGCAAGATT
Organism: Chelonia mydas; assembly: GCF_015237465.2. NCBI lineage: Eukaryota > Metazoa > Chordata > Testudines > Cheloniidae > Chelonia > Chelonia mydas. The sequence goes on along the minus strand of NC_057851.1, from coordinate 122,268,354 downwards.
TGATGGCTCTTGTAATATACCTTCTGTGCATCTAGCTGTACACGACTTGATGAATTAGCAAAGATACTTCTGAGAATCTCTCTTCCGTGGATTTAATATAAGGGGCAACTGGGATGCACTAGCCTTCTTCATCACTGCAGCTCCTCTCTGCTCTGCACTGTAGTTCAAACGGGGCAATGGAAATGAATATGAAGAAGTTCACAGTGCGTAGGTTCTTTTCAGTATATCTCCGCAAGAAGTCTCGGTCGAAGAGCTCAAGTTTAAGTAGATTTGAGGTAAATTTTTATTAAGTTCTTTATATGTGGCAAATACTCTTATGTGCTTCTTATAGAGGTGGGGGATGGCTGCACTTGCTGATGTAATCAGCAGTTAAAGGTAATCTTCCTCTATAGGTGGTGGTGTTTGCAATGGTATTACTTCAATATCACTAAGCTTTTTTTGTAATGCACTGTATATTGCAAAATATATTTGGCATGTTGCTGAGGCTTATTTCACTGGCATAGCGTGTGAGAAGGAAACCTGAATCAGGACATTATAAACTTGTTTGAAATAATTACAGATTCACCTAAATTAGCACAGACAGCACCAGAATCTATAGTAGCTGCCTGCTTTATTCTTCCTAACCCCACCCACAACTCAGTCTATTGCAATACTTGGTGTTCAATTATTTTTTTCATGGTTTGCGAAAGTGACTCACAGTTCTTTTATCCAGGATAGTAATTGCCCTTGCTTTGTCTTCCTATAGGCTCCCATCCTTGTCATGTATTTGCATTCATCTTCTCTTCAGCCCATCCATCCTGGCATTTTTCTGTTACTGAAAAGGAGAAGTTGTTGTTTGGGAAAATGTCAAAATAATCTATATAAGATGTGTTCGCACTATCACCAAGTGAAATGCATTTTCAGTCAGAAAGAAGTATTAATGTATAAGAATGTTTGGATGGGGCAGGATCAGGATTTCTGTATTCCATCCATCACATCGTTTTTTTGACCCTGTATCTGGATTTGGGAACAGTCAGTTTTATATATATAATTTTTTGTTCTCTTTGTCATTGCAGATGATCTGCTACCTCCCCATTAAAACAAAGGTATACAGGGCCTGATTCTCCCTTACTTGCATTTGTTTTTTCATAATTCCATTGACCTCAGTGAAGTTACTCTCAGTTTGTGTCAGTGTCCTGAGAGGAGGATCGGGTTCATACTATGCAAATAAATTAAAAAAAATATTTCCTTCATGTCATATCTAAGACATCAAATAGCTATTTGATGGTAATGGTCTTGATATGTCATTGCTTAAGCGGGATATGATAAAGACTGAGTTTAAATAGGTTTTTTTTAGACTATTTCCTGAAAAAATCGTATTGCTTGCCTAATTCTGTTTCACCCATCAGATAGGAATACATCACAATAGAAAAACAAAACTCCACCAACTAATGTTGTCACCAATTGACATCCAGCCACGTTAATCCAAACCTTGCTGGCAGGGAAAATAAATTTCTTCTCCCTCAGCTTTGTGCCCAAATCATGGAAGTGCTAAATTAAAGAGATGTATCTTGCAACAGTCCATGAAAGTAATCAAATCCATGCTCCACCAGAGCAGATGCAAAGCCAGGTGCAAAGCTGTGGCTCTTCCACGAAGGGACTAACAAGAGCATCATGATTGATCATTAGTGCCTGGACAGAGCATAGCAGGAGATGCGACTTCTGAGGTATCAGAGTCCCACCAGACCACTTGTGTTAACTATTTGTGTGACAATGCCATTGGTTCGTTACATTGGGAAGGAGCAGTTTCCACCATGCTAATAAACTAATCTGTTGGATAGTCTGACTCTGACTAGCACAACTCCTCTACATTTACAATAATTCAAATTCCTATTTTAAAAGAAGTCTTTAAAATTCTTTTGGACATAGTTATGAACAATAATTGCCTTTTAAACAAATTATTAGATTTTCTTTTAAATGTCTGGGATATTTTCTCTAAACTTGTTTTCTTGTACCAGGATTTGCTGACTTTTAAATAATCTTGTTCAAGAAGCAGCCCAATAGATCTATTGTAACCCATTTAAGTTACAAGCATCACATCCACTCCCCACATCCCTCCTTTATTTGGCAGTAATAACCCACTTTATGCAAAGTCACTCTGTATTATAATGCAACAGGGAACAGGGGGGTTTCAACCAGAAAGGGAAAAAATGATTTAAAAATCTGTTCTGCTATTTAAGTGTGAAAATCATCAGAGAAGTTCCGACTTAGTGGAAAAACCAAACACAAACACCAAGCCCCCTGTGTGAATCGCATCCCTTAGCACTTCTGTATATACACTCGTAATTGCAAGCTAATGAGCATTCATCAGCAAAATATAAAGAGCAAAGGAGGCTTGCTGGTAGTTTGATCGTTCGGAATAGGAGTATTCTCCTTCCAAATAGATATACTTATAAAGAGACAAAATATTAAGTCGGTACATAGAAATTTATCATGAACAAAAAATAAAATAAAGGCAGGGAACTTGGCGAAAATACACATAGCAATGTTTTGCTTAGTGGTTTGTTGCTAATGCACCTGGCAGAAACCATGTGTTGGTAGATCTGATTTGAAATTTATAGGAGGATCATTGTCTGTCTCCCTTTTCCCCCCGTTTTGCTTCAAGTAATTTTATATCCTTAATTACCACACTTACCATAATGTCTAAGATATATCTACTAGGTAAGGTTTTGCTGGTCATTTTATCTCCTCCCCCACCCAACCTCCACCCCCCATTCTTGTGCTGTTACTGCTTGGTTTAACTCTAGTTGTACAAGATTCATAGCTCTGTAAATCAGAGGTATGGATGCAGAAGATGACTTTGCAAGTTGCAGACCAAAACTTGATCTTTGCTTAATGGCTGCAGTACACCAATATCACTTCTTTATCGGAGACATCCAAATCCATTGCCTCATTTACACTATTAGGTTTTTAACTTGTTCATGACTTAGGTTGTGCATGAGAAGGGTAGTGGAGACCAATACTATGGTAAATAAGGAACATGTTGGGGTTTGTGGGGTTTTTGGGTTTTTTTTCTTATCCAAAATGTGCCCTTTATATTATTCTGGAGAAACTCAGCTCAAATTTGTAATTATGTTGTTACATATTTAGTTTTTAAGTTTTATACTATTTTTCAATATTTCTTAACTTTCATTTATATTTTGTGATGTAATATTATTCAACATGCAGGGTTAATTTCTGCCCTTGTACATGTGCACACAATTCCCATTGAAGTCCACTGAATGCCCAGTGAAATCAAGGGGAATTGCAAATGTGGAACTGAAAGCAGAGTTTTGTTTATAGTTCTTACTGAGTGTCAATGAGCATAAATGTAAAACCACCAGGAGAAAGTGCACATGGCACGGATCTGCTAAAGACTTTGAGCCCCACTGGAATGTGTCTTATGGCCGAGATGAAGATTCCTTGACTTATAAATAAAAGTTAAATATGACATTCTAATAAAACAATGCAATAAAGACGCAACAAACATAGAATTTAATTATGATATTTATTCCAATGATGCAAAAGCCTTTCCCGCCCTTAAATGTTTCTGGAAAAATGAGAATCTAAAACATTTACCAGGAAAGAACAACTGCCGATGTTCTCCATTTTTGTTATTTTCAGTTATTTTTAACTTTGTGTTTAGTCACACTAATATCTATGATCCATATTCTAGCCCTGTCTAGATCCTTGATATAACGTTGACCAAGGCTCCAAAGTGAGTCAGTACAACTCTTAGAGAAGACAGTCCTGGCTGATAACTCTGTAGAGCTGTCATCTTGGGAAAGACCATGACCATCAGCAAAAAGATTTCCCCTGAATCTCTCCCCTCCATGGAAATCTGATTAATTTCTGCAGAGCCTGAGCAAGGGGATCATGATCTGTGGGGTAGGGCTCTTCATCTCTGCCATAAGACACCTTCCAGTGGGGCTCAAAGTCTTTAGCAAATCCATGCTGTGTGCACTTGGGAGGCCGGACCCAATAAAAATGATGTCTCCAACCTCTGAGAAGCTCTATTGGTCCTAGCCACAGTGTGCTCATGGAGTCCTGAGTCCCTTTCTAAATTGGGCCTGACCACTTCCAAGGTTAATTGTGTCACTCCAGATACAAGTAATGTGAATCTTAATGGCTAATAGACCCTCCCCCCAATAAACTCCTTCCACAGTAGAGAGCCAGGATTTGACCTAATATGAAGGCAGGGGAGAAAGGAGTGCAACTTAATCAGCCACCTTCATAGTCTCAGGTCATTAGTCCCAACTGTGGTTCCACTATCCTCATTCCTTTCTTTGATGAAGGACATTTCCTTTTCTGGTGATTGGAATATAATCAAGCCCTTGCGAGTTCTTCTCCAATTCCTATGTGCTGCTTTGCAAAGCCAGATCAGTACATCTTTGGGTTTTGGTATGTAAATCCTTGGAGCTATTGGATGGCTTCACGCGAAGTATTGTAACATCTTTGGAGCTGTAAAGATAATACAGTTATTGGGGGCATATAAGTACATAGATATAATTTCACATCTCACCAATGAACAGTAACACAAGGAGTTTGTAAGAAATAAAATTCCTTGCTGAGATCATTCAGCATGCAACAGGATTGTTTAAAATAGCAAATCAACAAATCACTTTTCTGAAAATGTTCCTGGATTAGACCTTTCAGCTTGTTCAGGGTCTCCATCTACATTTATTATTTTTATATCAACTTATTTTCAACATCCTCCTCCTTTTTCCTGACTGTAAGATTGTTCTCATGGTAATTATAGTACCTTTGTTGGGGGATTTTCAAATGTACAAATGGGGGGTGAGACTCCCAACTCCCATTGACTTATTTTAGCTGTTTTGGGGGTTTTTAGAGAGAAGATGGGTGAAGTAATATCTTTTATTATACCAATTTCTGTTGGTGGAAGACACAAGCTTTCAGGCTTACACAGAGCTCTTCTTCGGGTCTGGGAAAGGTACTCAGAGAAGTGTCACAGCTAAATAGAAGGTGGACCAAACCGTTTAGCATAAGGAGTTATGCTGTAAGAGACCATTCAAGATGAAATGGACAGTTAACACCTCTGCACTCACAGGACAAAAAGCTTTTGACAGTCTCCCCCTTTGTGTTTGGTGTACAATTTTCCTTTTTAAAAAAAATCCATTTCCCATCCTTGAGCTCACTTGTAGGGCACATTGTAGTTACTTTATATCATCCCAATCAGAGGTCAGGTGGAATATATGCAATGACTGGTTGTACGTTCACTGACTGGAATTTGATGTTGGACAGGTTCTGTAGAATTAAACAGGGATGAAACAATAGAAATTAACTAGGATTCTACAGAAATTATTCTAAAAACTACATAATTAAAAGCATTAAACCAGTACATAGAATATAATCATGTCCCTTCATTTTTCATTTATATTGTTTAAAATTTTGTGGGAATTCTTCTGTGTTTACTACAAAAATTGAAAAACTTGGGTGAATATTGGTGAAAATTAACTGCACAATTTTCTGGGGAAATATTGGGGTTAATATTGGGGGATGGGAGGACAGGAAAAAAAGGATCAAATAGATAAAAATAAGAGTATTAAAACTAAAAGCAGTTTTATGCTGTGGTTTATTTCATGAATTGTACATTGTCAGTAGGTACACACACACGTACATGCATATGTGTATTTTCAATTACATTGCCTTACTTTAACAGACAACCTCGCATTTACACTTAGACTAATTTATTATTAACGTAACCTTGCCAACAGAATAAGTAGATGTGTTTATCATTCTATATTAAATTACATAAGAGTCTGTAGGACTTTTTCCATTAAGGATAGCACAATGCCTTTCTCTTCAAATTACATTGTATTTGCAGTGTCTCTAAATCAGTGGTTTTCAACCTTTTTTCATTTGCGGACCCCCTACAAAATTTTGAATGGAGGTGTGGATCCCTTTGGAAATCTTAGATATAGTCTATGGACCCCCAGGGGTTGGTGGACCATAGGTTGAAAACCACTGCTCTAAATAAATTTGTACCTAATTCATGAAGAGAAAGAAAGTCAATTGATGCAAAACTGAGAAAAACAGCCAGTATCCCATTATATTGCAGTCTGCTTATAATGTCCAAAGAAACACAGTAACCTTGATAAGACTGCTGCTTCTGTGCATCATCCATCAGGCTAAAATTTGAAATTGCTGCAACAAATCAGCTGGTTTATTATCTATGATGTCCAAAACGTTAGTAAAAAGCTACAATAATCTCTTTAAAATAAATTATCCCAGTACATGAGACAAAAACACTTCAAAGTCAGAACGTTTATGCAGATAAATAAGCTGATATGTTTGTTTCTCCACTTAGCAAGTTCAGATACACATTTCTTACACGAGAGCCTAGTTTGCATCCTGACTTTCAGGTAGTAAAAAAAATTAGTTCAATGAGATTGTTCAGTTCCTACAGTAGCTTCCTAGATGACTTTGTGTTCACACATAAAACATCCATATCAGACACATTGTCTCTCCAGAGACACAGCACTCAGAGAGTTTGGTATCTCAAGAAGCAGATGAAGTGATAGATGGGGAGAACCTGACATACAATGAACTTGGCCTGCTTGTTGTATTAAAAGACCTCAACCTCCCCAGGGTCAAGTCCTTCACCAGTTCAAAATTTGTTTACTTAGGTTTATTGAATGAAAATAAATAAGTATAAATACTCCTCAAATACAGCACTCCTGCTTCATAAACACATCAGGGTGCCTGCCACCTGCAATTTTATTGTCCTCCCTCTCCCCCCCCCCCCCCCCCGCATAGAAGATTTTCCACTTTCGAGGAATTGATGAAACGCTCATTATCTAAGCCTGAGTTAGACAACAGTTAGAGTTAAGCTAAGAGAGGTTGGGAGGGCGGAGGTGGTGGTGGGAAGGGTAGTTTTCTGATCTGAAATTTCCAGTTTCAGAAGTAATACTTACAGAATATACTGATGTCAGATCCAGCTGTGACACCATGCAAAATGCAACTTCCAGCTGAGAAGTACTTAGCACACAGTGTCCACGGGCTTGGCAAGGGGCAGTCTCGCTTTCTTCACATAGGAGGTTGCTGCTTGCACTTTGTGAGGATAGTAGCTCTAGTCTCAGCAGTGGTAAAATAGAGGACCCACAAAAGGCAAGTCCAGGGCCAGAAGAGGGAACTTAACACTGAAATGAACTAAACCAATTAGTTTTCAGGCTGCTGACTGGCAGACACAAGAGAAGTCAAGGATAGATTACTAATGTACTCTTTTATTAAATACAGTATTTCGGGGAAAGGAGAATATTGCTGTATTTAAAAGTTTCCAGTTGCAAGTTGTGATGTGTGAAACTTTATAAATTATAACAAAACTCCGCACCAGGTAAAGCTTACCTGACTTCAGGTCTCATTATAAATGCAAAATAAAGTGCAGTTTGCATTTCTGGGGGGGAGGGAATGTTGTTTTTGTTTCTTTCTGGTTTTGACTGGTATAGTCTCGCACCCTCTGAGTTTCACTGTGAGGTTCAAGTTAATACAACCCTGAAATCAAACAGAGATGTAAAGCCCATGAAACTTGGTAGTTTTGGGCTGAGTTTTACACAGTTACCCTCCAAAATTGTAAATCAACACAAGTTGGCTTAAAATGTGACGTTTGCTGAGATTTTTTTCAGACAACCTGGGTGGTCGATTTTGAATGGAAACCATGCTCTACATGACTTCAGCCATCTGAAACTACAATAGACAAAAGTTGGCAGTTTCCGATGATTTTCGCTTTGAGCTGCTAGGTTCATTGAAGCACAAAACTCAAAGTGAAACACTGTGGGTAGAAACACAGAGCAAAAAAGGCAAAAAGTTGGTAGAGGAGGCAAAATTTACTGAGTTTCGCCTAGTTTTAGTGACTGTTAACAATTCTTTTCCAAGGTACTGTAGATGCCATAGAAACTGGGCTCATTTCCGCCACTGACTTACAGTGCCGTGAAAATGGTGCAGCATGGAGCCAGAATCCCGGACAGAAGTTCCTGCTCATTTGAAACCTGAGCTGAGTCATGGGGGTGTAGGTATGAGTCCTGATACAGCAGCAGTTGGGAGCTCAGGAATGTAGTGGGACCTGCAAGAGTTTCTGCTGCTCGAAAGAGTCAGGTTTCAAGGGGAGGGGAGAGGTTGACCTACAAGGTGTTTGAACTGTGGGATGGTGAGAAAACAGATAGAGCCATCAGGGGTTGCGGTGAATTGGGTATGGAAAGCTTGTTGTGTGGGTTAGGATTTTGGGTGAGTAGCAGAATGGGCAGGGGGCACTCTAGAGATATGCGGTAAGGCCACATTTTGAATTTGCTTTGGAACCATCTGAATATTGTTCCATCCCCGAACTGACTGTCTGCTATGAATCAACTGTTCATGAAACAAATGTTCTGTTGTTTGGATGACACTTGAATTTTCTCCCAGCTAGTGTCCTGGTCAAGTATACACATGGAGGCAGAAAGCAACAATGTACTATTTCCAGTGTCAGGGTCTACAAAGTAAACAGAGTTTAGTCAGATGAATGACATGGAAGAACCAAATCCTGATCTCTGAGGAGTGAAAATGTTCTCGGTGATGCTCAGGTGCTTCGAGGAGAGAGTCCCCAAGAGCCTGATTTCTAAGAGGCTGAGCAGCCTCAGCTCCTGCTGACTTCCACAGGATTTATGGGTGCTCAGAACTTCTGAATCAGGCCACCAAAATTCTCCACATCAGTGTTCAGCAGGTTCAAATCCTTGAGCTTTATTTATGGGAGGAAAGGAGCAAGGTGAGAGAAATTCATTGGCCCATGGTTGCAGATAGCCTACTTTTATTCTCCTTAGCCGCTGGAAAATGGGGACTCGCTCTGCCTCCCAAAAGCAGGGATGCTGAATCCCAGACTGTGACAGTCCACTGATTATCGGGAAGATAAATGAGTGATGCCAGCTAGAGAGCTGTATTCCTGTGAATGTCACACTGCAGAAGGGTTACAAAAAGCAAGGGCGAAAGGGCAAACTTCATCTCTTGCATATGGTGTGTACAGTGAGCCTTAGCTTTACAGCTCTGCAGGATTATAACAGCCATGGTTGTTCCAGTCAAGAATGGCAGGAAAGAGTGGGTGAGCAGAAGTGAGAGGAACAGAGAAATAAAAAGGAATAGATTATAAAAAGAGGGAGGGAAACAAAGGAGTGGCCTGTTTCTCATAAACCAGGTTAGTCAAAATGTTCTATTTTAAAACCATCACAAATTTTGTACTTTAAAAAACAAATTATGCTTTAATCTGTTCATTGTAGATGTATTATCAAGGGATGGAAATTTTAATCCACAACTTTACGCTTCCATAATTACTAAGGAGAAACACTATAAAAAGAGAGAAATCCAGGAATTTTCCCCTCCAAAGGGATAGCCCATCACCTGTCTCTGTTTGCCATGAGATTTTTTAAAATGTTTTTGCCAACAATTACTCGAGTGAATTTTAACACTCAGGTTGGCCATCTCTATCCCAGAATCCGTGACAAGAAGTGGAAGATTGGACAAATGACCAAGGAAGAGTATAAAAATATTGCTCGAGGATGCAGGAGTGAAATCAGGAAGGCCAAATCACACCTGGAGTTGCAGCTAGGAAGAGATGTTAAGAGTAACAAGAAGGATTTCTTCAGGTATGTTAGCAACAAGAAGATAGTCAAAGAAAGTGTGGGCCCCTTACTGAATGAGGGAGGCAACCTAGTGACAGAGGATGTGGAAAAAGCTAATGTACTCAATGCTTTTTTTGCCTCTGTCTTCACGAACAAGGTCAGCTCCCAGACTGCTGCACTGGGCAGCACAGCATGGGGAGGAGGTGACCAGCCCTCTGTGGAGAAAGAAGTGGTTCGGGACTATTTAGAAAAGCTGGACGAGCACAAGTCCTTGGGGCCGGATGCGCTGCATCCGAGAGTGCTAAAGGAGTTGTCGGATGTGATTGCAGAGCCATTGGCCATTATCTTTGAAAACTCATGGCGATCCGGGGAAGTCCCGGATGACTGGAAAAAGGCTAATGTAGTGCCCATCTTTAAAAAAGGGAAGAAGGAGGATCCTGGGAACTACAGGCCAGTCAGCCTCACCTCAGTCCCTGGAAAAATCATGGAGCAGGTCCTCAAGGAATCAATTCTGAAGCACTTAGAGGAGAGGAAAGTGGTCAGGAACAGTCAGCATGGATTCACCAAGGGCAAGTCATGCCTGACTAATCTAATTGCCTTCTATGACGAGATAACTGGCTCTGTGGATGAGGGGAAAGTGGTGGACGTGTTGTTCCTTGACTTTAGCAAAGCTTTTGACACGGTCTCCCACAGTATTCTTGCCAGCAAGTTAAAGAAGTATGGGCTGGATGAATGGACTATAAGGTGGATAGAAAGCTGGCTAGATTGTCGGGCTCAACAGGTAGTGATCAATGGCTCCATGTCTAGTTGGCAGCCGGTATCAAGTGGAGTGCCCCAAGGGTCGGTCCTGGGGCCGGTTTTGTTCAATATCTTCATAAATGATCTGGAGGATGGTGTGGATTGCACCCTCAGCAAGTTTGCAGATGACACTAAACTGGGAGGAGAGGTAGATAGGATACAGAGGGCCCTAGACAAATTAGAGGATTGGGCCAAAAGAAATCTGATGAGGTTCAACAAGGACAAGTGCAGAGGATGGCACTTAGGATGGAAGGATCCCATGCACCGCTACAGACTAGGGACCGAATGGCTCGGCAGCAGTTCTGCAGAAAAGGACCGAGGGGTTACAGTGGACGAGAAGCTGGATATGAGTCAACAGTGTGGCCTTGTTGCCAAGAAGGCCAATGGCATTTTGAGATGTATATGTAGGGGCATTGCCAGCAGATTGAGGGACGTGATCGTTCCCCTCTATTCGACATTGGTGAGGCCTCATCTGGAGTACTGTGTCCAGTTTTGGGCCCCACACTACAAGAAGGATGTGGAAAAATTGGAAAGAGTCCACCGGAGGGCAACAAAAATGATTAGGGGATGGGAACACATGACTGATGAGGAGAGGCTGAGGGAACTGGGATTGTTTAGTCTGCGGAAGAGAAGAATGAGGGGGGATTTGATAGCTGCTTTCAACTTCCGGAAAGGGGGTTCCAAAGAGGATGAATCTAGACTGTTCTCAGTGGTAGCTGATGACAGAACAAGGAGTAATGGTCTCAAGTTGCAGTGGGGGATGTTTAGGTTGGATATTAGGAAAAACTTTTTCACTAGGAGGGTGGTGAAACACTGGAATGCGTTACCTAGGGAGGTGGTGGAATCTCCTTCGTTAGATATTTTTAAGGTCAGGATTGACAAAGCCCTGGCTGGGATGATTTAGTTGGGGATTGGTCCTGCTTTGAGCAGGGGGTTGGACTAAATGACCTCCTGAGGTCCCTTCCAACCCTGATAGTCTATAAATGGGTGTCACATCTGAGGAATGGCTCTGTCTCTAGGCAGAGGGAAGGAAGGGCAGAGAATGAAATGTGAGTCATCACTATTTTCATGATTATCTTTCCACCAGTAATCAAAATGGTTAGATGTACCCTTGGTTTTTGAGAGAAGGAATACTGATATCTCTAGCTCAATGATGTGCAAAGCATAAGCTGTTACACAGCAGACGGCAGTATTTTTAAAAGTTCAACCCTGGCCAATATTTCTTCTGGGAAATCTGAGCAGTTAAAGTAACTTTAAATCAGTATATCGTGTTTCAGAAATGATGGATAGAACACAGTCAAGTGTTCTTAGGATCCAGGACTTCCCATTTGGGAAAAGTAAATTCACTTCCTAGATTTTCAAGTATCAGGCATTGTGAATGCTGCCTGAAATAAATTCAGTCCCACCAAACAATATAGGCCAAATCATGGTTGCTTCAGCACAGGCGAGCTGAGAGGAAAGCAAGCCCAGGGAGTATTTCTCTATCTTGCACAGAAAGAAACTAGAGCTGACTGTAGCAATAGCAGCCGGAGGGAGAGGGGAGTGTCTGGATGGAGCCCTGTCTGCACTGGGAGGAGGGGGAGAGGGAAGGAAGAATTGTTTACACCTGTTGTACAGGTGTAGCAAGTTCCACTGTCTGGCGCTTTTCCCCCCAGTGCATCTGGAGATATTATCTGAGTAAAGTGGCATTTAGGTTTTTCACAGATATCTAGAGAATGTGGGGAACACCATTGGTGCGGTGTGAGGAAAAAATTTCAAAGTTTTGTAGGGTTACTTCAATTCTACAGAAGTTTTGCAAAGGCAGAGAGAAAAATGTTCTCTACAATAACTTTTTGGATGACCCAGCTCTCCAAAGGAGCCTTCTTTTGTAGCTGCTCTGTGTGCAGAATTGCCACTGACTTCACAAAACCAGAGCTTGTTTGGGGTTTAAAAAATATCTGAAGTCACCACAGACACCATCACCTTTTCTCAGTCTTTGATCACAGGAAACAGTGATTCCTTTCTAGCTTTGGCAACAGTTAGTATGGTGCTTCCTTGCTAAGATCAATTTGTATTTAATATAGTACTCAACCAACTGTCCTATTTTCAGCTGTGAGTTAATGTCTAAAAATTGTTAATCCTTATTACATTCAGGTGCTAAAGATGGAATCCGCCACCAAACCCTAAACTAGTGAAGAGAGACAGTCTAAACTTACACTCAAAAATCAAATGTCAATGCAAAGTTATCCACTCACAGCTAGTTTCACCATGCCTCTGCTTTAGAAGGTTTTTTTTATACTTTGTCTACTTTTAAGTGTCCAAAACTGGTCTACAGACAGAAGAAGAGGTTTCCCTCTCAAGGCAGTGTTGTTATGCACAAACTGGCAAGAATCAAAAAGCTACACAACTTTGAAACTCTTCAGACACAGAAAATTATAAGATTACACGTTTCTATTTGGGCTCTCCTATGTAGATTTTTTTTATCACGCTCATGACTGTAGTATCTAAATTTCCACCTACTTTTAATTAAGTCTTAAACAGTTAAGGACAAACACTGTTCAAAACATTGGACTTTCCTTTATGAGGAGATTCAAGGAAATTACATAATACAGAAATAAGAGCCAATTTACTATTGTATTTACAGTACCTCACTTTATGCCTGTTTCACCAGATATCACACATGACATCTGAAGTCCCTTCTAGCCCTACATTTCTGTGATTTTATTACTACAAAAGGTGCAAGAATCTGGTAAAAATGAAATAGGAGCATCTTCATCTGAGAGAGGTGTATTCCTTTGCACTAGACTTGTGCAAAATGTTTGCAAGTGAACTGGAAAACTTCAGTTTGAGGAGGTTTTTATATTTCAGTTACATGAAAATTAGTCATATTTTGAAACAATCTTGGTTTTTAAACGGATGAGGCCACTTTTGAGTGAAAATAAGTGATTCCTTTTTCCAACAAATTATTTGATTCTTTTCAACATATGTTTAAAAAAAGTTTCACAACTTTTTGAAACAACATAGACAAAATTTCACATCTGGACATATAACTATGAAAAGTTAAAGTGTTGTGATGTGAAATAGCCTTGACTAAGTCATGAATATTTTTTCCATGAAAAATATTCATTTTTTTTCAGATCATTAAAAACTTAGCAATGTTTTTTGGACAGAGCAATTACTGTGGAAGCTATTAAATCCCCAAGGCAGAGCATGAAAGATTTACACTGTTGATTTTAAAAGTGTTGTTCACTTGCTATCTCAGACATCTTCAGATCAAAGTTTGTCTTGTACACATACCATGGGAAAGGAGGTGTGCCCAGTTGAGAGACTACGCGGAGTTGCATCCTACAGAATCACTAAACATGGCCTCTAGCCACATTCTCTTTGTAATTAAAGGTGGAGAACAAAGTTGATCAGTTGCAGGGTGTGTGGATATAATTTGGCTGGTGAACCAAAACAAAGTTCTACTTATCTGTCAAGGAAGTTAGCCATACAAGCAAATATTATGGAGGTGTTCCTTTATATCTCCTAACAGTATTTCTGACAGTTTGCATATAAATTATCTGAGGCTTTTGGGCTCCTGGCAAATTGCCAGTTCAGCTCTCTGCTCTGCATCACAAGGTATGACTCCTGGCTCTTTGTTCTTTTAAGAAGTCCCAATCAGAGTACTGATTTTGATGATTGTCAGGGTTGACAAATGCCAGGAGATTCGAGGGATCCATTGGTCTCTTTCTCTAATGTGCTACCACTATAAGAAGAACTCAAACCTTGAACACATTTAGTTTTAATGGAACATTTCAAGCCACCAGTGTTTGAATGAGTTCTAAATTCTCCAAAGTTCTCACCATCACTTAGTGCTTACATTTACTCTACTATCTTCAAAACCATACACCGCAGTGTTGATTTTATGAATTGCTGGGTTATTTTCCAAAGGCAGGACAAAAGGTTCCTTTGTTTTTGTTTTTTAACTGGTGAGGAAAGAAATGGGGGTGAGAAGTAGCTCGAGTCAATTTGTAAATTTGGCAACTGAATTACTCTACCCTCTTGGCATTATCTCTCACATGTTCTAATGATGTCCATGGCTGGTTATGACACTTATGGAAGAGATTTACAGAATTTTTACTATAGAGTGATAACTTTTCTATACAATTCTTAAATCAGCCAATAGTATTCTGCAGCAAGGATGTCATTCTGTGCTATATTTAAGGCCCTCCATTTTTGGTTTCTACATATATATATATATTTTTTTAACCTAAACATTCCCAGGTTCTACAAAAGCTAGTATTGGGTTTCTGCTGATATTCATCCAAAATCTGGACCATTCAAGTACATGCAAATACTGCTTATGTTCATAGATCCATAGATTCCAAGGCCTGAAGGGACCCTTGTGATCATCTAATCCAGGGGTGGCCAACCTGAGCCTGAGAAGGAGCCAGAATTTACCAATGTACATTGCCAATAGCTACAGTAATATGTCAGCAGCCCCCACCACCCGCTCCCAGCGTCTCCCACCCACCAGCAGCCCCTCCAATCAGCGCCTCCTCCTCCTTCCCCTCATCTCCCGATCAGCTGTTTCATGGTGTGCAGGAGGTTCTGGGGGGGGGAGAGGGAGGAGCAAGGGCACAGCAGGCTCAGGGGAGGGGGTGGGAATGGGTGGAGTGGGGGCAGGGCCTGTGGCAGAGCCAGGAGGTTGAGCAGTGAGCACCCCCTGGCACATTGGAAAGGTGGCACCTGCAGCTCCAGTCCTGGAGTCGGTACCTATACAAGGATCCACATATTAACTTCTGAAGAGCCGCATGTGGCTCCGGAGCCACAGATTTGGCTAATCCTGATCTAATCTAACCTCCTGTATAACACAGATTACAGAATTTCCCCAAAATAATTACTAGAGCATATATATTAGAAAAACATCCAATCTTGATTTAAAAATTGTCCATGATGGAGAATCCACCCTGACCACTGATAGGCTGTTCCACTGGTTAATTACACTCACTGTTAAATATTTACACCTTACTTCCAGTCTAATTTGTCTTGCTTCAACTTCCAGTCATTGGATTGTTTTATACCTTTCTCTGCTAGACTGAAGATCCCATTATTAAATATTTGTTCCCCTGGTAGGTACTTATAGAATGTAAGCAAGTCACCTCTTAACCTTCTCTTTGCTAAACTAAATAGATTGCGCTCCTGGAGTCAACCACTGTAAAGCAGGTATTCTAATCTTTTAATCATTCTTGTGGCTCTTCTCTGAACCCTCTTCAATTTATCAACATCCTTCTTGAATTGTGGACACTAGAACTGGACACCGTATTCCAGCAGCAGTTGCATCAATTCCAAATACAGATGTAAAATAACCTCTCTACCCCTACTCGAGATTCCTGTTTATGCATCCAAGGACCATTCTGAAAATCCAGTACATTATATTTTTTTAAACAATCCCACAGATGTCAATAGTTGTTATTCCTGCTATAGAATTCTATCAGATAAATAGTTAAATGTTATTTAGGAAAGATTATCATGGTACATTAAATTCTGTCGGCTTTAAGTAATTTCTATAGAACTGTAGAAGGGCAGCAGTGTTTCCTTGAAACATTCCACCTTTGTAATCCCTTCCCAGCAAGATCAAGACATGCTATCACAGGCAGCAACTTTGTCATTTCCCGGGGGGGGGGCTTGACCAGCCCCGGAGCACCCACAGAGCCAGTGCCTGTGCTTGCTATGTGTGTTCTGCAGAGGCAAATTATTTGGTAATCTGTCTGCAAATAAGGGAGGTGGGAGTGGCTCTCTAGGAAGAGAGGGTTAGGCCTGGTCTATACTACAGAGCGAGGTCAATGCAAGGTAGCTTACGTTGAACTAACTATGTGAGTTTCTACCACTAAAATTTCGCTCCCACTGATGTAACTGCCCCGCTACGCCAATTTAACTCCACCTCCACAGTGTAGTTAAGTCGACACAGTGTCTGTGTAGACACTGCATTGCTTACATCAACTATTACTGGCTTTCAGAAGCCATCCCACAATGCCCCAAACTGACAGTGCAATCGGTACAAGCACTCCTGGTGAGGACGCACACCACCAATACGAGGAACCAAGTGTAGACACACACAAGCAACGTAATTACTGCAGCAGCTGTATGCCGACGTAAGTTACGTTGACTTAATTCTGTAGTAAAGGCATGCGCCGAGTGTCAACTGAGCAATCTTGTAGGAGGAAACCTTGAAACAGCTGAGCTTTGGGAGAAGGTTTAAGCTTATTTATATATAATATTGCTGTTTTCTTTATTACTAAAGCCAACCCCTCAGGAAAGAGATGCTCCTGGGCTTTACACACGTGGACTGTGTTTGCAGAGCAAGCGGGGAAGAACCCTATTCAATTTCTAAAAAACCCTATTGTTTTTATCCATATTAAATGTGCACAGGATTTCCCCATAAGTTTATTTTTGACAGTTATAGCATTATATTGTAGAAAGCAAATGAGAATTTTTGTAATGGCTTGAAGGGCTTATACAGAGCTTCTTAAGGTTCACACCTATTTATTGTAATCTGACCAATGATTTTTACTCTGCATTATCCTTGGAATAATGATTTTTAGTCACCTTCAGTCAGAAGCTTGCTGTAAGTGCGATGTTATTTACAAACTAATGTCAGAGATCAAATTATTGAAATTAATGTTATAATATAGAATTAGAATTGTATTGGTATTTTCCCCTCCTCCATACACTCTGCCTCAAAGTGCTGTAGTCAATAAATTAATACACAGAGGAGGGTGGTGTTTTATGTGGGTACATGTCACTAGCGTTATGTATCTAAGCAGTATTTCATGTGCTGTCTTGTCAGACAATCTGTTCTACTACTCACAAGAAAGAACACTACTCAAAAACATGTGGTGGTGTTTTTACTTCTTTTCTTATTAGTTTGTGAACAGGATTCATAAGGAATGTGTTGCAACTACAATTGCATTTTGTGTGCTGTTGGAGTTTCAGTCGTGGACAAGGACCCCATTGTGCTAGGCACTGTAGAAATGCAGGAGGGAAAAAAACACAACAAAAACCTGTCCCTTCCCCAGAGAGTTGTCAATTTAAACAAATTTATGGCTTTTATCTCGTAATACCGTATGTATCATCTCACATCACAGCTTGGAAGCCATCTAGCTTTTACTTCTGTTGGATGCCAAGCAGCAGGTTGGCAGCCCATGTTTTTGCTGCTGCCCTTCCTTCTCATCTGAGAAACACTACAAGAAATACTACAATAATTTAAATAGGGTAAAATATTAATCAAAATGGCACTTTAGTAATATAGTTAGTTACTAGTAATATTATTTCACTTTCAGCATTCTTTGCCCATTGTTCTCAAGGTACTTCACAAGGGGTGGGTAATTCTAAAACCGACTCCTTCCTTTCTGTTCCAGTGAACAAATCACTTTTCAATGCCACGATCATCTCCTATCTCCACTAGTCAGATTGTCTCCTTTTGGGTCTTTTTGACACTAACCTTTGACCTCTTTGTCTGTTTATGACCCTTACTTGTTGTGACATCTGAAATTAAGACTGTGTGCTCTCTGGGGCAGGGACTGTCTTTGCATTTTGTTCTAGGCAGCACTGGCACATGTTTGACCTAGGGAATTGATAATAATCACAACCAGACACAGGTATGTTTTTAACCATATGCTATAATCTATTTTATCGATTAGTGACATTTTACAGTGCAAAATCAAAACTTGAATAGGAACTTGCCATTTGCATATCTTTTTAAAAAAACATATCAACTATGAACGACAAATAAGATTTTTCTCAAGGTCCTGAAAGTGTATCCCTCTGGCTTCACACTCAGTTTATAGTATTAGTAGTGGAATGAGTGCTTTGAACTCAATGTTTGTTTCTCTATTGTTTGCATTGCCAGTTTATTTACTAATATTTCTAATATTAAAGACAAACAGAATTATTGACAGCATACAGAACATTTCCTTACATTAGCAACAAGAGGCAGGGCATTGGTTATGCAAGATGATGATATTCAGCTGAGCTGTGTGGCAGTGTAAGCTATGGTTACAGTATGTTATGACAGGCAGGACGGCCTAGTGGTTAGGACTTGCCTGGGACTGAAGACCTGGGTTCTAGTCCCTGTTCTGCCACAGACGTCCTGTGGGACCGTGGGCAAGTCATTTCACTTCCCTCTACCTTAGTCCTTCATCTGTGATGTGGTGATGACAGCACTTCCCTACTTCACAGGAACTGCCCAGATACTATGGTAATGGGGGCCGTATAAGTACCTAAGATAGATAGAAATGATTTGTTCTTAATCAGTTCATCTCACTTTCTCCATCCTTCCTGACACAGTTCAGTTTTGAACCACTGTAGAAAGCTGCTTAATCAAGAGAAATGGAAAAACCTTTATTTCACAGTCACTTTATAATCAAAACTATTTTCTCAGCATGATTAAAATGGCAAAACCTTGTAAATAAATTCTGGACTTCTCTGTTATACAAGTCATGATTTTAAAATGTTTCTCCCTTTCAGCTTTCCATCCAGGGATGTCTAAATAGTTCTTATTTAAATGAGGACCCCTGCAGTCTCTAGGCCCCTAAACACCAATGTTCTGTGTTTCATATGCAGTCCATGTATTTCACTACCATTTTCAGGGGTTAATTAACATTTGCAAATTATTGAAGATGGAAATCAAGCTATGCTGTAAATGCTAAGTAATATAAATCAGCTCCCTGACTCCAAATCATCCTTCAAGGTTGGCTTTTTTTCTCCCTCACTACTTCCCATAGTCTTCCAGGGCTTGGGAGAGAGAGGAAGGGACTTTACTTTTGAAAATGTGGCCTCAATACCATTTTTACGAGTGCTCTATATGCACAATTGGGGTCACATTTTCAGGCATGCTTGTTTTTCATTTAAGTGAAATGACCAGATTTTCAGAAGTACTCAGTGTGCAGCATCTCCTGTTCTTATGGGGAGCTGAACTCTTTTGAAAGTCTAGCCCTAAAGCTTTTGCCTAAAGTATTTTCAGTATAACATTTCCCAAAACTACTAGTAAGTGGGACACTCAGAAAGAAGGTCTGAAATAGAAGCAGGAGTAAGAGGAGCTGTGGAGGAATGGTGGTCATAGGAAGGGGAAGGAAGAAATTAGTGGACGTACATTAATGAAGGGGATGAAAATAGGGAAGGCAGAGAGAATAGAGAGTATAGGAGTAAAACCAAGAAAACTGAACTAAGTATATATAGACTTTAGAAAGAAAAAATAAAATGAAACCATGTTCACAGAAGATAGAAATGTCTAGACCAGGGTAGGCAACCTATGGCACACATGCCAAAGGCAGCCCGTGAGCTGATTTTCAGTGGCACTCACACTGCGTGGGTCCTGGCCACCGGTCCGGGGAGCTCTGCATTTTAATTTAATTTTAAATGAAGCTTCTTAAACATTTAAAAAACCTTATTGACTTTACATACAACAATAGTTTAGTTATATATTATAGACTTATAGAAAGAGACCTTCTAAAAACATTAAAATGCATTACTGGCACGCAAAACCTTAAATTAGAGTGAATAAATGAAGACTCAGCACGTCACTTCTGAAAGGTTGCCAACTCCTGGTCTAGACATATGGCATAAGAGGTAGAGGAAGTCTGGAGAGAGAGAGAGAGAATCATGAGGGTCAACCACAAAGACAGAAGAATGAAGAGAAAAGGCTGAGGTGTAGCCGGACTGTAGGAAAGGGAAAGTATGCAGCAGAGCCATAAGACCTTCCATTCCCTGTAGCAGTCAGGGATAACTGTTTTAGCCCTTCCAAAGGACAGACACCAAAGTGTACTTGACACCTTGTGTCTCTTGTGAGATCCCCCTTTTGCCGCCAACTTAGTCAGGAGAATAGTCCTGGAGTGTTGCAACAGCCACAACCTCACAAAAATCTGTTAAGGCAAAAAAAAAAAAACCCCCAAAAAACCAACTTCCTGTTTATTCAGTAGGAAAGTAGAGGTGACTAAATGGAAATACCAACCTTGAGAGATGTCAGACACTCTCCCACCTTGATCTTTTACTAGGTTTAGTGTGAGGTTTTTTCCTCTACTGTACTGACAAAAGCACTGGCTCCTCCAGTACAATCTAG
The DNA here is from genome assembly GCF_015237465.2 of Chelonia mydas. Lineage (NCBI taxonomy): Eukaryota > Metazoa > Chordata > Testudines > Cheloniidae > Chelonia > Chelonia mydas. Next base: position 122,247,855 of record NC_057851.1, on the reverse strand, counting down.
AAGAGCCCAGTGCAGCATATCCTGGACTAAAGATGGGACGAACCCAAAATGTTTTATCTGCACACCTCTCTCTTCCCCAAACTTCCAAGGTTGGGGTAAAAGTTCTGGGTTGTCTTCCAAATGGTGTGTTGAGCCTTGTTTCTAGCATGGACCACAAACTCTGGCTGACCCATTTTTGGGGTTCTCATTCAGGTGGAAGCACAAATACTGAGTGAACTGTTTTTCTAGCAATATTTTCTTAATAGGATTCAAAACTTTATTTTGACAGCTTTACTCCCCAGTGAAGAGGCTCAACAGGCTCCCCTCCCTTCCATTCCGATCCTATTTCTCCCATCCTCCCGTGTGGCTCCCCCATGTCTGAGGGGAAGAAGGGTGAAGAGAGAGGCCTGTGGCTTCTTTAGAGAATTTTACAGGGATAAACTCAACTGGATTCTTTAGAAGTTACTAGTAAAAAACAAACAAACAAAAAACCTATAGAATCAATATAAAATATTAAGCTTTATAAAACCATTCTGTAGATCTCTAGAGTGGGGGTATTAAATAGCCATTAAAGCCAATGTGGATGTTCCTTTAATTCTGTAGGAGGTTCAAATAATTTTAAAAGCTTTTTAATTACTGAATTCTACAGGACATTTCCATCAGGGTTACACTCCCTAGAGGGTGACAGAAAAAGAATCTCTCCCCTCTTCTCCCCTATCTGGCTCAGCCTAGGCCCTCTCACACTGCACAGGGCGACAGAGAGGAAAAGATGCCCTGAAGCTTCCTGTCCTCACCACCACCAATATCCAAGATGAAGGAGTTAGAGAGACTTCCCTTCTTTCCAGCTATGTTCCCCTCTTCTCAATTCCCAAGGTAAGAAGTGTGGACTTCAGAGCACCTCTTCACCAACACCCACCAGGCCCCAATCACTTGCCTTTACAAACCTTAGCTAACCAGCAAACACACAAATACCCTGTGAGGCAAGCCAGGAAGCTTAACTTCAGCACCAGGCAAATTGGTTGAAACTATAGTAAAGAACAGAATTATCAGACACATTGAGGAACATGATCTGCTAGAGAAGCATCAACAAAGCTTTAGTAAAGGGAAATCATGCCACACCAATCTATAAGAATACTTTGAGGGCATTAACAAGCATGTGGACAAGGGTGAGCCTGTTGATATTGTATATTTGGACTTTCAGAAAGCCTGTGACAAAGTCCCACATCAAAAGCTCATAAGCAAAGTAAGCAGTCGTGATAAAAGGGAAGGTCCCCTGATAGATCAGTAACTGGTTAAAAAATAGAAAACACCAGGTAGGAATAAAAGGTCAGTTTTCACAATGGTAAGAGGTAATACCAGGGTCCCCTAAGGGTCTGTACTGGGACTGGTGCTATTCAACGTAGTAATAAATTATTTGGAAAAGGGGGTAAACAGTGAGGATGCAAAGTTTGCAAATGATACTAAATTACTCAAGATAGTTAAGTCCAAAGCTGATTGCAAAGAGTTACAAAGGGATCTCACAAAACTGGGTGACTGGGCAACAAAATGGTAGACGAAATTCAGTGTTGATGAACACACAGTAATGTAAACGGGGAAAAAAAATCCCAACTATAGATGCAAAACAATGGGCTCCACATTAGCTATTACCACTCAAGAGAGAGATCTTGGAATCATTGTGGATAGTCCTCTGAAAACATCTGCTCAATGTGCAGCGGTAGTCAAAAAAGCCAACAGAATGTTAGGACCCATTAGGAAAAGGATAGGTAATAAAACAGAAAATATCCTAATGCCACTATATAAATCCATGTTACTCCCACACCTTGAATACTACATTCAGTTCTAGTCTCATCATCTCAAAAAAAGATATATTAGAATTGGAAAGCTACAGAGAAGGGCAATGAAAATGATTAGGGTTCTGGAATGGCTTCCATAGGAGGGGAGATTAAAAAGACTGGGACTGTTCAGCTTAGAAAAGAGATGACAAAGGGGGGATAGGATCCAGGTCTATAAAATCATGATTAATGTGCAGAAAGTGAATGGGGAAGTGTTATTTCCCCTTTGCATAATGCAGGGATCATCCAACAAAATTAATAGGCAGCAGATTTAAGACAAAGAAACAGTAGTACTATGTCCCACAATGCACAGTCAACCTGTGCAACTTGTTGCCAGAGGATGTTGCAAAGGCCAAAAGTATAATGGGGTGCAAAAAAAATTAGATAAGTTCCTGGAGGATAGCCATTGATGGCTCTATCAGCCAACATGGTCAGGGATGCAACCCCATGCTCTGGGTGTCCCTGAATCTCTCACCCCCAGAAGCTGGGACTGGATGACAGGGGATGGATCTCTCACTAATTGCCTTGCTCTGTTCATTCCCTCTGAAGCATCCAACACTGGCCACTATCAGAAGACAGGATCCTGGGCTAGATGGACCATTAGTCTGATCCAGTATGTCCATTCTTGGTGTTCTTATGTACTGCTATCTGCACTTTCCTGATGCTGTTCTCAGATCACTCCTTTTTGTCTCGCTATGGATAACTGTGATGTGGTGCTCACCCGACATAGGAGTGGAAGGGGTTGATGGAGGCCTTACGAGCCTATCATACCCTGCCCCAAAAGGGAACAGTAGAGGTGAATCCTCCAAGTGGCACAGAAAGACTGCATGGGACACAGCCAGTTAGAGAAGAGCTGCAGGGGGCAGCCAATCTGGGCCCCACAGGCCCATATAAGAGGGGCTGCAGAGCAGAGCACGATCAGTTGGTGCTGGGAGTTCAAGAAGTGAGGACTGTGTTCCTGGCAGGCTGAGGGAACTGTAGTACCTTGGATAGAGCAGCTGCTGGCAGGGACTGGGGGATCAAGAGGGAGCTCCTAGCTGGCTGCTGGTACTTGGTAGCTGAAAGCCCTGAGGAAAGGGTGAAAACGGTGCTGGGGTCACGGGGAAGTGACCCAGGGAATTGAAGCAGCATTGAGAAAAATTAGAGACGCAGCAGGAGATTATTATCTACAGGGTCCCTGAGTCAGGACCTGGAGCAGTGGATGGGTCCAGGCTTACCCCCATTAGCCACTGGGGAAGTGGCTGGAATAATGGACGGAACCCCAGAAGGGGGAAATATGGACAGTGTTTCCTGGACTGAGACAGGTCTGTAGGTGGAGATAATGATGGGAGAGGCACCACAGGAGAGGGCACAGCAGCTGGCGGCGCTAATCCCCAGAATGGCCAGCAGGAGGTGCTGCTGTGGTGAGTGGACTCCATCATAGCAACATATTCTTCTAACAGTCTAAGCAGACTGAATGCCTAGCTGCTGATTAATTATTTTCAGAATTATAATTACTTTGATCTTTTTTTATATTGCCAGACATTCTATTATATTGTTTTGCTTTCCACTCCATGCTGTTAGTCTGCAGTTGTTCATATTTCTTGTTTAAAAACAGACTTGGAAAAATCTTGTGGTAGAAAATAGCTGAAACATATTGTATTCATCCCCACGTCTCTGTTAATGCCTTGGAGCATGGTTCATCCACTCTTGTATACTTAAAGGGAGATATTTGTTCTTTTCAGGGAAATTCTTCTATCATCTGAGAAAGTATGAAAAAAACAGGGTCATATTAGAGAAGCTGAAAGTGACCTAGATCCTGGAAATTACCCCAGGCAGTGAGATTCAAACCAGCCCAGGTGATGGCAATTTACGATTTGATGCTCTTCATTATTTCTTCTAATACGTGGGAATGCACCATTCGGTTATTAGTTAGTTATTATTGTAGTAAGGATTTTATTTTAGTTTTATAAATGTGTTCAGAAGAAATATTCTTTTACCATTCATTTCCTGAGGGCATCCTCATGAATGGTGCCAGATTGACAGCAACAGAGGAATTAAGTCCTCTGTTCATCCACACAAGAGGAGCCAGATCCTGCAAAAACTTATTGGCTCTAACGGACTACTTGTGTATAAATCTTTGCAGGCATGGGACCAGGTACAGTATAGGTAACAGTAAGGCACGCTTCCTATGCACTGGTTTACCCGTGTGCCTCGATCCTGAATATTTTTGCAAGGTGATTATCAGAGCCATATTAATCTTTCTGTAACTCAGCAAGTTTTGAGTCCTGGAATTTTCTTGCATTGTCAAACACAACCAAACACTTTACTGCATGCAGAAACACACAAAACAGGATAAAGTACTTCAGTGGAGGCCTGAATTTGAGAAAATCCTCTTTTGCATCTCAAACCATCTAAGCACCCAATGAAGTCAATAGAACCATGCATGTGTTTAAAGTTAAGGATGTGCTTCAGTGCTGTGGTGGATCCAGACCTTAAAGAATCCTAGCATTGTCTCCCAGTCCTGCAGTCAGATCTGTGGGGGAGCTGGGATGGGTGGTGCTCTGCTCTACAAAGGTGAACAGGTTCATTGTGTGGATTCACCAAGGGCAAGTCATGCCTGACCCACCTGATTGCCTTCTATGATGAGATAACTGGCACTGTGGATATGGGGAAAGTGATGGACATGATATACCATGACTTTTTTTGCAAAGCTTTTGATATGATCTCCCACAGTATTCTTTGCGGATTGGATGAATGGACTATAAGGTGGATAGAAAGCTGGCTAGATCATCGGCCTCAATGAGTAGTGGTCAACGGCTCCATGTCTAGTTGGCAACCAGTTCAAGCAGAGTGCTCCAGGGATCAATCCTGGGGCTGGTTTTGCTCAACATCTTCATTAATGAGCTGGATGATGGGATGGATTGCACCCTCAGCAAGTTCGCGGATGACACTAAGATGGGGGAGAGGTAGATACCCTGGAGGATAGGGATGGGGTCTAGAGTGACCTTGACAAATTGGAGGATTGGTCCAAAAGAAATCTGATGAGGTTCAACAAGGACAAGTGCAGAGTCCTGCACATAGGACAGAAGAATCCCATGCACTGCTACAGGCAGGGGATCGACTGGCTAAGCAGCAGTTCTACAGAAAAGGACCTGGGGATTACAGTGGACAAGACGCTGGATATGAGTCAGTGTGTCCTTGTTGCCAAGAAGGCTAACAGAATATTAGCTGCAGAATATTGGGCTGCATTAGTAGGAGCATTGCCAGCAGATCGAGGGAAGTGATTATTCCCCTCTATTCGGCACTGGTGAGGCCACATCTGGAATACTGTGTCCAGTTTTGAGGGCCCCCCCACTACAGAAAGGATGTGGACAAATTGGAGAGAGTCCAGCGGAGGGCAACAAAAATGAGTAGGGGTTGGGGCATATGACTTATGAGGAGAGGCTGAGGGAACTTGGCTTATTTAGTCTGAAGAAGAGAAGAGTGAGGGGGGATTTGATAGCAGCCTTCAACTACCTGAAGGGAGGTTCCAAAGAGGATGGAGTTAGGCTGTTCTCAGTGGTGGCAAATGACAGAACAAGGAGCAATGATCTCAAGTTGCAGTGGGATAGGTCTAGGTTGAATATTAGGAAAAAACATTTCACTAGGAGGGTGTTGAAGCACTGGAATGGGTTACCTAGGGAGGTGGTGGAATCTCCATCCTTAGTGGTTTTTAAGGCCTGTCTTGACAAAGCCCTGGCTGGGATGATTTAGTCGGGGTTGATCCTGCTTTGAGCAGGGGGTTGGACTAGATGACTTCCTGAGGTCTCTTCCAACCCTAATCTTCTATGATTCTATGATCTGATTACAGGATTGGGACCTTGGTCTGTAAAGGATAATTCTTGCCTAGAATATAAACGTTTTCTTTTGCTTCATACCTGCCTAGTCTTTTAACACCACAATCAAAACTAGAGATCTTTCTGTCCTAATGTTGTTTTTTGTCAGTCAATCCAGAAATATTGGTTAGCACTGCAGTAGAGCCGGTAATTCTACATACATTTTCAGTAGAAAATGGGAGTGTCAGTAATAATTTCCATTAGTTGTTCAATAATCATAGCAATTCTGCAGAGAGTATCTCTCTGTTTTCTCTTCAGCTCTGGCAAATCCAAATAGGAAGGAGGGTGGAGTGGGGAGGGTTGATTTGTCTAAAATTTCAAACTTTCTAGCCAGGAAGGTGTCTGTCTTGGTTGACTACACTAAAACTACAAGAAGAGGCAAATCTTGTCCCCTCCTCTGTAGTGTCAGAAGTGCCCCAGACAGCCGGACCAGCGCAGGGAACAGGATTGGAGAATGTGCAGGCCTGGTGCAATATGAACTGAAGCTCTGTAGCTGGTCCTTGAGATGTGAAGGGTGTGGGGTGGGGCTGGGGGCCTGCTGCAGACTCAGAACTGTGTTGACCCTGCACCCGCTTCATGAACTGATTGGGGAGGGTGTCTTCTCTGGTACTTGGAGGAGGGGTGTTAAATGGATGCTAATGGGCACATTTCTGATTTAAAGAAACCACCTGTTGGGTGGTTCTTGTTCCTGGCATGCGCTATATCCCTATATGTGCACACAGTGCTCAAGAAAATATAGCGTATATAGTTCCTGGGTTTTGTAGGTCCTGAAAATTTGTTGTACTTTGCAGATGGCTTCCTCTCTGATGCTCTCAATATCAGCTGTTATGAATTCTTCCATGCTGCCTATATTCTTATGCTGTCTCAAATGCTCCCCAACCTGTGTCTACATTCTTCAGCCCTGGCATCCAGCTGCATTTCCACAGAATCAATTACAGATGGGTTCTTTCTTGGGAAACCACCCATGCTAAGTCTATAGCCGCAAAAGGCTTTAAATTAATCACAGCAGGAGGAGGAGGGAGTCTCTGTTATAGGTAAATCACTATCTGTAACTGCTACTGCTGTAGCAGTATAATCCCACTGGAGCTAAACTAACAGCTAGAATTGCTACGGCAGGCCTTCTCAGGAGACACAAGTACTGTGGCCACCATATCTGGTATTCCAAAATAAAAGGTGGAATCACTGTGAGTAAAGCACAAGTTTGCTGGTCTAAGGTTGCTTGCAGGCCAGCTGAGCATTCCCTACCTTTGCTATCTTCAGTCCCTCTCAGTCAAAATCATTTTCAGTGTTTTGTGACAGATGTGCCCCCCACCCTCCCAAAGACAATCCAGTTCACAAGAATATCACTTCTTGTAAAGAGAAAAAGGATGGTCATGTGGTCAGGGCACTAACATACGATTTGGGAGAGCTGGGCCCAGTTCACTTCATCACCAACATCCTGTGTGATCTTGGGTGGTTAAGTCACTACAGGTATGTCGACATTGCATTTTAAAACCTGCAGCAGTGCAGCTCAGAGCCCAGGTTGACAGACTCTGGCTCATGCTGCAGCACTAAAAACAGCTGTCTTGGTGTTTGGGCTCAGGCTGGTGCGAGTTCAGGCTCTGAAGCCAGGCCTCAGAGCCCGAGCTGCAAAGTCCACACAGCTGTTTTTAGCACCATAGCGTAAATCCAAGTCTGTTGACCTGGGCTCTGAGCCTCACTGCCATGGGTGTTAAAATGTAGTGTAGGCATACCATTAGTCTCTCTGTGCCTCAGTTCCCCCTCTGTAAAACGGGAATAATAGCACTTTCCTCCTTCACAGGAGTGTTGTGAGGAAAAATACACTAAAGATTGTAAGGCTCTGAGATACTATGGTGATATGGGGCCATACAAGTACCTCTGGTATTTTCTTCTGCTTGGTGTGTCACTGAAAGAAGTGCCCTCCATTCAGAAGCAGCGGCAGAGTATACACAATTATGGTTCTAGGAAATGGAAACAAGACACTTGCGGGTCAAAATCAAACTGCTTCCACAACTGTGTGACTGAGAACATTCTAGATGAGTAGAATGGAAATAACTGTAAAAATCTCATTTACGCATTAACTCTCTCTGTGGCTTGTTTACTATTTGCTTTCCCCTTAGTGAAAATAGGCCAGTGAATGTCTCTTTTCCTTGTGGTCAGTCTTATTCCTTTTAAAATCCATTTCCACTGATTTTTTTTCCTTTAAATAATATATAACAGCATTTTTATTGATGTTAGGTTTAATTAAGAGCTTACACTTAATTTTAGATCTTAAATGGACCTGATTATGGACCAGTTCCTTAAAATGGACACAATTACTTGCTGGGGCAAACTTCCATTGAACCCTGTGAAAGATTTGCTTCGGTGTAGAGAGCGTGAAATTCATACTTAAATAAATGACCACCAGAACCAAATTAAGGCATAGCTACTATAGACCTATGCCTAGAGCCCTAGCTCTTTGTCATATGATCTAAGCTTTGATTTAAATGAAAGCTGCTTCTAGCCATTATGGATGCTAAGGAAACCTCAAAATTGTGACTCTAGTGTAACTGATACAGTGGTCTCTGCAGATATCCTGAAACCATAACTCACTTGCCCCATGTATTACAATGGGTTGTTAACTCTAAAACCTGCTGCTCTGCAGGGACCCTGCCAACACCACCCCAGCAGAAGACCCTCTGTGAAAGGTCCCTTGTTGCCACCAACCCACTGTCAGGAGCCTCCACACTCAGCTTTGCTCCAGTGTGGGAGGGGCCTGAATTCTTCCTTCTCTGGGGTGGATCTGCACCCACCGGTAGAGAGGGAGCAATAGTCTGCAGAGGCAAGGAACCACAGTCTGCCCAAAGAGGAGTACTAGTAGCTTCTTCACCAGCCCAACAGACTGTTATTGTGTGGTTTTCCTTAGCCACCACCATCCTAAGCAGAGTAATGCTTTGGCAAAGGGGTGGGGCTTGGTGCAGGGGCAGAGACGCAGGAAACTGTTATTGGATCCCAGTCCTGCTCTTCTAATGCGTATGTATTCCATTTCAATGCAGGTCAATGGGCATTTGATTAGAAAGGACTCTCTACTGAGGAACATTTCAAAGCATCAGTCAGAATAGTGGACATCTGAGTCTGACTTTTAATGGAGAAAACCGGCATCCTGGCCCACTAAATAATAAATAAATTACATGAGAAGGAAAAACTAGCTACATTCTTTTCTACAAACAATAAGGCGTGTACAAAGAGAACCAGTTTATTTCAGAAATACAGCTCACGGCTCTGTTTCCCATTGGGCTTTCCAAATATGCAAGTCAGAGTTGCATAAACACAGTGATATGTCTCTGTTTGCACTCATATGAAGGAAGTGCAGAAAGAGTATGTAGATTCTCTTGCACACATGCTTTTGAAAATTTGGGCCAATAACTGTGTTGCTGCTTACACACATTTCCTGATGCTTTCAGAAAACTGTAAAAACAACATAAAACAAAGCAACTGGGCATCCAGGGTTTTTTGTCTTATGTCTATTGAAACCCAGTGCCCAACAGAGCCAAAATTAGTTTCACATTATTTAGCTTAACAAAAATCTCTTTGAGGCTAGAATTTAATTTCCCACTCATTTTATTAACAGGGGTTGTGAACAATTGAGGCAAGGTGAAAATGTGCTTTCCCCCTGGAGGAGTACAACGGTTTGTTTTAAATTTTCATTACAATCTACATACAGCTTTATAGTGAGTCTACTGTAGCCATAGGCTATGGACCTTCACTGTGCAGCAAGTAATGGAACAACATATTATGTAAAGAAGAAATGAGGCCATTTCTAGTTAACAGTGGCTGTAACTTTTAACTATGTGAAGCAGTCATTTTAGCTTAGAAATGCATCAACCTGGTCTTGGTTCAGCTGCCAAGTATGTAGAGAGGAAGAGATGCGTTTCCCTGGCAGATTCCACCCCTTAACGGAGGAGCAATTTTCTGAAAAGGATTCCGTTCTTTGCTCCTCACAAAAAATTATTTATGCCAATTTCAATTCTCATCATTATTTTAACTTGTGGCAAGCATGATAGGGGGTCCAGCACCATGTCAGTGACTGTGAAAAGCTCTGATAATATTTATTGTCTGTGCTCCCCTTTTTGCTTTTTTCCCCCTCTCCTATTCTCTTCTTTTGTCTGGGAAGATGAAAAATAGGGAGCTGCTGGGGCTGGCCACTCACTTGCTTCGATGAACTTCCGGACTGGCACGGTTAACTGAACTTCATTCTTTGAGCTGGCCAAAAGAGGCTCTGTAGCCTCCTACCTGCATGCTCTGCTCTGTCAGTGCAGTGTGACTGAGCATGTTAAAGAGAGCACGGTGGGTAACTGTTTGTTCTGTGGATATATGTGGGAGTAAGTGGAAAATGTTACTCAGATGGCACCATAACTTCTGAAATGTTACACCACCATCCTTGGACTCCAGTAAACAAGTGGAATTTATATCCTGTACCTCTGTGAACAGTGCACAGAGAAGAGCTGAACCTATTTTCCCCCAAATATCATTGAGTTGGATTTCAGATTCCTTGGTACATCAGGATGTAGCTCTGAAATTGTAATCTTTTTGGAGAGGGAACATGTTTTAATCTGAAAGGCAACCTGTGAATTGATGGTGCTCTGTAAATGATAGGTTATACTATTAACAATCACATACTAGGCACAGAATGTGAATGGTACCCCACTGTATGTGTCATACCAATTGCAAACTACCATGAAGCAAGTCCAGGCAAAGATAACTATAAAATGTTTCTGTATAATACTGTATACTGTGCGGAGACTAGTGCAACCAGCTCATTGCAGACACTTTGGGCATTTCAGAAAACTGAAGTGTATTTCCTCCTCACTCAATACTCTCTATCTGAAAAACAGGACTGTTCATCAGTACTTACTGTAGCTCGTTTCCTGCCTGTAACCAGATCTCTCTCCAGCCATTCCCTCCCCACCTCTCTTGCCTTCTCTCAGTTGGTTCTTCTCTCTTCTTCCTCCCACCCCCGTCATTTCCTTTCCAATCCTTCCGTCCCAATCCTTTTCACCATATTGAGTCCTCTCGTTCCATCAGGGCACAAAAGGCCTCCTGCATGGGCCCAAGGTTTGCCTACTGGGGAGTTCCCTGTCTGGAATGCAAGCTGCCTCTCATTGATAGTGTATGTTAGGAGACCAGTCAGGAGGAAGGGGACTGGTAGGTGCAGCACAGCGTCACCCCTTTTCCACCTACACATGAACATTTTCCATTGGGTTGAGGTGAAGCAGCATGCTCACTTCTCCCTCCACACTCCATAAAGGCTGTCCTCAGCCCCAGCTATAAATGCACTGACCTCCCACCTTACAGCTGATTGCACCACCCGCCAGCAGCATTGTTATCAAGAAGAAATTTTAGGAGGCCCTCTGAAGTGGCATGGCGTACTTTCTGGTGCACACAGATTCTGGCCTTAAACCACCCCCAATTCCTTTTGGGGAAAGATTGCAGAAATAATAACCTAATCTCTTTTAATCTCACATTTTTGCGAGACATGTAAGGCAAGGAAGTTTGGTGTGAACATTTACCATATGCGTCTTGGACTATGATATTGTTTCTCTCATCTCTTTCTAATCACTCCTGCAGCAAACATCACCATAGCATTTAAGCACTTGGCTGGTAAATTAGGTCTGTATGATGGAGTCCCTGATAGACTCTCAGTGGAGTCTTCCACTCTTCTCCCTTCCCTGATTACAGGAAGATTTGCTTGGAGCTGAGGATTTGGACCACTCCACACAAACCCTCTTCTTGTAGTGGAAAAATTTCATAAAGAGCATACAGCATATCTTATAGGTGGTCAGACTCCAGTAAATCTGATCCCTTCTGGGAGCTCATTCTACAGCTGCATCCTCTCAACCAGGAACACCTTACCTCTGGTTCTCGGGTGCTTTGCCCTGGACTCCATTAGAATCATAGAATCATAGAATCATAGAATATCAGGGTTGGAAGGGACCCCAGAAGGTCATCTAGTCCAACCCCCTGCTCGAAGCAGGACCAAGTCCCAGTTAAATCATTAGCTGCATTGTCTCAAGGGAGGACAACTGTCTTGGTGAGTCATGGGTGGAGATGCAGCCACTTAGATAGCTGGCATTTCATTCTGCTTTTTCCACTTCCCCAAACCCTGAAAAAACTTGTTTACTTTCAGCTTTAAAGGCAAATCTTAAGGTGCAAATAATAACTCTATCTGACGTAAGTACTTCTATCAAATACAATTCTACTCCAATCCTAATGAAGAGTGCACAGTAGCTCTTCTGATAATATAGATCTGTAATATAGCTCTAATTTCAGTTCTCTGAGCTAACCGTGAAAACACATTTTTAGAGCCAAAAGAAAAGGAGTACTTGTGGCACCTTAGAGACTAACCAATTTATTTGAGCATAAGCTTTCGTGAGCTACAGCTCACTTCATCGGATGCATAAAAGTGGAAAATGCAGTGAGGATGTTTTTATACACACAGATCATGAAAAAATGGGTGTTTATCCCTTTTAAAGGTTTTCTCTCCTCCCACCCCACTCTCCTGCTGGTAATAGCTTATCTAAAGTGATCACTCTCCTTACAATGTGTATGATAATCAAGGTGGGCCATTTCCAGCACAAATCCAGGGTTTAACAAGAACGTCTGAGGAACGGGGGGGGGGGGGGGGGGGGAAATAAACAAGGGGAAATAGGCTACCTTGCATAATGACTTATCCACTCCCAGTCTCTATTCAAGCCTAAGTTAATTGTATCCAATTTGCAAATGAATTCCAATTCAGCAGTCTCTCGCTGGAGTCTGGTTTTGAAGTTTTTCTGTTGTAATATTGCAACTTTCATGTCTGTAATCGCGTGACCAGAGAGATTGAAGTGTTCTCCGACTGATTTATGAATGTTATAATTCTTGACATCTGATTTGTGTCCATTTATTCTTTTATGTAGAGACTGTCCAGTTTGACAAATGTACATGGCAGAGGGGCGCTGCTTGGCATGATTGCATATATCACATTGATAGATGTGCAGGTGAACGAGCCTCTGATAGTGTGGCTGATGTTATTAGGCCCTGTGATGGTGTCCCCTGAATAGATATGTGGGCACAGTTGGCAACGGGCTTTGTTGCAAGGATAGGTTCCTGGGTTAGTGGTTCTCTTGTGTGGTATGTAGTTGCTGGTGAGTATTTGCTTCAGATTGGGGGGCTGTCTGTAGGCAAGGACTGGCCTGTCTCCCAAGATTTGTGAGAGTGATGGGTCATCGTTCAGGATAGGTTGTAGATCCTTGATAATGCGTTGGAGAGGTTTTAGTTGGGGGCTGAAGGTGACGGCTAGTGGCGTTCTGTAATTTTCTTTGTTAGGCCTGTCCTGTAGTAGGTGACTTCTGGGTACTCTTCTGGCTCTGTCAATCTGTTTCTTCACTTCAGCAGGTGGGTAATGTAGTTGTAAGAATGCTTGATAGAGATCTTGTAGGTGTTTCTCTCTGTCTGAGGGGTTGGAGCAAATGCGGTTGTATTGTGGAGCTTGGCTGTAGACAATGGACCGTGTGGTGTGGTCTGAGTGAAAGCTGGAGGCATGTAGGTAGGAATAGCGGTCAGTAGGTTTCCGGTATAGGGTGGTGTTTATGTGACCATCGCTTATTAGCATCATAGTGTCCAGGAAGTAGAGACATTTCTGAAATATGTCAGACACTGAATGCAAGCAGGTATATTCTTCCACTCATTACCGGAAAAATACTTGCCTTTCTCTAGTAATTCTGTCTATAGATTAACAACCATAGTGACTGCTGGGCTAATACTTATTTCAAATCTATCCATCAATGTTAGGGCCCATCTTTTCTGCTTCCTCACCCCCCAAGGAACTACAAGCAAGAGCAAACATTTTTATCAAATTTTCTGGGTGACATGTCATGTCAAAATGCATCACAGCAGGTTCCATTAGGCATGTGAACAGCAGCACAATGTAAAACCACTGTGACAGAATGACACATTTAAATATATCACTAGGGAAATATGAAGAGCAGACTTTCAAGGAGTTGCAATTTTCAAAGAAAGAGAAACCTTTCAGCAAAGATTTTTTTTTATTGTCCTTTGGAAGGAGGGACAGACATTCATTGAGCTATTCAAATCTGTTGGAAGGTATCTGGCTGTTTTCCTGCTCCTGTGCTCTACTCTCCACTTATGACTTACCTCCATAATGATTCCTTCTCCCTCTCCAGTCTTTATGATTTTTCTTCCATGCTTCCCCTTTATACTGGAAAAGTCCCATCATCTTCTCATTCAAATTCATTCTTAAAAAAAAATGTTCCATGAAGCCTCTCATAGTAAATCCACCAAAGAAGGAAGAGCATGCAAATCCCATCGGTTGAGACTGTCTTCACTAGACCCGCTAAATTGATGCTGCTCCATTGATTGCAGCAACGCCGATTTTGCTCCGTAGTAAAGACAAGCCCTTAGAAACCAAAGTCTTTTTCTAAGTGAATAGAGGCGGGAACCTTCTCTTTGCTATTCTGCCAATGTGCCTCAACCCCAACCTAAAAGGACCACCTGTACCAATGAGAGGTTAGTCCTGTTTCTGTGACCAGTCATTCCTAGGCTTATGATTAAAATGCCAACAAAACAATAAGTGCAGTAGTAGTTTTGTCATATATACTCCTGTCAATGGGGAACTGGCCTGAGGCCACAAAACTCATTTCACATAAGCCACCAAATACCAGCCAGCTTCTGCTAACTATGAACTGGGCTGGGCTGGATTTGAATTAGCGATTGATGTTATTATCCTATCACAAATGCTGTGAACTATGCAGGATTCCCTCTTGATTTTCCTTTAAATCCAACCATTTTCCAACTGGGAGGAAAAAGCCAAGTGGGTTTGGTTTTGTACGTCAAAAGGCCACAACTGTCACAGAGGGACCACTATTGCAAAAGTAATACTGTTACTGTAGTTGTGGTTGATTTTTTTTCCTCTGGTTGCTCATTTTCAATCTTCCCTTCACCTGCTGTTCCGTTACTTTACACTTCACCATGGAACTGTTGAACAGCTGCTGATAAACTGTGTGAAAACTAAAAACAGAGCTCTTGAAGCTTTGACACAGCTGCTCATAAACTTGTGGGCTTTTTCCCCACTCTGAAAACTACAACAGAGAGCGACTTTATTTCATTGGCTCCAGGATAACTGAACGTTAACAGTATTTCTTTCTAAATATGTGTCATATGGGGATTGTAGTCTCTTTAATTAGGATTTGGTTCTTTGTTGCGGCAGTAGGTATCAAAGCTGTCTGTGCTTGCAAGTGAAGCAAGAACTATGCAGGTTTATAGCATACTGCTAGTCCTACAACTAAGGTGGAGGTAACTGATCACAGGCACTGAGTAATGACAGCCATGGTGCAGGATTCAAGTTTATTACTTATTTCTGGCTCCTTAATCAAATAGTAAGGGGGATTCCTACTGATGAATGGGATTGCTTTCTTCAACAGCAGGAACCACAGTAAAAAACATGCAGAAACACAGGTTTTACTTGGGTAGGAATTACCTTTCTCAAATAGCTGGGTGACAGTCACCAGACTGGCCTTTCAGAGAAACTGCACTGGAGAGAAAAAGGTCTTCAGTTTTCTCTCGCGCCATTGGAGTTCTTTATCTGCTTGGTGGCACTGAATGTACTAGAAGGTCATGGATGAGATCTCTTGGCCACATTCTCCTTTGTTCCATGGGTTAACAATTAATAGGAGGTGCACCTTTGGAACTGAGAACAGAACTGGATTCACTTTATTTTTTAATATGTTTTCATAGTGGTTTTTATGAATGTACTTGGAAGTGTTTTGGCCAACAGGTGTTGCTTAACAATTGCAGGCCCTGAACAATGGGATTAGAGGTATTTAGCACCTGCATCTCACGCTGACCTCCAGTGGGAGTTGTAGGTACTCAGCATTTTTGAAAATTGGACCTTTAGAATATACTAAATTAAGCATGCTGCTGAACTGGCAAAGCCAATACTGCTGTGTGAGTTTTAACATCATATTTTCCCTACGTTGTCAATTTAATGTTTTAAAATCCTGCTTACACTTCAAAGTTACCATTTTTACTTCCGGGGGGAGGGGGGTTGGAGGGAAGAGATAATACACTCTGTCAGATATCACAACCTCTTCCATCCCTTCTTGGTGTGGTTTCCAGTTGATTGCCTTCTTCAACGAGGATAGGAAGTAGACCTGGACACAGAAGAAATACAAAAGAGATGTGGCCTTCTTCTCTTCTCTCTTACACAGCTGTAACAATGTACTTCAGTGAAGTTATGCCTGCTGTACACAGAGAGAGAGAAGACAAGCAAGATCATGTCCATGGAGGCAGGGACAGTCCCCACCAATAACCCAGCTAGTACTTTTTCCATTGACTTCAGCCAGGAGGGACCTGGGTCAAAGCACAGTGTTGTCCAAAGTTTATAGTTAATGTCATCTGGCCCTTCAAGATACTTTTGAGGTCTGTCCTGCCCAGAGTGTGCCGTTTACAGCACCTATGATCAGCTAGAGGAGAACATAAATCCCGTAGCAAGTACATCTAACAGCTGCATGAAAAGTCTCAGTGACAGCATTTTTGAAGGTTTCATTTCTCTCAAGGAGGCTCAGAAACACTAGTCTTTGACATGGATGTCAGGAAAAATATTTTGCAAGGGATACTCCATTTTAGTGGAGATAAGGGATGAAAAGCACTTCAGGTGAAGTGGCAGAAGTTACTGTTGACTAGATGTCTCATAAGATTTGAGATGTGCTTCAGTGAAACAGGGATGTTGATTTTACAAATAAATGCTTTCTTGTTTGGGGGATGTTGGGGCACGAGACAAGGCATTTCAGTGAAATTTTGATTAAAATATTAAATTAGGTAGTGTTCATATAATGCCCTGAAAATGTGGTATGCTCGGAGCGACTTACTTTAACCATTTATTTTTCTTCCAAATTCTGGTGTGAAAACAGAAGTGGCTTAAGTGCTGGGAATTAGACCCAAATTCTGCAAACACTTACGTAGGTGCAGCCACATGAGTAGTCATGCTTAAACTTAATCATGCATATAAATGTTTGCATGATCAGAGTTTTAGTTTCTAGATTTTAAGCAAGGTAGAACTGTTTTAAAAGGAACCTGTACTTGTTTCCTAGGTCATTTCACTTCTCTTCACATCTGCAACATCTCACATATTATCCTCAGAATTTAGAGGATCTTTTCCTCGTGTCATCTTGAAAAATCCATTTTGGATGCAATAATGTACACAGGTCTGTCTTTTCAGCCATTTTTGGCAATTGAGAGGAGGGCAATACAAAAAACCCAGACTGCTATATACGTGCATGCAGACAAAAAATGCAGATCCAGTAAATGTGAATATGTAATGAAATAAGTTTTTATAGTTTCATAGATTATAAGGCGAGAGGAGACCACTGTGATCATCTAGTCTGACATCCTGCATAACACAAGCCATAGAACTTCTCTGAATTAATTCCTGTTTGAACTAGAACATATCTTTTAGAAAAACATCCAATCTTTATTTTAAAATTGCCAGTGGCAGACTTCATCAGGTCATATTTAAGGGGCATCTGACCACTAGGACAAGGGCACACACAATGAAGGTGTATGTTCTAATTTTAATTAAACATAAAGGACCTAAACCTGCATACACTTAAGCACATGAATAATGTTATGGATCTGAATTGTTCCAATAACTTCAGTGGGAGAGCTTATAAATATTTGCACTAAAGAAACATAGGACACTATTTATAGGATAGCATTAAATCCTAGTATAAATTATGTGCAGTGACCTAACTTCAATAGTTTTGATCTAATATGGATGGGTAAACACATTTGAAATAGATTTTTGTGTAGATGGGCAAAAGCTTTAGAACAGATGCGCTTCTTTTTTCATTAAAGATAAAATTGTTGACCATACAAGATATTTTTATTCAAAAGTTTTAAAACAGAGGGAGACAATATAAAAGATAAGGAAATACAGTAGATGAGAGACAGTAGAAATTGAGTTACAGTGAGTATACATATTTGGGATTTTTAAAAGGGGGCCTAAGGGAATTGGTTGTCTAACTCTTTTTTGAAAACCCCAGCCATTGTTCTTATACCAGCTATATGTATTTGTTCATCCCATATGACTCATCTTTCCTAAAATAGTTCTCTTGATAATTCAATACAGACAGTACCCTGCATGCATTTTTTTTCTACAGAACTACAGGGCGATATTGATAATGTGAGATTAGACTGGGAGAAAAGAAATTAACGAGCAAATCTCTCCAGAGGATGGGAAAGATATGATACTAGCCACTATGATAAGCAGTACGAGTCCCGCCCCCAGCCCCCCATGCACATCCACATCACTGTAAGTTATAAGTAAGGCTAAGATTTTTGTCACTGATATTTTTAGTAAAAGTCACGGACAGGTCACAGGCAATAATGAAAAATTCACGGAAGCCTGTGACCTGTCCCTGACTTTTATTAAAAATATCCATGCAAAATGGGGAGCATGGGCAGCTACGAGCGGGCTGGGAGCTCTAGGAGCCCCCACCACCCATGGGGGCTCGGAGCTCCAGGGTCCCCCTCTATTGGCGGCTTCAGTGGCAGTGGTCCACCCTGCCACCCGCGGCAGATGGGAGCGGCGGAGGGCTCCCACAGCTCCCTGCCTCCACAGGCATCAGGGCACTCGGTAGTCCCAGCTGGCTCTGGCTGAAGTCATGGAAGTCTATGGAAGTCACAGAGTCTGTGATTTCCATGACCTCCGTGACTAAATCGCACCCTTAGTTATAAGGCTTAATACACACACACACACACACACACACACACACACACACACACACACACACACACACACACACACACACACACACACACCCCTCTCTCCTTAATAACTGTGTTATTAAGCAATTGTTGTTGATAAAATAATAGTATGTGGTCAGTCATTTTGCTGTGAGAATATGTATGTATAAAAACGAATTTTTTTCCCTGTCATACCATTTAAACATCAATAGCACTATAGTAAATGAAACCATGAATTCACACTACTGTGGCTCTTCTGCGTAATGTTGATTGCTGATTCGGCTCCTGAACCACTGAGGCCTGAGAATCACTGAGCTAGGCCGTGAAACTGGGGCCAGCTCTCCCAAGCCTCCCCAGTAGCCACTACACACTCCCAGACTTCCATGAAAGCTGTGGACCCTCTGGTTTACTGTTCCTCTCTTCAGGGACAACATGATCATGTAAGCAAATAATGCACAGACTCTCTTAGGATTTGTTCAGTGTATTTTCAGGGAATCCAGGATTCTTCTGTACCCCTACTCCCCCAGTCTTATCTTCTGGTCTCTCTCTGCTCTCTAAAATAGCTGGTGAGAGGGCTGCCCTTTTATAAGGTTCCAGTTCCCCCTGTCATGTGAGTCTCTTCCTTGTCAGGTGATCCATTGCTTGATTACAAACTTACCTGATTGATCTGATTCCTCAGGCAGCAGTGTTTACAAAATGGAGAATGATGGTTAATATAGATATGTAAGGCATACACTAATTCACCGTGTACTGTAAGATCTCAGAAGGTGGAAGAGCTTTTAATCAAGAAAAAAGTACAAATTAATGTGTGCTTTGTAAAATCCAAGAATTTTATTTACAGTGATGCAACAGTGAGGCAGATCTGCAGTGGCCATAAAGGCTGGGGAGATGATCTTGTATACAAGGGAAATATAGGCACATGAGCAAGTGTCAGCAATACTGGACCACTGCTCATTACCAGCTCTCTCTGGTGCATATCTACAGTTACTTCTGCAGGTGTCCCACAGTAACTTAAACTAAAGTGGCTACAATATTCTGCCTTCAGGGTCAGGTTTAGTGACACTCGCAGCCATACCTACTCTCCTTTTACAACATGGCAGCTTTTCCCTAACATAACATGCTACAAACTAGGAGGAGCTGAATGAGGCAAGCGCTTATATATGGTGCTGTAACTTGTAAAGCAGAGGTGGGCAAACTTTTTGGGCCGAGGGCCACATCTGGGTGGGGAAATTGTATGCCGGACTGGGGTAGGGGGTTGGTGTGCGGGAGGGAGTGCAGAGTGTGGGAGGGGGTGCGGTGTGCAGGAAGGGGCTCAGAGCAAGCGATTGGGGCAGAGAAGGGGTGCAGGGTGTATGAGGGGGCTTAGGGAAAGGGCTTGGGGTGCAAGAGCAGTGCAGAGTGCAGGAGAGGGCTCAGGGCAGGGGTGCAGGAGGGGTGCAGACTGTGGGAGGGAGCCCAGGGCAGGGGACTGGGGTGCAGGAGGGATGTGCGGTGCAGGCAGGGAGTTGGGGGTGGGGTGCAGGAGGGGTATGGGGTGTGACGGGGGCTCAGGGCGGGGAGTTGGGGGTCCAGAAGGGGTGCCAGGTGCAGGCAGGGAGCTTAGGGCAGGGAGTTGGGGGGCAGAGTGCAGGAGGGGTTCGAATCCGGCCTGGCACTGCTTACCTAAAGCGGCTCCGGGACCAGGGCAGGCTCCCTCCCTGCCTGCCTGCCCTAGCCCCGCGCCGCGCTGCGCCGGGAAGTGGATGGAACCACATCCCTGCGCGGCCCCTGGGGGGGGGAGGCACAGGGCTCCGTGCGCTGTCCTTGCCATGCCTCCAGGTACCATCCCGACGCTCCCACTGGCCATGGTTCCCTGTTCCTGGCTAATGGGAGCTGCAGGGGGCGGTGCCTGGAGGCAAGGGCAACGCACGAAGCACCCCCCCTCCCCGCAGGGCCCCAGGGACGTGGTGCCGGCCACTTCTGAAAGCGGCGCAGGGCCTGCAGCACCACGGGGGGCAATCCCGTGGGCTGGATCCAAGGCCCTGAGGGGCTGGATCCAAAGCCCTGAGGGGCTGGATCCAGCCCGTGGGCTGTACTTTCCCCACCCCTGTTGTAAAGGATGTATATTGATACTTCAACACCTGCAGTGCCTAACCCCTTAAAGACCTACAGATGTCACTTTATTACTATGTTTAGTCCCATTGAAATCAATAAAACTGCTTACATGGGAAGCTGCTCTGCAGTAATTTATCAATATTGTAAGTTGACCTGGTTATTGGGATGTCTACTGTATGACTATATTGCGATGTGGACTGTGTGACTAGGTTGGTTTAGTTTAATAGCAGGCTGTTAGAAACAAATAGGAAGGTAAAAGCAATGACTATAGACAAGACAGCCCCAACAAACCTTTGGGATATTTACAGGACAGTGGGACAGCAATTGGCCTGAGCAAACAAGGTTGACTTCCCACAGAGCTGGTTTTGGACAGCAGAGTCAAAATGCCAGAAATTGAGAGAAATAAAGATTTAAGGGGGCAGGCAGTAGGTGCCGGGGACAGTTGTGGCTAAGAACCATTTCTGATTGACACACTGCTGCAGATGTTCAAAACAGTTAGGCCTCCCTAGGCTTCCATCAGGGGATGGCAAGCCTTTAAGTCAGGTAGATGTGTGTAGACTGTGTGTTGCTTTTAAAATCCTTTTTCTCTTATGTTATGCTTTATTTCTACTGTTAAACCAAAGCATTGCTTTATCTTAAGAATGCTACTGGTCACAGTATTCATCACTGGCCACAGAGTCCTGAAGGGAAGAATGGCATGTGCTAAACCAGTTGGACCTTCTGAGTAAGCAAGGTAGATAGACCAGGCCCTAGGTTACAGACCCCTATGTAAGAGGGGGAGAATCAGGGGATTCCACCCAGGAGAGGTGAAGGCACAAGGCCTGACACTTGTGGGGTGCACTCAGAGAGACCAGAGTGGGGACAGAGGTGCAGCTAGCCCTGCAACTGTGACTGACCATTTTTTCCAGAATCAAGCCATGCAAAAACTCGATAGGCTCCCATGTACCGCATGCTGATGTAGTTAAGATTCAGTTATTGAAATCAGTGTGGAGGGAAACTTTTTATCAGCTCATTTGGAAAGAATTCTGGCAAAATTAATCAAATCATGGTAGTCTTGATCTTCTCATTTTGATTTTTTTTTTTAATGTTTTAACAAGTACATCTTGTAGTATGTGCATAAATCAAATATATGTTTTTGTTTTCTTGTTTTGCATGACCTGACCTTACTGTGAAGCATTTACAGGAATGTTTCCAAAAATGTGCTGTTTATGGAAAAATAAAATCCATCTTAGAAATTAGTGTCCGCTAAACCAGGGCAGTTAAGAGGATGGCCAGTTGCTTCACAGAGCTTACAGAAACCTGTGTGCAAACTCTGCTTCTTCTTTTTTTTTTTTTTTTAAGGGTCTTCAAGCTGAAAAGTTCCAACAGAGTTTAATTAAAGTTACCTACTGTTATTTAAAATAGGCCCATTTTTGAAGCAGCTTGCAAAGACTACCTTTCCAACACTGAATTAAAGTCACTGCAGGCATGTTTCAAACTCTTAAACTATACCAAATCCTATCATTGCTATTCTTCCCTGCTCTCCCCCTCCAAGTGATAGAATCATCACATAACCTCTACTTTGAACTAAATATACAGTTATACTTAAAGTTAAGGTTATAGGTTTCCTGTTACTTCTCTTAACCAATGAAGATTATTGGGTCTAAGTTTGTATAGCCCTTTGAAAATCATAAATGCTATTTAAGGTCTAAGTATTATTTATTTACTTTTGTTTTCACCATTTTCTTTTGGAGCTACGATTCCAGAAATACATTTAAAAATTATTATTTTTTCCTTTTTACATTCCCAGTTGCAGATCCCCAGGGTTCACCCCCACCCTGTTTTGAAATGCAATGATTAATTCAGACACACGAGGCCCACAAGAGCATGCTATGTTAAAATAAGGTTCGACTGCTAAAAGCCATGAAATTCAAAGATAAGGCTTTAACTGTGCCCTTAATCTGCACTGGCTGATGTAATGCCTTCGATGGATACAAGAGGAAGTTCATATATCATCTGTACTGCAATAGTTAGACATGATTTGTCTCTCTTTTGGGAGCATTATTGGTGCACTGCATAAATATATACGTTTAGAAAATTTTAAAGAAGTGCATTAAAACTCAGTACATTGTAAGTATTCCAATCCAGTGAGAAGGCTGCGGTGGACTTCAGCGAGTATTGCATCAGGCCCTAAATTCCTATTTACCCACACCTTTAAAAATTGATTTTTGAAACAAATAGGACTGCAGTGGCTCGATGTCTTTACTTATGAAATTATTTCATACTGACTTAGCTCCAAATACTGCATTGCACAACGTATCTTCTACCCCGTGCCACACTCCCGCAACAAAAGGCAAGGATGTTGGGTGGCACTGTAAACACTGTATCACCTTTCTTTTAAAAATGGTTGCTGTGCAGGTGGGGCTGTTACTGTGCAAAATTAAATATTTCTGACACTTGTTTTCAAAGTATTGGGCCACTTGATGGGCTAACTTGCCTGTTGCACATGTGTTTTGTTATTAAAGCTAGCTTAGCACCATGGCGCAAATGCTCCCCTTCGCTTCTGTGTACGTAGGCCAGTGCAGAGCAGTGAATCCATGCTGAGGAGAAGGGAGTTGGTAGCTCTGTACTGTGCTCTTACCTTCCCCTTGAGACCACAGAAGTCTCTCTGTGGGTGTCATGCAGGCACTCAGTTCCCTGGGTAATAACAGGTGAAGGAAGGTGTTAG
Organism: Chelonia mydas; assembly: GCF_015237465.2. Taxonomy (NCBI): domain Eukaryota; kingdom Metazoa; phylum Chordata; order Testudines; family Cheloniidae; genus Chelonia; species Chelonia mydas. The sequence continues at coordinate 122,224,606 of NC_057851.1, read as the reverse complement.
CTGACTACAGTTTCCCCTGGCATTGTTTCCCATTGGGAAGCCCAGCACAAATTGACGCTAATTTGGGGCATATTAAGTAATGTTGTTTCCAGTCATAATCTGGGGCTGGGGGGAGGGAGGACATGGCAGCATGGTTCCTCAGGTTGTGCTGCAAATAGGCCCTAGATAGGGGACTGGGAAGCAGTGCCAGATGGGTGAACTTGACCTCCAGGGTTCCCCTGAAATCCGAGAGTTTCTGTTTCTGAGCTCCTAATCCCCTTCATAGCAAAGGATCCAGGTAAATTCTGAGTGGATCATCTTGTGTTTTCCATAGGAAATGGAAAGGGCACATTTGAGTTTAGATCTCTGTAGCTACTTTTAGTTACAGCAGAATGTAGCAACTTACTTGCATTTTATTTGTTAAATGTATAGGGCCATATCCTGTTGCCCTTACTTAGGCAGAACTGAGGCAAGGATGTGGTAGAATTTTGCCCATGTCTAATTGGTGACAACTAAGGGGCTGATCTTGCTGTCCTTCAGCAGTAAAACTATCAAAACCTATGGGATGTGGGTGTCTGCTGGTCAATAATCTGACATTTGGAGTTGGGGATAATCACAAATTGTTTTTCTCTATTATAAAAGAGAGAACACAGACAATTTTCAGATCCAAATGTAGGATCAGCTCCTTAGCTTATTTTTTTTTTAACATGAACAAATTGCCTAGGGAGGTTGTGGAATCTCCGTCATTGGAGGATTTTAAGAACACGTTAGACAAATACTAGTCAGGGATGCTCTAGTTATTACTTCCTCCTGCCTTGAGTGCAGGGGACTGAACTAGATGACCTATTGAGATCCCTTCCAGTTTGACACTTCTATGATTCTATGAAAATGCTTTGTATTACATTATTTAGCTCCTCATCATCCAGGACTGGAAAAAATATTGTCTTGTTACTTGATTAACTTGCTTGTGTATTTCAATGGAGAAATGTGAAATATTACTGTGCAACCATATTTACTTATATTTGTGGAGGTAGATTTAGAAACTGAGAGATACAATGTGCAGTCTTTATTCCCACACCCATGGCAGAGAGATGCTTTTGTTCAGATGAATTCCATACCTAGTTTCATAATAAGTATGTCAGCTAAAAGACTTTATGGCCAAAGCAAACAAAAGTCCAGAAAATAGGCAACATTTTCTAGCCCTTTTCAGATGAAGAGCTCAGATTTTATGGCATTAATAGGAAGAGTAGAAGTAACTGAGGAGAATGTCTTTTTCTCTAGTTAGCAAATGGACAGAAAATGTCATTTTCATACACTTACGGTACTGAAAGCTACTCTTATCTTCAAAGAAACGCAAAGCACTTCAAGAAGAGCTGGGAGAATCACCAATAAGGTGGAACAAGAGATGGGACCGTGACACTAAATTTAAATCTGAATTTTGAATACTTCCCTAAATTGGGAGGTTTTCTGTATCCGGGGTTTCGATTTCACCTATTAGAGTGATTGGGCCAGAAGCAATATTTTGATCTGGGCTTAGACCTACAAGTAGGGTTATATTCTAACTTTCCTGTCTTCCCTCAACATTTGGGTTCTCTGAATCTGGACACATGGTTTGGTCCCATACTTTACTGGAATACAATTCTCTGGCAGACTTCTGGTGATCTATAAACTTCCACTTTTTGCCATGCATTTAAACAGGTTTTCCCCACAGGAATTAATTGCAAAGCAATGTGCACTAGTAAATACTGATATTTTGCTTTTAAAAAAGAAAGATAGTTACTTTTTCTCTGGAAACTCTTCTGGAAACTTAACGTGATCAGAAACATTTCACACCCTCTGAAAATTGTTTAAGTAGTATTTGAAATAAAAGGACTGAATCTTGCTCTGAGACATGTACTTCTGTTGGAGCCATGTCATGCCTCTATAGCAGTGCTACCATAGTACTTGGAGTGGGACTTGGAGGTAATGTCACATGAATGGTCCTGGCCTCCAGGCATCCTTCGAGATCTGTGTGTTCATCCATGCTTATGCTTCCAAGGACAGAATATGACTCAAAGGTCAAAAATTTCAAATGTGGGTGCCTAAAGTTAGTCACCTACTAGTAAGGTTGCTGAAGAGTTTCTTTGCCAAGGTAACTGTGGCAAAGGGGACTACATTTTTCAGTGCATTTATTTTTCTGTAGCTACCATAGCAAAGCAAATTAATTTAAGCCACCCTACTGGAAAATTCAAATGTAGGCACCTAAATAAGTGACCTGATTGTCAAATGTGCTGAACATACAGTAGTTCCAATTAAGTTCACCCTGGGATACAAAGAGGACAAAAAGAAATAGTTAAATGACATTAAAGTAAATTGCATTATCTTTCTGTGGAAAAACAAATGTATGATTTATTTTTGGACCTGCAACATAAGAACATACATAAGAGGGGCCACACTGGATCAGACCATGGTCCATCTTGCCCAGTGTCCTGTCTCTGACAGTGGCCTGTATCAGAGCTTCAGGGGGAGTGTACCGAACAGGGCAATTAAGGAATGGTCCACTCCTGGCTTCTGGTACTCAGAGGTTTAGGGTCACCCCAGTGCATGGGGTTGTGTCCCTGAACGTCTTGGCTGATAGGCATTGATGGACATATCCTCCATGAACTTTTCCAGTTCATTTTGAACCTAGATATGCTTTTGGCCACCACAACATCCCATGGCAATGAGTTCCACAGGTTAGATGTGCATTGTGTGGAAAAAGTATTTCCTCTTGTTTGTATTAAACCTGCTGCTTAGTAATTTCATTGGGTGATTTTTGAATTGTGTGAAAGTGTAAATAACACTATTCACATCTTTATTTCAAAGATGACTTAAAACAAGCTAGATGGTATCAAACTAACTAAGCCTTTTAGAAACAGCTGATTTTGAGTATACAATAGGGGATCCTAGGATATCTGCTGTCAGTTAATTTCTAACAGTTCTTCTAAATATGACATGCAGCAGCAGCACTTCATTATCCTTGACTAAGGCCTCATATTTCTTGCTATACGGCTATATGCAAAACTGCAGTTCTGGTGACCTGTACAACTTAAAGCACCCAGGATTTCATTTTTCCGTTGATTGTTTGTTTTTATACTAAAAAGAACAGGAGGACTTGTGGCACCTTAGAGATTAACAAATTTATTTGAGCATAAGCTTTCGTGAGCTACAGCTCACTTCATCGGATGCATTCAGTGGAATGCATTCAGTTTTTCCACTGAATGCATCCGATGAAGTGAGCTGTAGCTCACAAAAGCTTATGTTCAAATACATTTGTTAGTCTCTAAGGTGCCACAAGTCCTCCTGTTCTTTTTGCGAATACAGACTAACACGGCTGCTACTCTGAAACCTGTTTTTATACTGTATATCTACCTTGTAAATTCAATTGTTGTTTGCAGTGTTGGTCCCAGGATATGAGAGCAACAAGGTGGGTGAGGTAATATCTTTTATTGGACCAACTTCTGTTGGTGAAAGAGACAAGCTTTCAAGCTTACCCAGAGCTTTTCTTCTGCCGACCTAAAGAAAAGTTCTGAGTAAGCTTGAAAGCTTGTCTCTTTCATGAACAAAAGTTGGTCCAGTGAAAGATATTACTTCACCCACCTTGTCTCTCTTATGAATTCAAGGTATTAGCATCTGGCATCACTAGTTTGTTTCAATCATGCGACACTGTCACTCTGGAGACCCAGGGTTAGAAACTACTAACCTGGAGCCAGATTGTCCCCTCAGACAGGAATCTGTGCTGGAGGAGGAAATTTGCAAGGATCCTTTCACAGAGTTCCTCCCTGGTTGTTCCAATCTATAATGAACATCTTGTTAAAATGAAATTAAATATGTATATTAGTTAACGTTCATGCTCTGGGACATGTAATTTAGAGAAATGCTGAAATGTTATTAAAGAAGTACATGCAATACCTAACAAAATAAATGCCTCTCTTGTGCTGTGTCACATAATGGGAGGGAATTGGTGAAGCAATGATATTTAATTTGAACAGGTGGACAGACTGATACAATAAAACTGACCAGAGGGGCATTTCTCAAGCTATCACTCCACTGTGGTTCACAGGACCAGGATCTGTACTGCAGTCCCTACTGGGGCAATATTCAGTTTGATTTAAGTGGGAACTGTGCATAAGTGGCTCTGGGAATAGTTTGGCCCTGGGTAATGGGGATAGAAGATTCACACTCAGTTTTTATGAACCCTCGTAAGGCTGTTGTTCTCCAGTTTCTGATTGATTGCCTTTATGTAACAAGGGCAGCTCATATAGGCTTGTCAGAGCCACTGAAGAAGGTCAGCTGTGGCTGCTGCTGTTTTAACACAAGCTACAAAGGTTGCAGAATGGATTGGTTGTTTTCACAGTGAAGCAGCATGTTTTTACTAATGCTTGGGATGCTGCCTGTACTTGCTTACTCCCTCTAACTACTATTATGCTGCACAGTGGGCCCTATTGCAATTTTGCTCATATTGAGAAATACTCCTAGAACTTTGTCCCTCTGTCAACTTCCACTTGCTTGTGATAAGGTCATATTCTATATTCCAAAGTGTTCTCAGATTTTGGGTGCCTCTGTTTTGGGGGGACCAGCTGGAGACACCTTAAAAGGGCCTGATTTTCAGAGGTGCCAATCACCACAACTGGAACTGAAGTGAATTGGAACAGATGGTGGTCAACACCTCTGAAAATCAGGCATCTATGATGATTATTTATCTATGTTTTGTATTGTAGTAGTACCTAGGAGCCTCAGTCATGGAGCAAGAACCCACTGTGCTAGGTGCTGTACAAACACAAAACAAAAAGATGATCCCTGCCCCAAAGAGCTTTCAATGTAAATAAATATTGAGACATACAAAATCAGAGGCTACTTTAAAAAAAAAATTGTCATGACACTCTGTGCATAATGTAACTGTCCGGTCCTAGTGTATGGTTCAAGTCAACATGGAATCTGGGGATTTTGTTTGGGTTTGGGTACTTGGGTTTTCTGTTATAAGCTTCATTTATTAAGATTTTCTCTGGCTAAGTGTAGTTTATTGAGATTAAACACTATAATAGCTGCACGTATGCAAATCTCTCGGCATATCTTTGGCAGTTTCACTCTGATTATCAAGCTTCAGGCAAAGGGACTGAAGATCATTCACGGATGCCTTGTCAGGGCAAGAGATTTCTGTAAGTGCAGAATGAAAGATACCAAATTACTGATTAGTAAGGCTCCATGTTTGCCACGAAAGTCACGGATTCCATGATTTTCTGTGACCTCCATGACTTCTGCAGCGGCTAGTGCGCCTGGCCGGGGGGGCCACCTGAGCAGCTCGGCCCCCACCCCCCAAGCAGCAGGAGTTTTGGGGGAGGCCTCAGGGCCGGGTGTGGGGTGGTGCTTGCCTGGGGTGGGAGCTCCCCGGAAGGGCGACAGCAACGCCCCTCACTCCTAGCTCTATGTGCTGCTTCCGCCCACAGGCACCGCCCCTGCAGTTCCCATTGGCCACAGTTCCCAGCCAATGGGAACTGCAGAACCGGGGCTTGGAGTGATGTGGAGGCAGCACGTGGAGCTAGGAGCTGGGGTCCCCGCTTCCCAGGAGCTGGGTAGGAAGCCTGCCCCAAACCCCTGCCCCCCCCAGCACCCACAACGCCTCCCGGGCTGCAAGCACCTGCGGCGCCCCCTCCCACAGGTCACAGCCCCCCTCCCCAGTATCTGCAGCATTCCCCCCCCCCCGTCCCATTTTCCTCCAGCACCCGTGGCACGGGTGCCCACAGGGCCACCCTCCCGAGCTGGCCTCCTCACCCCCCAAGTTTTAGTCAGGAGTATATAGTAAAAGTCATGGACAGCTCACAGGCCGTGAATTTTTGTTTACTGCCTGTGACCTGTCCATGACTTTTACTAAAAATACCCATGACTAAAACGTAGCCTTACTGATTAGAAATGTTGTATTGCCTCATTTTTGTAGCCTTGAGTGAACAGATTTTAATTCTGGTTTGGTGCAAATGAGTATCCAAATAATTTGGGGAGTGGCTAATTTATTGCATTTGCAAATATGTTAGCAGTGTTCACTTAATTTCCATACCCCATACTATTAAAATAATCCGCCACTGTGTGACATTGGACTGAACATTTAACTGGTTAGAAATTTGAGTTCTGATGGCCAAATCATGCTGCCAGTCTCCACACACGTGCAAAAAATTTTCCTTAACTGAAGCTTTTCTACATTCAGTATAAAGATGTCCACTGGTTACAGCTGATGTGTTGGGCTTTTTTTTTTTTTTTCACTGCCATGTGGACACTGGTGAGTCCCTCAAAAGGTGGCACAGTCTGAGCCAAGGTGGGAGTGTTCTGAGGGACTCTCAATGTGCTGTATGATACCACCAGGATAGGGTGTATATTTTGGAGTAAAACAAAAAAGCTCCAGTTTAAAACAGATCTCATGCTGCTCACCATCCCTATAAGTGTATGGTCCCAAAATAAAAAGCGTTGCTATCTAGCAGTTATGGTTGAGAAGTGCTAATCCACATGAGCAATTACAAACCTATTCTTTTAATGTTTGGTTTTTAAAAAATGAATAAAATTTAAATAATCTTAGGCTGTGAATTACTTAAAATCCTTCATTCCAAAGTAACAAAACATACATTATATAGGCCTCATCTGGCAAACTTTTACCTGTGAATAAAAGAGTCCACTACAGGGACAGAGTTAAGGTTTTCTTGCTGCACAGAGATTTGCAATCTCTTGGCCTGGGGTAAGTTTGGTATCAAGGCATGTCTACACGAATACTTACTGTACAGCAAGCAGGGGTGTAAATCTACAGTGCTGTAGTGTGCTGCACACTAACTGTCCGTGAGGGTCCTGCTACTGCTCGCTAAAAGTACCCTCGTGCACATTTGAAACAGCAGTACGTCCACGCACGCTATGGAACATCTACTACTGAGCAACCGGGTCCACACGGACAGTTAGTGCACAGCACACTGGAGCGCTGTAGATTTACACCGCAGGTTGCCACGCAGTAAGTGTTCGTGTAGATATTATCTCACAAGTGCGTCCCTCATCATAGGTGGTGATTTCTATGGTTTGCTTTTATTGAGTTTATTCTAAATAATGTGTGTAATTGTACAGGGTTAAAGTAGCACTTCTCAAAAAGGTTTTTGTTTGGAGATTTCTTTGGTTTTTACACTAGGAATTAATGGGGCTGATTCCCATGAACACTAAGGTTCCTTTTCACCACTCCAGCAGCTTAAAGGAACTTTATAATAGGAGTAAATGCAATGCACACCCCCTTCAAGGTCCCTTTATGCTGCCAGAGTTATATGAAGTGACCTCAGTGCAAACAAGATCCGAGCCCAATGTCTATGAATGGTATTGAGAAAAAATTTGAATGGGGTAGAGGGAATGAGGGGCATGAGGAGTTCAGAGAAAGGGAAACTGCAGGGCCAGGAAGAACAAGGTCAATGTGCTACCCACTTCCCCCTTGCAAACAACTCTGTCTTCTAATCTACTCCTTCCCCATCTACTGTTATAGGTATGCCTGAATGGGAAGGGTGTCATTTAGTAGATATTCCACACCATGCAGTTTTTTGTTTATCTGTTCTCATTTTGCAAGTTGTTGTTCCTGCCTGGAGACGTAGTTGAGCATAAAACCTATACCGGATACATTTTAAAAATATATATCTAATACTGTAGAATTCTTACGTATTTTGCTATCTGTCATTTTTCTTCTATATGAGCTTCTGAAAAGAAATAAAAAGCATTTCTTTTTTTGTGCAGCCAGCAATTTTAGTTCCTTTAAAGCTTATAATACTTGAGAAGTCACAAGGAATAACTAGATAAAGTGAGGTACATTAATCTCAGGAGAAAGATAGAATTGAGTACAGTGGTTCTCAAACTTTTGTACTGGTGACCCCTTTCACATAGCAAGCCTCTGAGTGAGACCCCCCCCCCCGCCTCCCATAAATTAAAAACCCTTTTTTATATATTTAACACCATTATAAATGCTGGAGGCAAAGCGGGGTTTGGGGTGGAAGCTGACAGCTCGCGTCCCCCCCATGCAATAACCTTGTGACCCTCTGAGGGGTCCCGACACCCAGTTTGAGAACCCCGATCTAGTAGCTGTATTGTAAAAACAATTAGCTTTGTTTAATGTTTTTTCTTCCATTTTCTTGAATCTCCTTGATTCATTATTGTTTGGTTCCTTGAACAATTTCTGGCCAGGAACTCGGGATTTGGGGTGTAAGCATATATCTTTGTGTCTTCATCAAATCCTTGAATGTGCCACAATTATACACAGGTTCAGGGGTTGCTGCAAATCTATGGCCACCTCTTCTGCCATAGCTCTGGAACTTAGTTATAGCAGGCAACGTTCCCTCTAATTTTTAACAGGCCATGTGCGCAAAAAATTTCTTCTGTGCCGCCGCTGAAGCGCGCACACTCACAAAAAAAAAGCCGCCGCCAAAGCCGGAGTGCGCGGGGTGTTTCACTGTGTGCGCGGGGTTTAAGATCTGTGTGTGCGCGCACATGCACAGCTGAGAGGCAACAGTGATAGCAGGTGTAGCCTGTAGCCACACAGGAAGCTGAGATGATAATGAACATAAGCTCTTGGCAACTGGGTGTAATATGGTCCTGTCACCTGCTGGCTTGGCGAAAGCATTTACTTGCATAAGGCTGGGTAATCCCATCTACTGATACAGATGCCAACTCCTTAGAACAGTGATGTTTTTGAGCAGACGGTGAAACTCATTGGGAAATACATGGACGCATTTCTGAGTAAGGGGAAACAGTATTCTCAAGTCTTGTCCTGAGCTTAAACATACTGCATCTTAGAACAGCATTTTGCCGTTTGATGCTAATTTAACTGTGCCTAGGGAATACAGTCCCTAAACTGTAGGGCCCCATTGGTATAAGTTTCAGAGTAGCAGCCGGGTTAGTCTGTATCCGCAAAAAGAAAAGGAGGACTTGTGGCACTTTAGAGACTAACATTTATTTGAGCATAAGCTTTTGAAGTGAGCTGTAGCTCACGAAAGCTTATGCTCAAATAAATTTGTTAGTCTCTAAGGTGCCACAAGTCCTCCTTTTCTTTTTATAGGTATAAGTGTATACATATGTGCATGGGCTTGCACGTGTATATATAAACACTCTAGTCTGTCTTTGGACATAGTTAAAAGCCTTAAAAGAAGCAGAGTTCTGGGTCAGACTTACTTAACACCTCTCGTGATTTTTTTGTTTTTTATTAGAATTCTATGAAATTCTAGAATCAAAATGAAAGTGATCCCTCAATTACAGAATTTCAGAATTGCCCTAAAATTCCATTCCCTAATAGCTTTGCTCCTGCTGCGGTTGAAGTCAGTGTCAAATCTTCCCTTGACAGGGAGAAAGAGCAGGGAGGTTGGACGTAGTCGATAAGTAACATCATAAACCAGAGAAGCATTTTAAACAAAATATACTGTGCGGTTTATCAAAAGCTTGCATGCTTAGGTTTTTAAAATGTTTTTCTTTTCACACTGGGATTCTAATTAATAATCGTTAAGGTTTAGTCCCAACCCTCTCACAGCATTTTGTATTTAGAGTCTTGGCTGCCTTTGAGCCTGGGATCCTTTTTTTATTTCGGCAACGCACTTGGTATTCAGCCTCGCTAGCACATTTTTAGTGTATTATTATTACATTCTCTTGTTGTGTCAGAGCCTACATTGGAACAAAGGTATTACTCAGTAAACGTTTGCGGCAACAGTGGGCTGTAATTGCTAATTAGGAAAATGCATGGTAATTTAGTAAGTGAGATATTATAACCATCTTTAGTTCAATTATCTGGTGGATGGATTTGGAATGTACAGTGAGGGACCTGGGGGAAAAAACATATCACAGATTGGTCAAATTGCTTCATTAAACAGATTTTGCTTTTTTTCCTTGGGAAATGCATTTAATAAGCCCGGTTCCTTAAGTAGACCAGTTCCTTTAGGAATCCAGGCATAACTCAATGCCTGAAATCACGTCATTAATTATTCAAAGCAGGTCTCCAACATCACTGCACATTGGTCCCACTTCACGAGGGAAGGCTACCTTCTGTTAAAGCATTTGTAAGGCTAAAATGAGTGATGATTCTCTTGAGGGGCACTGGGAGAAATCGGTTTCCATAAACATATTATTAGTTCTTCCTTCAGTGCATTGTCTGTGATGTATAGGGACTTTGCTTGCGTGATTGCTTTCTTTCCTTTGTCAAATATCTATTTGTGGTGTGTGCATGGAGAGGGTAAGGGGGGAAAGGTGTCATGAGCCCTGACCCATGCTGTATTGTACCATTTAAATACAGTGGGCTGGGTACTCCAGGCCACCAAGTTCATCTTGCTCACTGTAAGTGGTACAAAGTGAAATTATATCAAGTGGAGATTCCCACAGCAGAATTCCCTCCATGTAGGAGAATCTTCACCATCATCACTGCTTCCTATGCCAGCTGTCCCTTTCCCACCCCCAGTGAAAGGAAGAAGAGGAGGGGAGTGCCTGGGAGGGGTGCCCTGCTAGCGTAAGCTCTGTTAGAGTAGGCTCCTCTGCTACTCTCACTTCTGCCAGCACTGGGCGGCCAAGGATCTGGGAGTCAGTCTCAACTAGATCCTTGTGGCTTCTGCTGTCCACTGTGTCAGAGCCCAGCTTGGACATAGTAGAGAATTGGGAACAGTATATACACAATACAATAAAGGTCTGAATTTTCCCTAGCTTTAATGCTGCCATGAAGAGAAAGTAGGTCCCCACCTACCAGCATGGACACATTCGGGCTACTCAGATCAAAGCTCCTGGTCCCAAACTGAACAAGGGGCCAAGGAGGGAATGTTGCCATGGTTCCACAGCCTTCTCCCTCACCCCCAGCACCCCAGGCAGCAGAGCTGGCAGGGCCCAACGCGTGAAGTAAACTACACCCTTTTCCTCCCTCCTCCCACCGAGAAAAAGGGGGGCAGTGGTGGAATTGGGGCTCTCTGAGCCACACGTTTCCCAGTGCTTTCCCAGTACATACCATGCTGTGGTTGGGCTCAATGTGAAAGCCCAGGGCTCAGAAAGTGAAGAGGGAGCAACAAGAAGTTGATGGCAGCTCTCTGATTCTCAGCTCTCCCATAGCCCCTGCCCTCGTTTCTCTTTCCATGAAATGCCTCCTCCCCTGGTACTTTCCCTCCCCACTTACGATGGGCAGCAGAGGGCCAACTTACACCACCTCTGCCAGTTTTACATGGGCAGAGATTGCCCCTGCCCAGGGGGAATTCTCCTAGGACAACAACTTTCAGCCTTTTTATAGCACAAAGTGAACTTGGCCAACTGGAGAATTCGTCTTCAGTCTAGTCCTAATTCAGTTTTCTCTTCGTAAAAATCTCAAATCACACGTGTGTGTGTGTGTATGTGTGTATTAAAAACATATATTTTAAACCAGTGGATAGATAATGTCATTTTTATTTAAAACAAGAAATGTCTTGGGCATGAATAGTTTATTCTGTCTCTAATATGAGAACTAGCTAGGCTGCTGAACACTAGATTTTTTTTTTCTCAAGGAGTTTAGCGAAAGGCGCTTATAGTCTAAAGTGGAAGCATTAAAAGCCATTCAACACAAGTGCGTAATGGGGATCAGTGTGACACATCTCAGGCCGTCACCTCAAGTGACAATTTATGGGCAAAAAAACCTTACTCCGGAACTTGCATTTCCATTGATATTATTTGCATGTAGATTAAACATAACTCACAGATTCAGTAGGGAAATGTATCGTATTCATGTCTTAAAAAATAGAGAGTGCCAAATTCTGACTGTATTTGTGGTTGTACAGGTGAGAATAAGGGCAGAATTTGATCCTGTAAAGCTGTTAAGGTACATGTCAATCAGTGGTGATCTGCCCATGCACACCCATCAGCAGTGGCAGAGTTTTGTTGGCTATATCATGGTAAATGTCATGGCAGCCAAAGATTAGCAGCCTTATTCAACCACTGAATGATCTGGAATCTGTCTGCATCAGATCCTGCTGCACCACCATCTTTACATTTGACTGGAGCACTTCTGCTGTCAGAAATTGGTCCAATAAAACAGCGTTTCTCAAACTGGGGTTTGCAGACCCCTGGGGGTCCACAAGAGTACTCCAGGGGATCCAGAGGCCCTGCTGATCAACTCCTTCCCCTTCCTCCCTCAACTCCTCCTCCTCCCTCCCAGTGCCTCCTGCATGCCGGAGAACAGTTGTTCAGTGGCGTGCAGGAGGCGGGGAGGAGAAGGAGCGGTGACAGGGCGCACTCAGTGGAGGGGGTGGAAAGAGGCAGGGAAGAGGAGGGGTGGGGCTTGGGGGAAGGAGTGGAGTGGGGGTTGGGCCTGGAGCTGAGGGCGGGGGCTTGGGAGTCTGCAAAAATCTTTTAAATCAAAATGGGGGTCCCTGGGTTGCTAAAGTTTGAGAACCGCTGCAATAAAAGATATTGCCTCACCCACTTTGTCTTAGAGTTGCATTTGTGAGGGGTAGTGGCAAGGCATTCTTGCCAGTGGATCTGTGGATCTTGAAACTCTCTCACTTCCTTATAAGTCTGTGAGAGCCCTTGCCTGCCCACCCACCCTCTAGGGTGCATTGCAAGATGTTTCTGTCTGTCCTTGAACTTCTCCAGTGAATCTTAGTCAGTGAGCATTTCCTTGTCTTTGTGGCAGTTCAGGGGTGATGAGTGGGTTAGTTTATTATATTTATTATCCCTTTTTGGGTCTTTTTTTTTTTCTTCTTCCTTTTTGAAGGGCACCATTGTACTCAGGGAATGGGCACTGCACTATTCCAAACACAAACCCTAGAAATAAACTGCACTGCAAAAAAAAAAAAAAAAAAACAACCCATGAAATTGATTACCTCCCCCCAACACACAGACACACGCATGCATGTATGCTTGTATGTCGGCATATATCCAGTGGTGGGATAACTTGCCTCAGGAGAAAATTCCTCCCAAGCCTAAACAGTTAGATATACATAGTTTCTCATACTGGCCACTGTTGGTGACTGTCACAGGGGAGCTGATCCCTGTGAGTAGATGAGGCTCTGTCAGAACAAGTGAGCCCAATCCAGCCAATTAAAAGGGGAGGGGCTACACCTGGACCTATAAAGGGTTGTTAGAGGCCAGGCAGAAGGGGAAAGAGATTGTGGTAGGTAGTGCATGGGGCAGGAAAACCATGGTGTAGTGGAGCTAACTCCACTGGTGAGTCCCTAGAGCAAGGGGCCAGGTGCTCGGGGAGGCAGCCCTGGAGCTTAGTACTCCAGGAAGGGAGCAGAGCTGAGGAGAACTAGGAAGCTGCCTGCAGCAGGACGCGGGAGACCCTGGGAGGGGTGACCTGGAAGCCGGAGAGCAAAGAGTAAGTTAAAAGACTGTTTGTTTACTCACTTGTGTTAAGAGAATAAAACTGCTTGAAAGAAACTGGCTGTGGCAACACATAACTTGGCTGATTGCTGGGGGAAATGGGGAGGGACAGAAGCCCCTGCTTGTACAATGACAAATTGTATCAAAGATTGCCACTTAATCATGCACATTTTATAAAATCATAATTTTGTGTGAGCCTGTAACTTTTGTCTCAAATACTGGCTTTTTTCTTACCCTATCAGAAATAAAACAAATACCTGATCTCTTTAAAATATTTTTCAGAATGTGTAATGGGGATCTTCAGCGGTGAATAATTCATTTTTGGAGTGGAAATCACTGTAATGTGACGAACCCCATAATAACAGGCATAATATTGTAGACACCATATGTCCCAATCACTCTGCAGGGTTTTCAATAGCAATATGGAGTTCTTGCTCAATGTATTCTTGAGATAAGGCGGAATCCAAATGTAGAGGTACTTTGTGAGGTCTTAATAGCACTTGGAAACTCAAGCAGTATGCACATTAAGACAGATGGGAAAAAGCATGGACACATCAGATAGAAGCAAGAACATACATTTGTGAGGTACAATCTAGGGAGATTTTGAAACAAAAATTGATAGTTTTGCCTAGCTCAGCAACATAGCCTGAGAGAGAGAAGGGAGAGATTATTTTCTTATACCTAGAAAGAAATGAAACTAGCTGATAGCTTTCATCTTCTTACACTGATGTTACTCAAGCATAGCTGGGATTAGCACACAATAGGAGCCAGTTTTCTTCAGAAGAGTAAGAAGAAAGTTTGGTTGTCCTTTAATAATGCTACTAGACGTGAATAATCTTTAGGGCTGTATTGAATTGATGAGCAATCATCTGAGCAATTGCACAGAGCCTTTAAAACACTGTAGATGTCCTTAGATCTGTTTTTAATCAAGCATTTTTAGTCTGAGGCTCAATCCTCTGTAGGAAAAACACTAATATTAAATCGACGTTTGTTTTAAATGCTATCTTACTACAAGTTAAATTCTGGAAGAAGCAAAAACATTCCCCCTATAAGTGGTTTTAAAAAGTGATTTGACTACTGTAAATAACCATCAACCGCTACTATATTCTGCACGGGATATTGTGATACCACTAGACAACTGCTGAAAATAATAATCCTCAAACACACATTATTTATTGCTATCTACTACTATATAAACAGCTTTCTATGTTGTGCATTATTCATGGGAAAGTCAAAAGGAATTTGTTCACACTCCAGGGGCACTACTGAATGTAAACTGATTGGGGCTGACAAGCATGTGGGCTCGCCACTGTCCTAGAAGCTGCCGTTTCTTAGGCTACCACTCATACAAATGTAGCCAGATAAAGCAGATTTCATCTTTACATTCCTGCCCAAATTTGCCCCCTTCCTGAGGGCGTCTTCACCCTATGACTGGGCACTTGAGAATTAAATCAGAAAATGCTCTGAACATGCTTAGTGTGTCTTGACATCTTTGTGTGCCTGTGTTCTTCCTTGAAAGCAATTCAGGGAAGATTCTAAAAGCGGCAATGTTCCTGAAATTGAACTGTCCTGACTGGTAGCTCCAGCTCTGTGTAATGAAGCTATCCTCAGCTAGGGAGAGGAGATGGAAATTTTAGGGCTGAAAGTTGCTCTTCCACCTGCTAGCACCAATAGTGGTTGCAAAGGGTAGAACATATCCTCCAGTACGGAAGCCTTGTAGATCAAAAAAGCCCACCATCGCCTCAGGTGACTGGGAGCACAAGTTCCCTACAACCAACTCCTGCAGTAGCCAGGGACAGAAGCCCCACTCACCCGGCTTCCTGTGGGATGGGCGAGAACATTTAAACAAGGACAGGCAAAAAGCAGTATTTTTAAGGGTGGATGGAACTCCATGAAATTTGATATTTAGTGAACGTTAAGAATTTTTTTTTTTGGCTTAGAAGATTTTTTTGTGAGATTAAGTTTGACCATATCACAGGAATATTAACTACACTGTAATTACATCTTTGGATAAACCTGTGCATACCATAAAATCCTGTAGATTCACTGTAAGGAGTGCAACTATTGTGAAGTATGTGAAATACATATTGCAAGTTCAGTAGAAGATTTGTAGTTAATGTGAAGGATTCTGTAGTAAGCACAAGTAACACAAGGTATAACTGCAGTGTCTGAATGCCAAAAACACTGATTATGTAGACAAAAATTATTCTACTCCTATTTTGTTACTTACACCAGCTCTGTAATGGCCGGATCCAAAGTCTGTTGGAGTCTTTCCATTGACTCAGTTGGCTTCAGAGCAGGCCCTAATTTCCTTCCTTGGAGTTGACTTTGTTGTTGCTGCCTTGTGCCCCAGGCCATGCCACTAATGACCTGTCTCTTGAATGGATCGACCCAGTGCAGAAGCAGCATGTTTGGTGTTTATTTCCTATCAGTTTGAGGTTGAAACTCACCAAAATGATAAGAGAACCAGTGCTTTCACCCTATACTGCTGCTAGCTCATGTTTCTGTGGAAATACAAGTCCCAACTTTACAGTTGGGCCCGTTGTACGATATTACTGTGGCAGATATGGTAATTTCCTGCAATATCCTTGAAAGACCTTATTGTATTAAGTGTATGTATTATTGTAGGTCAGGATTGTGTATAAGCTCTCTAGGGAGGAAATATGACAGATGGAAGACCTGGGAGTCCAAAAGATTGTATTGAAAATGTGCCAGACAAGAATGGACTTTTGGGACAATGAGTGTTAAGTAGCTTTCCTGGGGAGCCCCAGGGAAAAGTTAATTAAAATTTCCCAACTCTTGTTATGCAAAAACCCAGCCTTTTGAAACTCCCCACTTAGGAAAGGGTCATTGTCTGCTGATCACCTGTTACAGAAGGCCATGGTCAAAGGTCTAGGCTGTAGAAAGAAACTGCTGATGTGCCCAGCTTTGGTTCTGGATCTAAGACAGATGAACTTGTAACCACAAGGGAAACCCCTCAGTTGTGGGTTTTAAAGGACTAAAACGCACTAGAGCCCTAAGCTGGAGGTGGGGGTGAACTCTGGTAAGGTTTTTTGTTTTTGTTTTGGGTTTTTTTGTTGTTTTTCCTTCAGTATGCTAGTAGGTTTTTATTGTTTGTGGTGGTTTTTTTTTGTAATGATTTCTCTGTAATGCTTTTCCTTTAAGAATAAATGTACTTGCATAGAAGGAGCTAAGGATACGATTCTGTCATGGATTCTGTGACTTTCCGGGACCTTTTCTGGGGCAGGGCTGGACCTGTGGCCAGCCCCAGGGCCCCTGGATCAGCTGACCTGGGGCTGGGGCTGGAGCAGCAGTTGGGCTTAAGCTGGAGCAACTGCAAGCCCTGGCAGTTCTCTGTTTTGTGTCTCCCTTCACCCCCTGGGTATTTTTAGTAAAAGTCAGTGACAGGTTGTGGGCTTCCATGACTTTTGTTTATTGCCCGTGATCTGTACCTGACTTTTATCAAAAATACCCATGACAGAATCTGAACCTTACCTTCTGAGAGAAAGCAAAGTGCAGGCAATGACCCTTGCCTTGCTGGGGATTTCACAGTGTAAGCAGAGAGGTATGCAGACTTAAAGTCCCCTGTCGGGGGAGCGTGATGTGGGTTTCCACTCAAGAGAAGTGGTAGCTGGGGGCCAGAAGCTAAAGTGGATGATGTTGGTGGACCATAGTCGGGGGAAATACAAGCGCAGTTATTCTGAAACTGTGACAACTATGTAACCTTAAATTCTGATGCATAGCCCATGGCAGTTGAAGCTGAGAGAGGGAATACCTTTAGTGATAATACAAGAGTATTGTAACGCTAACTTATATAAGCTACTTATTTTCTTTAAGTCACTTTGTATTGAGTTCCTTACATTGTCACTGTATGGTTTCCATTGCCCATGTTTGCTCTTTACAGCTTGCTTAGGTGGCGTTTATAGACTGCAAGCCTTTTTTATTTAGTAGTAAGACTCGTTACTTCCCTGGAGGGACCCAGATGTTTTTGTAATAGCTCACAAATGGATGGTCAGGCTAATCAAGGATGAGTTGGGAGCAGTGTCCTGTATTCTCTCTGAGAATTGCCCTTTCAACTAAGATTTTTGTCATTGTGCTAATATTGCATCTGCTGTACATAGTCACTTTTAGTTTGACGGGGAAGAAATCATCTTTCTGTAATATTTATTGACTCTCAATTACATGGGAACCTTCCCACAGAAGCAATTAAGAAGATCACTCAGGTTTATGAATTTAGTGAGCCTTATAAGAGATGTACTGTAGATTGAACAGTAGTTTTTTATATAGCTAAGAATATTGCCACATTTTTCCTGCAAATGGGTATTCATCTGCGTCTTTAAGATGACGGCAGGTGAGGACCAATAGATGTCCTATGTCCCTTATTATTAATGTAAAGCACTTGCCTCCAGGAACCAATGATATTTTTCACCTGATGAAGCACATGGCTGCACAAAGCAGTCCCTTTTTCCCAGAGCAGCCTTTTAAATCATATGTGGGGTTCAGGTGTGGGAGAGGAGTGGAAATACAATGGAGCAGATAGACCTAGGAAAAGTCTGAGGCAAACCAAGGTATGGGGGGGGGGGGGGGGGAGGGAGGCTGGGGGCCAAGGCAACTGCCCTCTTTGCCCCAGCGCTGACTAGAAAAATAGCTCTGGAATTGGCAATTAGGAAACATGGATTCTAGTCCTGACTCTGTCACTGACTGTGGCCTTGAGCATGGAACTTGGGCCAATGTATTTATAAGTGGTATGATTTTGAAGGCCTCTGTTATGGATGCCCAACTTGACACAGAGTGGCTTCTTGGACTCATCTCTAAGGAATGAATCCAAAAATAGTGACTTGTGTTCTTTAAGGGGCCTCAAAACACAGAATTCACTAATCAAAAGTCCCATCAACTTCTTTATTGATTGTAACTTACATGTCTTCTTAATAAGTAGATTTCTCAAATGTAAAAAGAGAAGCCATTTGAAAGGAAAATATAAAGAGTGTCTATGTGAACTGATGAGCTGAAATTATTCAAGAAACATTGGGTTCCTTAATATGCAGTGGCCCAAGTAATCTGAATAATTTGCTATTTATGGTAAATACTTATGAAAATACTTTAGCAAGTGCGTGACTTGGTAAATGTGAGTAGTCCCAAAAATTAAGTACATGAATGTTTGCAAGATCAGGGTATGAGACACCTTCTTCTATAGCTACAGGTACTATTCAATGAGTATATGTATCAGAATCTGTCCCTTAATAATCACTGTGGCCACTTTTTTTTCTTGTTTGCTCCCAGAAATATTGGCAGTAACGTTTCTGGAAACAAATAAACCTCTTATAGTCTGGAACAACTAATGCCACTTGTGACATGGAAGTGCCACCCTCACAATAATACTTTCTACCTCTAGGAATCGCATTAAAGGATTTGTGGCGGTGGCTATTTTGTTAGTATCTGCAGGTAATGACTGTTTTCTAGCTTGCTAATCTCTTGTCTTTAATTAAATAGAGCAGATGCTGCCTCGCCCAAGTAATCATTAGGGACTAGCAATTCTAGTGTTTGAAAGATCAATGCAACATGTAGGTCGGACACAAAAATACATGTGCAGTGGTGTTGTAGCCGTGTCTGTCCCAGAATATCAGAGAGACAAGGTGGGTGAGGTAGTATCTTTTTTTTTTTTTTTTTTTTTTTTTTTTTTTTTTTTTTTTTTTACTGGACCCAACATCTACTGGTGAGAGACAAGCTTTCGAGTTTACACAGAGCTCTTCCTCCGGTCTGGGAAACCTACTCAGTGTCACCACTAAATATAAGGTGGAACAGATTGTTTAGCATACATAGTTAACATGTATTTCTATGGACCATTCAAGGTGAAGAGACCTGTTAACGCCCCTCCAGTCATAGCTGGGAAAGGAAGGGAAGGGGGTGAAGGCAGCTAGGGGTGCGTGGGGGTATTAGTGGGTTACAGATTGGATTTATGGTTTATTATAACAGTGTCTCTACTAATTCCATAATTTTTAGTGCCTACCAGAGCAATGAATTTAATCTCCCAGGCTCATCTTTCCAAAGTATTGCACAGGTTTCCTTTGGGGATGAGGGCTGAGAGATCCTGCCCCCTCCCTCCCCCCCACCACGACTGGAGGGGTGTTAACAGGCCATTTCACCTTGAGTCTCCCCTGAAATGTGTTCACTACTTATGCTAAACAATCTGTTCCACCTTGTATTTAGCTGTGACACTCTGAATATGTTTCCCAGACCTGAAGAAGAGCTCTGTGTAAGTTGGAAAGCTTGTGTCTCTCACAAACAGAAGTTGGTCCAATAAAAGACAAAAAGTAGTTGTAGTTGGTGGTGGTTTGAAGGTCTGGGGAGAGATGGGTTCTGAGTCAGCAAGAGAGCTGCGGCTGGAATAAAGGCTGTGAAACTGTAAATATGGAAATGACATTTTCCATGAGAGACCTTTTCTTGAATGAAAACCTTTATTTTCTGTTTACATTGTATGTGTCAATGAGTATGTGCTTGGAACAGAAAGCATTGCTTGGCTGTATAAGCTGGGGACAGGCAGTCAGGAGATGGTGTACTAGTCCAGCCTTCTTGTGTGGCTTTGTGCCAATCATTGATGTCCTGATTTTCAGCCATACTAAGCGCCTGCAGTGCCTGTTGACTTCAGCTGAAGTCCTGAGTGCTTAGCATCTGTGAAAATCAAGACTTTAACCTATTTGTTCTCTAATACCCCATCTGTAAAATGGGAATGATACTTGTCTAAAGTGTTTTGCGATCCTCCAATGAAAGGTACAACAAAAATGTTATCCTCCCAGGTGCAATGCCAGGACCTCTGCCATTTGCTGCTCCAATATTTAAGCTGTGTTTTTGCCGGCAGACTGCCTGAAACAATTGCTCAGAGGTGTGGACTCTGTCCTACTCATCTCAATGAGATATTAACTCTAAGTATGCCCAACGGTGATCCTTTTAAATGATCGTTCTCATCAAAGCACATAAAGGAGGGGGAGGGTCATATTATGAAGATCTACACAATCTGCTGTGAGTAATATCTCAGTGTGGCACTGCCAGTTGGTAGCATCTGATAAATACCACTACTTACTCCCCACCCCTCGTCCCCCTCGAAAAGGAGCCAAGCCCAAGGAGCCTAGCAGAGGTCAGCTGGATGTCTGAGTCCATTACCAAAATAACAAGAAAATAGCTCCCGGTGATAGTGTTAAACAGAATGGTCTAATGGTTAAACAAATGGACTATAACTGGTTTTAAAATAACACACATTTTAACTGGAAGAGAGATTTGAAACAGCTTTGAACTACATACATGCAATTAGTTATTCTTCTGCCAGCTGAATAAGTTTAAGAAGTTGAGATGGCCCTATTTGATGTGGACACATGGATGGGGAGCTCTCAGTGAAGGTAATTGAATACTTAACATTTCCATGCAGTTCTGATACAGTAACTCTACAGGTTTCAGAGTAAAAGCCGTGTTAGGCTGTATTCACAAAAAGAAAAGGAGTACTTGTGGCACCTTAAAGACTAACACATTTATTTGAGCATAAGCTTTTGTGAGCTACAGCTCACTTCATCAGATGCATACTGTGGAAAGTGGAGAAGATCTTTTTATACACACAAAGCATGAAAAAATACCTCCCCGTACCCCACTCTCCTGCTGATAATAGCTTATCTAAAGTGACCACACTCCTTACAGTGTGTATGATAATCAAGGTGGGCCATTTCCAGCACAAATCCAGGGTTTAACAAGAACGTCTGGGGGGGTGGGGGTAGGAAAAAACAAGGGGAAATAGGTTACCCCTTGTTTTGATGACTTAGCCACTCCCAGTCTCTATTCAAGCCTAAGTTAATTGTATCCAATTTGCAAATGAATTCCAATTCAGCAGTCTCTCACTGGAGTCTGGATTTGAAGTTTTTTTTGTTGTAATATCGCAACTTTCATGTCTGTAATCGCGTGACCAGAGAGATTGAAGTGTTCTCCGACTGGTTTATGAATGTTAACTCTACAGCATCCCTGTGCTTAAGCTGAGGTTAGGGTTGCCAATTCTGGTCAGATGTATTCCTGGAGGTTTCATCACATCCTATGATCTCAAATGAAAGATTAGTCTTTAATTTTTGGAGACTCCAGGACAATCGTGAAAGGTTGGCAACCCTAGCTGAGACCATTCCATTTCAGTACAATAGAAAACAAATCTTAGTATATTCCACACAGATGAGCATGAGGTAAAACATTAATATATCTAGAAATGAACTTTGGGATTTAGCAATATTACATGCATAGGCCTCCAAACTAAAACGTAGTGGTAAAATATGTGTGGTTTTGTGATTAGGACTGGGAGTCAGGAAAGTAAGCTTTTATTCCTGGCTCGGCCAGACTCATTACATGAGCATGTGCAAGCAACTTAACCATACTGCACCGCAGGTGCCCCATCTGTCCAAGTTTATATTTACTTCCCTCATAGGGTCTTGTGAGGCTAAATTAATGTTTCTAAAACACTTTGACATATGATGGAAGATGCTGCAAATGCACACAGAATTATTGCTAAGGAAAAATGGAATGTGGACTAATCTCTCCAATTTATTGTACCCTCCCCACCCAAAATGCAAAAGATACAGCCCACACATGTATTTTAACATTCTAAAGAACAACCTCCTAAGAATTCAATAACAATAGTTACAGCTAATCAATCAAAGTAAATTTGTGTGACAGTTTAATACAATTTGTAACTTTTTTTTTTTTAAGAAATGTGACTAATCCCTGGTTTCTGCTGACCCAAATTAGGTCAGCATAGCAGGCATTTAAATGATACAGTAACCGAGGCCCACTCCAATAGAAAATGGTGGCAGGGTATTCCCTGGGGAAAGCAATGAACAAAGCATCTGAAGAGACAAAGGGAAACAATTTTTTCATTGTTTTATAGATGCAGTTGCAAATCATGAACAGTCTTCTTTCACAGCAAGTGGCTTTGGGGCTTCTGGGAATTAGTGGCCAGTAGAGTAATTCTCTGGGTTTGATTGTTGAAGCATTTTCCAATGACAATGGAAACTTTGAAGAGACTTTAATTTTACATGGGGTAGGGGGGAAATGGAAGCAAAGTGCTGTACTATATAGGCTGATTCTCAGTCACCTTGATCATGTGTTCACCTTGCATATCCAAATAGTATGTGCTTGATTCATGAGCTATATTAACTAGATTACTTGGAATTCTGATTAATAAAACCTGATGAGCTGTACAGCTCATCAACTTAACATTCACTTGAATTAGTTCTGAATGAGTGGAATTTGATAAAGTTGCATGTTATGAAGCTGCAGCATCTGTCTGCATTCTATATGAGGGACTTTCAGTCAGGGTGCAAAGCTGGATACTTGTGGAAAAATCTCAACATAGGGAACATATTTTCTATATATCCTCTCCATGTTCCTGATTACATGCCCTTGTAGTTCTAACTATCTAGGACATTTCTTAGGGATTCTATTTACAGCTCCTCTTTTAGTAATAGTGTGTCCTAGGACTGAACTCTTCTGGCACTGAAAATTGCTAAAGGATAAATGGGTAGCATATTGGAGCTTCCTGTATTCAGGATGCAATGCAGGGGAATTCAGAATTCCCCTCTGCAGATATTAATGTCAGGAATAAATGGCCAAGGCTTATTTTTGTGGAGTTAAAAAGAATTGATGGCATTTCTCCTTGGAGGGAGGATGTTTGTATGCTGAAGGAAGGTGTTAGAATTGTGGTTTATTTTTAGTGCTCCCTTTTCAGGAAGGCTTGCAATAAAGCCATTTACCTGGTTCAACAGCATTGCCTGAGACTGGTGCAGTCAGCCATTAAGAGACCAAGGACCTGCTTCTTCAACTCTGTAATCCTTTCTCACT
Organism: Chelonia mydas; assembly: GCF_015237465.2. Taxonomy (NCBI): domain Eukaryota; kingdom Metazoa; phylum Chordata; order Testudines; family Cheloniidae; genus Chelonia; species Chelonia mydas. Next base: position 122,201,431 of record NC_057851.1, on the reverse strand, counting down.
GAATACAACCACCACATAGGGCAAGACCAAGTTACTGCCCTACTGGGAGCTTAGTCGCCCCCACCCTGCCACACCAGTCAGAATTGGAGGGAAGAGCTTAAAAAGGGAAAACACAGCACAGTTGGTGGCAGACTAGAAAGGGGAGTGGACTTCTGGCCTTCAGCTCCTGGCAAGCGGGCTGGCTGGAGTCTGGAACTTCTCCGATGATTGCTGCCCAATGCTGAATCCACTTTTGATGGGACTATTTTTCCTTAGTTGCCTGTGAGGCTAGTTGGGGCCACAGGTTAGCAGAAGTTGACTAAAGGAAGAAATCCTTGTCCCACCTGTGGGACAACTCATTTGTGTTCATTTCTTTTAATGTTTGTTGACAACCCTGGAAGAGGCATACTGTCTAGGGCTCAGCCATAAGACAGATCCCGTTACTATTAGGCTGTCATGGTGGAACATCTGGACATTGCAGAGCAGCGACCTGGGTGAGTGCAGGGGCGTGGCAAAGGTCCTAGGGGGCACCCTGCTGAAGGAGCCTAGTGATACTCACATTACAGCCAGATCCACAAAGGGACTTAAGTGCCTAAAGCCCACTTTTAGGCCCAATTGCGGTTCCCAAAACTGCTGCTTGGCTGCCACTTAACCTTGTAGATGCCCGAACTCACTCAGCACTGAAGCTTTTGCCTCTGAACATGCACACTTCTGCCTCAGGGAGGTGCCCAGATGCCTATCTCACACCTAAGTCCCAGTACGATCCTCAAGCCAGGGGAAGATAGGTATTTCCCCTCCTATCTTGTCTGTGGGGACCAATCCAGTAGGTGTACTCGGAGTATTTCTAACTCCACGTCACACAGCCAGGGAGGGAGGAGACGGCAGCCTTCCTTACAACCTTAAATCCGGTGGTTAGAATACTCACACTGGATGCGAAAGATCCCCCATTTCAACTCCCTCCTCTGCCTGATGAGAAGAGATTTGAACAGAGATTTCCCACCTCCCAGGTGAGTACCCTACCCACTGGGCTACAGGTTATAAGAAAGGCAGTGGGTAGGGTACCATCCACCATCTCTCCTCCACCCCACCCCCCCACCCCGCCCCCCGAACAAAAAATTTTTTTGCATGGAGTTAAGTGGGTACCTAAGCCGTTCTCTCAAAAAACAGCTTATTTAGGTGTCTAAACTGCCTAATTTCTTGAAGAGGGATTCCTAGCTGAGGATCGCAAACAAAGATCAGCACCTTCCTACAGCCCCAGTTTGGGCACTGAACTCAGGAGCAGGGCTTATAACATACCTCTTATCAGCATCTCTCATTGGATGGCTTAGGCAGCTCCCTGGCTTTTGTGGATCACAGTCTCAGATGCCCATCTCTCCCCATTCATTGTATAGGGGCCCTACATGCCTGAGTCAGACATTGTGGATCCCAGTGATTTTTCAAGGTGCCTAGAAGTTAGGCCTTGCAGCACTGGAGTCCCTTTGTGGATCCAGGCTTAGTGACTACTCCTATAAGTTGGGACTCCTCTCCTTTGTTTGGGCTTCCAGAATCGGGCCCCAACTGTATCTGCCCTGTGACCATATGGTAGTTGAGCAGTTAGCAACCTAGGTAATTTTCAGTGGACCTGACACGCACATGGATCAGTACTTTATCTATTTAGAACCCTATCACAAACCCATATAAGTCAATGAGAGTCTTTCCAGAGTTTTTGGATGAGGCCTTTAATTTGCTGACTGGATGTTTGTTTTCTTTACTGCTTAATATTTAGCAAAAACAAATGTAGAAACTCCTCATATTTACAAAAGAGGCAACAGTGCTAGCTGACTAAAAAGGGCATAATTTGTTGCCCCACTTATCTCATTTTGTTGATTAGCTGCAACAGATGCTGATGCCCAATTCACTTAATATAGTAAATTTGGCACATTTGATAACTCCTCCTCTTCTTGTACCATCTTCAACAGACCTTAATTAACTGGTACTGTGCCATTAGTGAAAACAACTCATGTTTGTCATTATGGCACAGTACCAGTTAATTAAGGTCTGTTGAACATGGTACATCTTGCATTAGCCATCTGCATCCTTCTTTTGTATTTCTTTTGAAGGGCCTGATCCTGCTAATTCTCACTCTCACAAGCAGTGCTTTCTGACACCTCCACTCGCACTGGAAGCAACGGGACTACAACTATGAATAAGGACTACTCATATGAATAAGGCTTTGTAGAACAGGGTCCTGGTATTTACAATATTGATCCTGAGCAGAGCCGGGCAAGATTTTTTCCAAACTAATAGTTTTGTTGAAAAATGCAGTTTGGGTTGACCCAAAATTCTATGTGCAATTGACATGATGAGAACAATAACTGCCTCTGAGTTTAAAGAGAGATGAGTAGCCAGAACTTGAGCACTTGTGTTTGGAGAGAGGATTACTGAGTCCAAATTGGTTTCCACTCTTGTGTTGCAAAACAGCTGTAATTGATGAGTGATACATCTGCTCCTCCCTCAGAGCTTTGGCCCCAGTTCTGTTGTGGCTTTGACCGACACCTGGGCCTGCTGGTGTCCGTGGTTTTGACTAAAGCCTTCATCACAAAGGAATTTATTGTGCTTAGGGCAGGATTAAAAGACAGGTTCCCTGATAGTAACAGAAAGCAGCTTTGTCTGGGGCGTCCCAAATACGGCACTCTGTTTAGCTGGCATTCTGAAAGTAGGGCTACATCCATATAAGCTGTACTGTTGCTCTTTGCTCTCAATCCTTCTTTGTGCAGTGTAGGAGCAGGAGCTATATTTAGAGTGTCAACAAAAAACAGAACAGGAGGAAGACCTGGAGTCTGTGCCCACTCTTTTCTTTCTGCCTGAAAAATTAACCCAATCAAGAAGTCCAAAATGTTTTTGTGACTGCTCAGCAACTAGGAGGATTGTGTATAGTCTGCTGTCTCACAGCTTTTAATTCCATTAACCATTCTGCAGTACAGTTTGTATCGACGATTCTATACCAAATAAAGTTTCACTGTGCAGTGTACGTTTATCTTCCTTGAGCCTCTAATGGAACACATTCATGTTCCTGTATTTTCAGACACCCAGTTTTGAGGTCTCCAATTGAATTAACCTATTAGACCGTATTTTACTGTTCCTTCTATTTCTGTCTTTCTGCCTGGGTGCATCACCCTGTGGCTCAGCTGGCTGAGAGTAAGGGCAGGGTGGAACCTGCAGTCCTCCTTCCACAGGGTGCTGCTTGGGGGGACTGGAGAGGCTACTTCATCCATTGGGGCTGCATTAACCTTGGTGGAGCAGCTCTGTGACCAGGAGGAGGATGTGTGGCAGGGCTACTTGGGTCAGGTGATGGGTCCTGTATTTGTCCTTTAATGCATAGGAACAACTATTACTAAGTTTTACCACAGATCGCGTGTGCTCTCGCTCTCTCTGCCATGTTTTTACCTTGAAGATGGCAGCTGTGTTCTCGGAAAAGCTTGTGCATTTAAACTTCTCATTTGGTTCTGTAAAACCACTGGGAGTATTTTAATCTTTTATGAAACTTTCTAGTAGTTAGATACTGTGTAGATTTGCTGCACCAGGTGTAAGCTACAGTAGAAAAGAATCAAATATTTTTAGGCTAATTAAAAATACATGGCACAGACATGTTGATCTTGGTTTAACATTCTACAAGATTTGCAGGAGTGCAAGGAAATCCTTGTAGGGTGGAGTGCACTGTAGTGAAGTTGTTCTTAATCTGGAATGCTTGATGTTTTAAAGCACTGGAGGATAGCATGCTATAACAGATTGAAGGAAAGGGATTCCCTTCCATTGACTTCATGGGCTTTGCTTTCAATGGCAGTTCCGTGCATTAAGTGACTGCAGAATGGAACCCACAGCACCTGGTTCTCATTTACATTAAAGGTGGCAGTGCAAAGGAATTTTAGGGGTTCTGCTGACAGATGATCGCAAAAGCTACAATCAGACTCTCTGTTTTAAGCCCATGTTTAGCATCTCTCTAAGAAGAGCAAAATTGGTGAGCCTTTCAATCCGCAGGCTTACTCTAAAAGCCAAGCAGTATTTTATCTGGAAAGGTTGGAAAAAACTACTTTTGAGTTACAAGTCATTAAAACATACCTAGATATGATATTTTGACTTGTCTAATGCCACTTTGTGTCCTTCTAGCTCACGGTCCGCTCATTATTATCCCTTCAAACTTAGAAAGAGCATCAACGTGTTTGGAGAATGTACATCGGACCCTTGCTAGAACACAGGATTTGGGATCCATGCGCGGGACTGTGTTAAAATAAATTCCAATTAAAGTAATTAAATTTGGGATTCATGGCCGCGACCTCATTATATGCAAATTTGTGCTATATAGATGCATGTTCTAGCAAGGGTCCAGTGTATTACATCTTAATTTGTAAACATTGAGCCAAATTCTGACTCTGAGTCTGACAGCATACAGGAGAATTTCCCTCAGTGCAAGATGCTGCAGTATCGGGCATAGGGGCCTGTCAGAGTGAAAGGGGGAATGTCAGTAGTACCTTGTTTTATGGCTATTATGGGCTGTAGAGTGACCCATAGGCAGAAGTAAGAAGTTACTGTAAGTTAAAGCAGAGGGTGTTCTTGAACCATACAATGTGATTCTACACACGCTTACTGTGGGCCTAATCCAAAATCCAGTGAAGTCAATGGGACTCTTTGCATTGATTTCAAGCGGGGTTGCATTAGCCCTATATAAACTTTTGGTGCATTTGAATATTTATGTACCTTCCTCTAATTGCTCTTTTGCACACTTGAATACAGAGACAGGGTTTAGATTGTAATTTTCCTTGGTGTATATACATTAAAGTTATCAAAGATTTTTGTATATTAATATTTAGGAAATTGGCATTACTGTGTAACATAAATGGCATTTGAATTTTACAACAGTGAAACTAATAAAAAGTTAAACTCCTCAAGGTCCTATTCAGCAGAGAGCTGTCAAATTATTTTCCTGGTTTTTGTTTTTTCAATACAAAAATGAAGTTTGCTCACAGTACATGCTCTTCTACAAGGACTGCCAAGATTTATGCAAAAAAGTCACTTTGTTGAGAACTTTAGTCTCATCTCAATCTTAAAAGGGGTTTCTGAGCATCTGGAGGGATTTCCTGCATTTTGTTCTAGTTTCAAAATTTAAAAAAATCTTCTAATTGTGTTCTTTGATGGATGATTCCTGGTAAGTGTGTAGTAATATACTTGGTAAATTAAAACATTTCTGCCTCTGCAGAAAAGAGGCTGTGTGGTTGAATATAACAAGCAAACTGTTCCCTCAGAGATATACAATGTGAATCACTGAGTTATGTAAACTAAGCTGAAGGGCTTCTTACTAATTCACAAAGCTGCGAAATGTAGAGGACCTTTGCTGGACCACATTTCCAACAGATTATTGTGCTATAAATCTGTTTATATGTGCATTTGTACTTGCATGTGGAATTGGGTAACAATCCTTAAGCACTGTAGGTAACTACTTGTACAAATGATCTGTGTTTCTCATGCAGGTGCAGTAAAGGTACACACATACAGGTCCAGACATACATGAATTTTGTGTGCTAATCTTAGCATTCGTCAGCTGAACATTTCTCCTTGTAACTGGAACCTAGTTTGAAGAGGTGTTGTCAGATAGTTTTGCATCTCTTTAATTTTACCTTTGAGAGCACAGTGTAAGACAACAAAATGAAATTAGTTCATAAGTAAATAGGCAACTCAGTGGTAAGCAGAGAACCCATTTGTATTTTGGCCATGTTGTCTAGCTCATGTTGATCAAGAAATATTATGAGTAACCACTGGAATGTTGACTACAAGCTAAATTGTCATACCCCTTACAGGGGAGCAAGGTCCTCGCCCTCTCTTACTCCCTTGCTCTGCCTTGTTCAGATTTCAGGCCTGAATACGGTGCAGGGTGGGAGAAGAGGCTGCATGCCTGGTACCCCCCTTACCTCTGCTCCACAAGCAAATGGGCAGAGAAGACCAGGGATTGGAAGGAGCCTTGGTTCATGCATGCACACTCTCTTGCTCACTGGCAAGAATAGTTGACTATATGCACAGATAGTAAACTGCTGCATTAAAAAGGGTGTAGTAACTTATTCCTTCCCTAGATCGAGCAGGGAGCAAGGCAGGACTTGTGGCTCTGGGCTGCTTCTGGATCAATGCAGCTACACGCTGCCCCTCACTCAGGCAGACGGGTAAAATTACAGTCTAGCCTCCTGTGGTTAGGTGTAAGCAATGTCTCCAACTGTGACATTTTCTTACTGATTCTGAACTGTACTGAAAATGAATTGTTCACTAATGATAGGCAGGGATCTGAAACTGGACTAAATGGGTGGCTATAGCAAATGATACTGTCTTGAGTATTCTCACTTTCTGTGTTTATCCATGTCTATCCTTCTCTTGAATATACAGGCAAGACTGAATAAAGGCCAAATCCTGATCCTATTGAGCTCATTGGAAAACTTGCCATTGACTTTAGTGAGATCAGCACTTGGCCCCTAGAAGAGATGACTCATCTCTGCAGGGATGGACTTCCCTATTGTGCTGTTTTATGGCTCTCTGAGTGTGCACGTGCACAGGATAGGGCAAAGTGCAACAATATTTTTCTAGTGATTGTTGTGATATGATAAACCTCTTACAATTTACATAGCACCTCTGCATCCTGTGTGGCTTTACCGACGTGTACATAAAATTGTCCAGCACTAAATATTACCAGCTCTAGACTGACTGCCTGCCCCCCAGCAGATATCTCAGGCCTCTTCAGAAAAGAAATTTGGTCAAATACCTCATGTAATTGAAATCACTGGGTGGGGAGAAAGTAAAACTCCCTGAGTTGGGGCCAGTTCACTTCCTCGCTTAAGAAAAATCCCATGGGGACAGGGTCAGAGAAGGCAGGTGAACTGAACCTCAGAATTTTCGAGGAAGCATGGCCTCTTCCATGGTGCTGAGGAGGGGCTTTAGAGCAGGCAGTGCATGAGCTTCCACCTCAGCAGAAGTAAAAGCCATTCTGCAGCAATGGCTGCATTTTCATGTGGCTCTCTGTGCTTTGTCTCCCCCTCCCTTCCCCTCCAGGTCCTCTCTCCTTGTCCCCCTCCCCAACATGGCATGAGCTCTGTTACAGTTGGCAGAGTTCCATGTGATTGCTCATTGACAACCATGGAGGGACTCTGCAGGCAATAATGCTGCTCTCTAAGATATGTGTGTGAAAACCTTGGGGTTAAACAGAGGATATAACCACAGAACAGCTGGTCCCGTGTTCCACTTACTGCTGAGCCCACAAAGCACCAAAACAGGAGCATCTGTACAGGCAGGGGCAGCAGGTTGGTATAATTTTTGGTGGTGCCCTGAATGGGTCTAGTCCCCCCACCCACCTGCCCCGTAAGCCGATATATATTTTATTAAATGTAAAAATGGACTGGAAACCGTAAGCATTTAACAGTTGCCCTTTATTGCACAATATCACTATCGTAAGAAAAAATTATTTAACTAAGAATATCAACGTTATTAATACTCTTTTGAATACGGAAACAACCAAGCACTCTTTTTGATCAACAACCCTCAAAAGCGAATACTCTCTAAAATTAAAGCAAATATAGGGTTAGAGTTGTTGATTGTTAGTGGTCCTGCAAATCAAGAATTTGTTGCTGGGATAAAATGAAGCTACAACACACCGGCGCCACAAGATTTCAAGGGTCAATTAAAAGTAGAAAGTCAGAAGCAGCACTCGCCTGCTTCAATACATTATGTTTTGTTGTACCTGTTGTGACGAAGTGGGAATGTTCTTAATGTTTTCTCTGAATACTGTGTGGGTGCATCAGTTTCCCCTATGCATTTCTTAAGGATCTAGGTGGTGGGATAAGGGGGTGTGATTGTTGTAGAGCCCTAGAGAGCCGGTGTGATGCTGTCTGCCACACCATGCACCTCCTGCAGCAAGTCCGCCCAGGCAGGGCTCCTGGGGAAGACACAGGGCCCTGCACCCCAACTCCACAGTCAGACGTGACTCTCAGCCAGCCAGACAAACAGAAGGAACACAGTATAAAACAGAGCTTGTTGTAGGTACAGAAAACAGGACCCCTCAGTCAGTTCCAACCTGGGGGATGGGGAGCCCAGACCCAAGTTCTGGGCCTCTCCCCATTTCCCCAGCCAGTTCCAATATGACACGGCCTCCAGCCCCTCCTCTGACCTTTTTGTGTCTTTTTCTGGACAAGGAGGCCACCTGATCTCTTTGTACTCAACACTTTCAGTTGGCACCTTGCAGGGGAGGGCCCCAGGCCATCAGTTGCCAGAAGACAGAGTGTCAGCCATTCTCTCTGTAGACAGCATCACCCTGGCCCTCTAGGGCTCTACAACAATCACACACCCTTATCCTACCACCTAGATCCTTAAGTGCATAGAGGAAACTGAGGCACCCACACAGGATTCAGAGAAAACATTAAGAACATTCCTACATCATAACACCTGTATATAACCAATTATATATTTTAAAGGGTGTAAAATCAAGTATTGTGCTAAACATGATCATACCCCAAACTGATCACCAAATTTAAGTTGCGTGTTTTTTTCCCCTCAGGTGAGGGCTCTGGGGTGGGGCTGGGGATGAGGGGTTCACACTGAGGAGGGGGCTCAGGGCTGGGACCTCAGGTTTGGGGTGCTGGGGGTGCAGGCTCTGGGGTGGGGCAGGGCCAGGGACAAGGAGCTTGGGGTGCAGACAGGCTGCCCCAAGACTAGGGTCAGAGAGGACTTTTTTTTTTTTCCCCCCTCCCCGCCGGCAGCAGGAAGCTCCGGGTGATGGGCCTCTCCTCTTTCCCCCCCCCCCCACCCCCCTGCAGCACACTCACTCTGCACATGCTCCTAGGGCCCCACTCAGGTCCAGGAAGCCCCCTCGCCTCCCCTATGGTGGGTACTGTGGGGTGGGGGGCTGCCATCATGTGTGGCCTCCCATGCTGCTGCCCCTGACCATAGCCTCATTGGGGGTGGTGGATGGGGCTGCCCCTTGCCCAGTGTGGGGCAGGAGTGGTGGTTGCAGGGATGGCGGGGATAGGGGCAGATCACAGGATCAAATACTCACCGAAGCCCCAGCAGCTGCTCAGGTGAGTGAGGTCCCCTCCTGGTGGCGGGGGGCGGGGGGGGAACAGGGCTGCCAAGCACGTGGGTGCCTCCTCCCCCTCCCCTGGTGCAGCAGTCAGCTGCCTGCCTCAAACTGCTGCCCCTGTCTCTTGTTACCACAGGCAACAGCAGCCGGCAGCTGCACAGGCAGGCAGGGATGCTCTGGGGAGGGGCGTGGGGCGCTCCAGGGCCGCAGGGGGGGGTTGCATGGGGGGGCAGGTGGGGCCGGGGAGAGACCCAGCTCCAAATATTGGTGGAGCAGGGCCCCAGGCTCTGAATATTCCTGGTGCCAGGGTTCCACGAGTCCATATAACTCGCCGCCTATGTGTACAGGGACACTATTTAGGAAGGGAGGGGCAGCTCTTGCCCCCTCTCCCCCAGTTTCATACCTGAGGTCTGCTCACAGAGCAGCCCTAGCCCCAGACTGAGCTTTTAACTGCAACACAGCTTGAGTGTGATATGTGATGAGTTCTGTGCTGCCCCAGCTTCCACCCTTGGGGCAGGGAGTTTGTTTATAAACAGAGGCAGAGTGATTAAGATAATAAAAGGCTTGTCCTTAAATTATATAAGGATCCTTAGATGATCCTGGAAGCATTGCCAGGCACTCTAGTTAAAAGATAAAAAACAAAGGGTAGGAATAAATGGTCGGTTTTCAGAATGGAGAGAAATAAATAATGGTGTCCCCCAGGGGTCTGTACTGGGACCAGTGCTGTTCAACATATTCCAAAATGATTTGGAAAAAGGGGTAAACAGCAAAGTGGCAAAATTTGCAAATGATACAAAACTACTCAAGGTAGTGAAGTCCCAAGCAGACTGCAAAGTGTTACAAAGGACTCTCAGAAAACTGGGTGACTGAGCAACACAATGGCAGATAAAATTCAGTGTTGATAAATGCAAAGTAATGCACATGGCAAAATATAATCCCAACTATACATACAAAATAATGGGGGCTAACTTACATGTTGTTCATCAAGAAAGAGATCTTGGAGTCGTGGATACTTCTCTGAAAACGTCCACTCAATGTGCAGTGGCAGTGAAAAATCTAACAGAATACTAGGAATCATTAGGAAAGGGATAGATAATACGACAGAAAATATCATATAAACCCATGGTATGCCCACATACTGAATATTGTGTATGGATCTGGTCACCCCATCTCAAAAAAAGATATATTGGATTTGGAAAAGATACAGAGAAGGGCAACCGAAATCATTACGGGTACGGAAATTATATCCGTGTGAGGAAAGATTAAAAAGACTGAGACTTTTCAGCATAAAAAAGAGATCACTAAGGGGGGATATGATTGAGGGCCATAAAATAATGAATGGTGTGGAAAAATTGAACAAGCAAGTGTTCTTTACTCTTTCACATAACACAAGAACTAGGGGTTGCCCAATGAAATTAATAGGCGGCAGATTTAAAACAAAAAGTATTTCTTCTCAGGATGGGCAGGGATGCAACACAGTGCTCTGAGTGTCCATAGCCTCTGTTTGCCAGAAGCTGGGAGTGGGCAGCAGGGGATGAATCACTTGATTTCCTGTCATGTTCATTCCCTCTGAAGAACCTGGTATTGTCCACTGTTGGAAAACAGGATGCTGGGCTAGATGGATCATTGGTCTTACCCAGTAATGAGCTGCCAAAATCTTAACAACCGGTTCCCTCCTCACCCCATGAGGGGGTCGTGCCCCCCCCCCCCGTCTTCCCTCCGGACTCCTGCCTCATCCATCCCTGACTGCCCCCAGAACTGGGCAGGAGGGTCTCATGGGCCACCGTAGTGGGTGCCCACTCCGCCCCTAAGACCCAGAGGGACCTGCCAGGGGGCGAGGTGGGGAGTCCCAGTGGTGCTTACCTGGGGCAGCTCCCAGGAAGCATCCGGCAGGTTCCTCTGGCTCCTAGGGGTGGGGGAGCATAGCTGGGGGGAGCAGCCGCTCCCCCCACTGATCACATCAAAAGTACCACCTTAGCTGCCGACTCCGTGGGTGCTCTGGGGCTGGAGCACCCACAGGGAAAATTTGGTGAGTGCAAAGCACCCACCAGCAGCTGCATGCCGCACCTGGCCCCAGCTCACCTCCGCTCTGCCTCCTCCCCTGAACGCACTCCCCCTCCCCCTGACTTCCCATGAATCAGCTGTTAGCGCGGTAAGCCTAGGAGGGCTGAGAAGCAGGCGGTGGCTTCGCGCTCAGGCCCAAGGAGGCAGAGGTGAGCTGGGGCGGGGAGCGGTTCCCCTGCACATCTCCCCGCCCCGGGTTACCTGCTGCGGCGTGGGTGGTCCTCCTCGCGCCCCCCCGCCCCAGCTCACTTCTGCTCCGCCTCCCTGGGCCTGAGCATGAAGCCACCACCTGCTTCTCCATCCTTCCCAGGCTTTCCATGTGAACAGCTGATTCGTGGGAAGCTGGGGCAGAGAAGCAGAGGTGGGCGGCGTGTTCAGGGGAGGAGGCGGAGCAGAGGTGAGCTGGGGCAGGGCAGGGAGCTGCTGGTGGGTGCTCTGCACCCATCAAATTTTCCCTGTGGGTGCTCCAGAACGGCCACACTGGGTAAGACCAGTGGTGAGCTGGAGCCGGCTAAAGTTCTTATATAGAACCTAGATATATCAGCCCCCACCTCGCCACTGTAACCCATTAGACCCCAGTTCCTTCCCAGAGCTGAGATAGAACCTAGGAGCCCTGATGGGGTCTCTCTCCAGAGTTAGTAACAAAATAAGAACATATATTAAAATTTTAAACCTAACCAGAGTGCTCCTTAAGTGACTTGCCCCAAGACGTCAGAACATGTTAGTATTCAAGCTGAGTGGGTCTAATATTTATTTAATTTTCTTTCTTTTATATAGGTATTAGATACGGTGCTCCTGTCAGCTAACTGCTAAGCTATCTGTCAAAAAACTAGAGTTTTCAGGTGCCTAAATGGCCCCTGGAATCACAATTAAAGTTGCCGCACCCCCCCCCCATCTGAAATGGTGCCCCTGGATCTGTGCCATCTATGGCTGCAAGGAGAAGGCAACTGCAGTCTCCCATTTCACAAAGTCAGACTGGGTTCCCTCTGCAAATTCTGCATTCCTTGTGCACCCAGAAGTCTTGCTCACTTCATTGGGAGTTTTGGGTGAATGATGGAATGTGGGATCGGGCCCTAAATCACCAACATCCCTGTCCTATGCAAGGCACATAAATCATAGAAATGTAAGGCTGGAAGGAACCTTGAGAGGTCATCAAGCCCATTTGCACCCCATCCCTCCCCAGAACTGACGCAGTATCAAATATACCTAGACCATCTGTGACAGGTTTATCTAACCTCTTCTTATACAGATGCTCCCCGGGTTACACAAGACCCGACTTACGCAAATCTGCACTTACTGAAAAAGTTCTGTAAGCTAGAAACAGGAAGTGGGGTTGGTGGTTTTTTTTGTTTTTGTTTTGTGTTTTTGCCTAATGGTTGGGTATACATTTCCAACTTACGCAAGGCGTTCCAGAATGATTGCATAAGTTGGGGAGCTAGGGTGACCAGAAAGCAAATGTGAAAAATCGGGACAGGGGATGGGGGGTAATAGGAGCCTATATAAGAGAGAAACTCAAAAATCGGAACTGTCCCTATAAAATTGGGACATCTGGTCACCCTACAGGGAGCGTCTGTAAACCTTCAATGATCAGGATTCCACAACTTCCCATAGTAACCTATTCCAGTACTTAGCTATCCTTGTAGTTAGATTTTTCTAATAGCTAACCTAAATCTCCCTTTCTGCCAACTAAGCCAGTTACTTTTTGTCCTGCACTTAGAGAACATGTATTTGGTGAACTGTCCTCTTTATAACAACAGTTTTCAAATACGTTAAAGGCTATGTCCCTCCTCATCCTTCTCTTCTCTAGCTTAAACATGCCCAATTTCAACCTTCTCTCATGAGTCACAGAAGCATTCTCTGTTACTTTATCAGGGGTGCAGGCTCATCTCCCTCTCTGTTTCTATTGTTCCATCACATGCTTTCCACAAACAGACAGGAACATCCATTTCACTTGAATAATCATAGATCTCTGGCACAAACACACACATTTACAGAAGATTTAACTCAATTCAGGCATTCCCTTTAGTGTGCTGAAGGGACATGTCAGCTGGGAGTTAGAGGACTGGGTGCTGTACACCTGACTGAATCATGACCATTTCATTTTTATATTCTCCCAACTGGACTGATCAAAACTCAGCGTGAAGATTCTGCTCTTCATCTTTTTCAGGGTAAAACCCTCTAATGGGACCAGATGTTACTTCAAATATTGCTTTGCCTCATCCTCAAATTTGGATGTTGTAAATCTGGCTGAGGGAGGGTTAGACAATGCACATGTCATTTGCATCTGGTCAACGTTCAGCCAATAACTCATCCCATATGTGGGATACCATTGCATATGTTTTCTCAGTTCAGCATGCATTCTTGTAGTCGTGAAACACAAAGATTTCTGCAGCCTACCTGTGCACAGTGAGAACTATCTGAACTCTGATCCACAATCTCAGAGCCACAGTTGTGTGAATGGTAAAATGACACTTATGATGTTCAGCATGATTCTGCTAACTTTAATCACATTGATCTGCAAATGATCCCGCTTCTTTTGGTGGGACTGGTACAGAGTGGAGTCTCTAGCCCTGGTGCAGCTGCATTGCTGCAAACCCCTACCGCAGCTATGCCACACCAATGTGAACTGTGGCTTGCACCTGTGTAACGTATCCCAGGTGAACTACAGAGTGGGGACCCATGAAACTAAACCTAAGGTGTTACTCAATGTGGGAAAAAGTCTGGGACACTCTGACCCTAAAGCTTGCACTCCTCCAATTTGGTGTTAACTGTATCCAAGAAAACAGATTCCCTAGGAAGTGCTGTATATTGTGCCCCATCTTGGTTTAACAATGGGAGCATTCAGCAGACATAAATAATATAAAATGTTGGAACCAATAACAAACAATATAACCATGCAAAATGTTTTTTTCTACCAGGAAAGAAACACAAATATTGTTGGAGTCGTCCCAACCCCCTCCCCCCCCCCACCCCCTCCGTGTACTGAGAATATAAAAATGAGGTAGTCTGGGTAAGGCCGGATTTACACCTTGTGCTCCCCTAGACACCCCCAGTGGCCAGGAGTGGCAGGATACCTCCCACCGCCCATGGCAGCTTGGAGCTCTGAACCAGCATGGGCAATGGGGGGTACCCCGCCACTTAACTTTTAGGTGCCCTGCCGCACAGCCCCCCAGCGCCCTGTCTAGATCCCCACACACACTTCCCAGCACCCCAACGCACACAGACCTCCCCCTTCCCCATCCCCTCACTGCCCAGAGCCTTTCCACAAACCACCCCAGAGACCCATTCACCCATGCCCTGCCCCCAGCCGCACTTACCAGACTGTAGTCTACATTTTCCAAAACAAGTAACGATTTTAGGTTCTTATCTTGACATCTGAAAGAAGTTTGATTTTTTTTTTGTCTTTTTTTTTTTTTTTCCAGTGGGTACACTCAGTATTTTATGAAAATCCAACTGTTTTAACATGTCTCAAATTTGGCACCTCCACATTCACTAATCACTTTTGAAAAGTTAGGCCAGCAGACTTACATACCTAATACAGCTCTACCCTGAACCTTACATGGGTGGGGGGAGGGACGCTAGGGTAGATAGGTCAGGCCCAAGATGGGCCAGCCTTACTCTGCTGGCACCTCCATCCTTCAGTGCACTTCCCGATATTAATTCTTTTCTAGACAAGACAAGACAAAATAGCCTGGTTAAGGTTGTCTTTGTTTTTAACAACTATCATCCAGATGTCAATGACACTTACCGCTGAAGTAGGCTGTAGCTCACGAAAGCTTATGCTCAAATTTTAGTCTCTAAGGTGCCACAAGTCCTCCTTTCTTTTTGTGAAACTCCTGTGTTATGTCTGTGAACAACACATGTAGAATGCAACTGCTCAGCTCAAAAAAAACACCATTAAACTAACATTTTTTTTTCCAAATAATTTTCCTGCAGAAAACCTTTTGAAAACTTCCTGGTTAGTCATGCTTTGGAGTGATGAGCTGAATGCCCTGTAGTCTGCTTGTAGCATTACGTTTTCCTGTCTGAATGCTAGCTATTCAGCAGAATTAAAACACTTCCTTTTACTGATATGATCTCTTTTTGTAATTAGATATAGTTCATATTTTTGTTTTAAGTTGTATTTGAATACTCAGTGGGGCCCAGCTGATAGTACTTTTAATATTGTTTTATCCTTCATTCCGGTCTTTGTATCCATAAACTAATCTCTGGGCTGCTAATGCCCTGTGTATCCTGAGCACAAGTAACAATATGATCCTTGTGCTGGCCGTGGCTACCCTGGTTGAACCATCTAGCGAGAGCTGTTATCTCCCCTTATGTAAGAACTGTGCTGCCAAAGCGAATGTTTATGGGACTCCTTTCTGTGAGATCCTAAACACCACCACCCCCATCTCCTACTGGTTTCAGCTAGAGCTGATGGCAGTCAGCGCCTCACAGGAACTGGCCCTATGACATTGTGTAGATAGGACTTAGTGATTTTATACCATGTTGAATTTAGACAACCTCATACACCAGTATTACTGAATCACCTTATTTATTTGTATTACTATAGCACCTATGGGCCCTAGTCATGGACTAAGACCCTGTTGTGCTAGGTGCTATGCAAATGTAGAATACAAAGATGGTCCCTGCCTCAGGAATCTTACCGTCTAAGTAATACTCTTAGACTTTTTAAGGTCTATGATCATGATCTATGGCTCTACGCTGACCTTCTGGATATTGCAGGCCATAGAATCTCACCCACCCACTCCCTGTAGTAGACCCCTAACCTGTGGCTATTTTACTGAAGTCCTCAAATCATGATTTAAAGACTTCAAGTTACAGAGAATCCACCATTTACTCTAGTTTAAACCTGCAAGAGACCCATGCCCCATGCTACAGAGGAAGGTGGAAAAACCCCCAGGATCTCGGCCAATCTGATCTGTGGGGGAAATTCCTTCTTGATGCCAAATATGGCATTGAGTTCCCACACTCCTGGGAAAGAATTATCTGTAGTAACTCAGAGCCCTCTTTATATAGTGTCCCATCACCAGCTCTTGGAGATATTTGCTAGCAGTTGCAGATCAGCTGCATGCCATTGTAGACAGTCTCTTCATACAAAATCAGCCATAATTTTATCAAGCTCAGCTTTGAAGGCCAGTTAAGTTTTTTGACCCCACTGCTCCCCTTGGAAGGCTCTTCCAGAACTTTCACCTAATTTGAAGCCTAAACTTGTTGATGGCCAGAAGGACTCTGTCAAAGTTCACAGGCATGAGCAATCTATGTGATCTTTGCCCTTCACTTCAATGGGAGGAGGATTAAGCCCGTAAATTTCAGTGTTAATAAAATAACAATTACCGTTTATGCAACAGAGAACCTACTGCAGTGCTGTTCTCCCATTCTGCATCCCTGCTCCTCTAGCCAAGAGACTGCTTATGGTAATTCACAAGCATCCTGTCTTTCCAGTGCTTCAGAGAACATTATGCTTGCTCCCAGGAACAGAGTAAGCAGACTTGAAGTAGCTTGACATGCCTTTCAGCATTTGAAACCAAGCCAAACCAAAACAGGATAATCTTCATAGGAAGTGATCTAAACCTCATTGCCTGAGATATTTAACACTGCACTGGACAAGTCAAATGAGCTAATAGAAAAGTTCTATCTCTCAATCTATAACTCTCTCATTAAAAATTGGTAGGTCTAATTTTAGTTCTTGGGTGTCCTTTTTAACCATCTTTTTTAGCATTAATTAATTCTCTTTGTAGTTAATTGCTGCTTTATTCAAAGTTATGAATTTAATCAATTGCATTATGGTATTCCCAGGAAATAATAGATTTTCTAATGTTCTTTCAGCAAACAAAATTAGCAACACCTTAGCAATTTCAACATATCCCTGTAACTAAATGTCTTGAACTCAAGAGGTTATGTTAAATTTAAAAGCATAATGTGAAATATGCTCCAGGTTGTAGGCATGTGATACTCATTATCAATATGAATGGATAGATAGAAAACTCGTGTATAATTTTAATTTGCTAAAGCAGTTTGAACGAACAGGAAGCCGTGAGTGAAATCCTAGCCCCATAGACACTGGGAGTTTTGTTACTGACTTCCATGGAACCAAGATTTCATCCAGAGTGTTTTGGGGACAGAGAAAGTTAGTGAAGAGAGGAGGTACCAGTAGTCTTGGGGATGCCATTTTGATGTATATAAAACTAGGGTTAGTTTTTGTTTTAGCTTTGTTTTGATTTTATGCTTTGCCAAAACAAAAACAAGATCCATTTAGATCTGGGTCCCATTTTTCCTATGTACCCAGAGTTCAGGAGTATGGGTAGATGGTTCTGGTTTTAACCCATTTCTATATGAAATAGGTTTGCAAAACCTAAATCACCCATAGTTTTTTGCTAACCTAACTCTAGTTTAGAGCCAATGCTCAAGTTATTCAAACCCCAAAATTCAGGGAATAATAAAAGGTTCTGTTTAACCCATTTCTATTCTTTCTTAATCTAGTAGTGATTTTTGTTAAAATATATTTTAATTTTATTTCTTCATTCCATATGATGAGAAAATACAAAAATGGGGAAGGCAACTACAAAATATGAATTACACACAGACGAGGCAGCCATCTAGTATATGGTAATCTAGCCTCTGAGCAAATGCTATGTGCAAAAGTATAGAATGGCTGCACTGGAAGACACTTGTTTGTGTTGTAGTGATATCAATAAGTTGACTCATATGGATGGTGAGTTGGATGAAATTCTTTTGGGATTCACATTAGATAAAAATGAATATGCTGTGCAAGTCAGAGCCAGGTAAATCTACTTGATACCGTGACTTACAGCAAATTTAGGGCCTATTCCTATGATCCTGAGCAGCTCACACAGGTCTGGTGAAGGGTTTTGTGCCGTGTCCCCTTCAGTAGACACAATGACAAATCTGTATTGTTACCCAGCATAAGACTGTTCTTCAGATATAGTGGAGGCAGGACTGGCCAACTCAGGCTCTGGTCTTGCAAATACTCAAACGTTTAGGTTTGTGCTTAACTTTAAGTACAGATGTTTTCGGGATCAGGAGCCCTGTTCAGTGTCTTCAAAGGATGCCCCTCTGCGTTGACCATGCAAATATTCCTAAGGAGCCTAGAAAACATGAAGCAGTGGGGCTCATTCCTGGCGGTGGCAGGAGGAATGTATCGTCATCCTTCTGCTGCCCCACTAGCATGTGGGATTTGTGAATCTTTGTATATGGAAGGTTGCTAGTAGTAACCTTCCATTATTCCTTCAGCTGAACATGCAGAAGCACTATGAGCAAAGTCTTCTCTCTGTCACGCATTTATAGTCTGAGTCTCTCCTTCAAGATGATAACGCTACAGGTTTTTTAATGACTGTAAATGAGTCTTTGGACCGAGTGGGGTGTATTTGGAAAGGACTGCATTAGTGGTACTGTAGCACATACACGTAGATCACTGTAATAGACCATAAAGCCTGTGATGAACAGGCATCCTGATCCCAGTCGCTTCAATTATTTACTCCAATGTTTCAATTTACAGGTTCTGTTTTTATCTATTCACATCATGAAGTTTCATAGGCAGCAGCAGTGGGATGCTGACGTCTTACATTCAGACTCAATGTGCTGCACTGAAAATAATAAGTCCCGGTGTGTATATACACACTTCATATTTGGCATAGCATATAGTTTGTATTCTCCAAAGTTTTGGTATTAGGGATTTAATTGTAGAAACAAGTGTGGTGGGATTTAAATAAATATTGTGTTCTTTCACTCACAGTAACAGCTGTGCTTTTCTTTTTTTTCTTCTTTCACAGGAAGAAGGTATAGTGAAGGAAATAGACATCAGTCATCATGTAAAGGAAGGTTTTGAAAAGGCAGATTCTTCACAGTTTGAGTTGCTGAAAGTATTGGGGCAAGGTTCCTATGGAAAGGTAACTTTCTACAGTATGTAATGGACCTAATTCTGCTTTAAACAGCACTAGTAGCATCCCATTGAAGTCAATGAAGTTGTATGGGCAGAAGAGCATATTTGCCATTTACTGGGGTCCTAGGTAAGACAGGTTAGGGGATAATATTTATGGGGCTAGACCCTAAAACATGAATGAGTGTTATGTACTGGTATAAGAAAAGGAGGACTTGTGGCACCTTAGACTAACCAATTTATTTGAGCATAAGCTTTCGTGAGCTAAGGTGCCACAAGTCCTCCTTTTCTTCTTGCGAATACAGACTAACACGGCTGCTACTCTGAAACCTGTCATGTACTGGTTATGTAATCCACTCCTTGTTGCATTAAACTACCCCCCAGCTGTTCCAGAGGTGGTGATTGTGCTATAATTGCTAGTTAGGGCACATTGGTTGAGATTTTCGGAGAGGCCTGTGGGAGTTAGGCATCCAATTCTCATTGACTTTCAATGAAATTTGGTCGCATAATTCCCTCAAGTCCCTTTGAAAATCCTCTGAAGCTCATGATCTGAGCTCTGGCAATCCCAGGTTTAGTGAGCAAGATAGCAACCATTAAAGTTTAAAGCATGGGACTGGGAGTCAAATGTTTCAGCTGCAGCTCTGCCAGTGACACCACGTATGGTCTTGAGCTTTCACTTACCTTCTCTGTGCTTCAGTTTGCCCATCTATAAAATGAGGTTATTGATCGCTTCCTCAGAGTGGTACTGAGAAAACTTTATGGTGCTCAGATGAAAAGCACCATGTAACTGCAAAGTATTATTATCTTTAAGAAAGATAAACTAGTTTTGCATTGTCACTTCCCTTTTTAATGCCCACAAAAGCCATGTTTGTGCACACATTCCATTGCTGTGTGCATATTATACATATCTATTACAAAACAACGTACAAAGACTAGAAACCACAAACCATCACCTGAATGTCCTTTGGTTAAGCATCCACGTTTCTATGGTCTGAATGAATGAGATCTCCAAACCTTTGCAAGTGTGACCCTTGCTAGCAGCTGGTGAGCCTAATTTAAACCAAGTGCCAAAAATCTGTGTTTTAAGTTTATTTTTCTTGGTTTGTTTGATCAAGGGTTCAGGCCTGCGGAATATATTTTCAATCTGCCTTACTCAAGAAACTGATGTACTCCTAAAATCAACTGAGTTACACCAGCATAAAATTGAGAAACAGTGTCAACCTGTCTAGAATGGCTCACAACTATGAGTGCTGACCTCAGGGCAGATGCTCCAAACTAGTTGTATGTTCTAGAACATACGATTTCACCAGTCCAATAAAGAAAGAAAGAAAAACCCAGTAACAAGTGTGAACTCCTGAAGCAGTATAACTGTCTTACCATGGAGTCACAGACAGTCCCCTTGGCATTCCACTCTATCTTCCCACCCAGGTAAGCTGGACTATGTGATTGTCACTTTACACCAAAAATCACAACAATACTCAGTTTACTCCCAGTCCCAAAGTACCAGTCAGTCACTTACCCCAGGCCATCTGTACTCCGATCTCAAACCAAAGACAACGCCGGTAGCCAATCCTGTAATAAACTAAAGATTTATTAACTAAGGAAAACGAGTTATTTATAAGTTTAAAACAGGAAACATACACACATACAAATGAGTTAGTCTTAAATTTAAAATGGTCATATAGGATTCTATAATAAGCAGCTCTATATGTCCTTTAGGGCTGACCAGGCCAAGCAGCATGGGGATCTCTTGCTTATGCTCTCTGGACTCGAAGATTCCTCAACAGAAAGATCCTAGTTTCTTCTTGTCAGGGATTTTTATCCCCTGTTCCCCAGAATCCAAGCAGATGGGATGAGTTCATGCACAGGTTTTCACTTTGTGGAGGAAGTTACAAATGCAATCAACAAGGTCTCTGTCCTTTGATGCTACATAATGCTCATTTGCCTTCAGTGGGTCATCTTGTGTGCAGGATGAACACTTTACCTTAATTAATGCTGCTTTTCCTGTTCGAGTTATACAATGACAGAGGTTTACAATGCAAACAGTATAACTTTATACCATGGGATAACAAAATTATAAGTAGGATTAATGCATGCAGCATCCTACTAACATTCCATGAAGTCTACACACTAAACACATTCTTATAACATTTACTATCTGTTTGGCTTTACCTGTTGGTTAGTATAGTTCAGACTGGTTTCCAGCTATGCATTTGTCAGTGCCCAATGAGGCCTGGGGCCTTGGCATAAGCTGGCACCCGGTCTGCCAGTGTCACACACTGATGAAACAGATCCTACAGTTTTATTCCTGAGACAAACTATATTTAGAGGATTTATCCACTTTCCTGAACACTGCAAATGGATAACTATCACTACATCTGTTACAAGCTCTCTGGGATGAGGGAATTTGGAAACCATTCACCAGCAAATGTATGTCCTGCAGAGGAAAGACCATAGTAGTCTTGTGTTCTGAACATCTGCATTTAAAAACAGTCAGACCAAGTAAGCATTGGCTGCTGCAGTGAGATGCAATGCTTAGGGTTTTTTATTTTATAAAAAAAAAAAAAAAAAAAAGTGAAGGTTGGGGGGGGGGGGTTGTTCTTTCCAGATCAGCAATTGGCAGCTCTCCTTGTTCCAAATGCCCCAGATCTTTTGCTCTGTTGTAGTTTCTCTCTATCAAACTTAATCCCAACTTTTCAGAATATGGGTATAATAAATATTTCAGAAATGGTTCAATGGCAGTCTTAGATCGTACTGCTGTATTTCGTTATTAGTCCTCTAAATTTGGCTGTCTACAGTTAACATTTCACAGCTAAAATAGCTGGTCTCTGGTGCCACAGAAATACTTACCAAAGGAAGACTTGGTCCTGTTGGGCAGGGTCCACACACTTTAGTAAAGGATCAGCGTATAACAGGGTACAGATTCAACCTAGCTTGGGTTGTGGGTGATTGCTAGTCACCATTCAGGGAGCTGTGTGAAATAAGTTAGTGCGCTCTTTACCACAACAGGCACTATTTGGCAGCTTCAGCTGAGAGGCCTGGGATTGAATGCCCCTGGAAAGCTAACTGCCTCTTCGCTCCAGTAATGGTCCCCACAGGTTAGGACAGGGTGGGGAAGCTTGCGCGAGGGTTGCTTAGGCTGTTCCGATCTAGGTTTTCATCACCACAATGTCTGAGATCCTTGTTTAACTTTATAGCGCGTTAGTCTCCAAGACTGTCAAGTCACCACTTTTCATGGCTACTAGCTGGAGCCAACGCTCTGCTGCAGGATGCTCAGAGAAACTTCCTTTGTCATCTAGGAGAGCTGCAGGTGCTCAACGTCTCTGAAAATCTTATTTAGGTGCCTAGCTTTAGGCAACCACATAGGCTGAGGGGAATTTTGACAATTCTATTTGCATTCCATTGTACCTTTAAGAATAATAAGACATCATTTTGCAATACAATGCATTTTTGTTCCATGTCCCTTTTGGTTTGATGATGATTTTGATGTCCTCTAAAACAGCACACAATGTTCCTTGACTCATTTTGTTTTGGAGGGGAATGCAGACCAACTGCAATATCCCATGCTACACAACAGCTGAAAAATGACTAATAATTTAAGTTGATGATTTTTCTTATTACAGCCATAGGGATATTACTGGCATTGCAAGATTATATAGCATGCAGTGAGGGGTTTGGGGTTTTTTTGTTTTGTTTTTGCCCAGTACTTCGACCATTCCAGTTTAATATTCCTGCAGGTATAATGTGCTGTGCTGCTGAAAGTGGAACATCACTTATGAAACATTATATCTAATACTGTCCACTTGATTGGGAGTTAGATACCATGCCAATGTTTAAAGGTGAATAACAATGCTGGAACTCTGGGGTTTAGCCAAACTTGCTTATGGTGATTTTTTTTTTTTTTTTCACTTCCTATCCCCATAATGCCAGACACTATTTCTGAGTAGAGTTGAGTGAAAAACATACAAAAAAGGTTCCATGAATAGTTTTGAACTTTTAAACGATTAGCTTTGGCAATGTCCACTCCTCTTTCTGTCTTTGATTGCCATGAATATTTGAGTAATTGAGCTTAATTTAGCAAGAATGTTAATGAAAATCTGTTTTTAAAATTGTATCTGTAGAAGCCAGATTTTACACTTTGCACACACAATTATTGGTGGTAGCATTGTTTGCATGTTTATCAGATCAGGAAACGAAGTACCAAATAACACATCTGTCCTATCCAAATATTTTTATATTCCACTTCACTTCTAATATCTGTCCAGCAGCAGAAGTCCTGAAACACCCTAGAGAACAGCTTCTCAGATTGTATTTCTGGCCCTTTTGGAACCAGTAAATACTGGAAATCGACTGAAAGACCCTGCTCTTCTGAGATTTCTTGCCTTATTGATAGATCAAGGAGGTATGAATAGTTTGGAAAGCTTCAAACTAAGTTTTGGGAGGCTTATTGTGACAGAACTAAATTGTTTTTCTCCCTTTCCCTTTTGTCCCAAAAAATCATCTGGGACTAGATAGGAAGAAACTGCTGCACATAATAAAACAAAACAAAATATTTTGTAAATTTGCAGAGTCAAAAGGTGTAATAATAGGAACCTTTCACAGATGTACACTGGGCAAACTATCTGTATTGTAATAACCAATTCATTCATCAAATGTAGCCTTTTTTCTGTTTATGAAGTTTTCATAAGCAGACTTTGATCTTTAAAATTTTATTTGCTTACAGTTTTACAGTACTTATGCACACACATGTCAGCTTCTGGATTGTTAATGAACTATTCACTTCAACTACATGCTTAGCTCGTCAATCATGAATAATGAATCACATAGTATGGTTTCTTCTTCCTGAGTCAAATGATTAAACCTTTTTAAATGGGCTGAACACATCTGGGCACAAATGGCAAATATCTTGTTTTCATGCAAATACATAAGTTACGCGAAGAACAGCCATTCTCCAGACGTTCATGTGAATAGCTGTTTAGAAATCAAACAAATGTTTGCAAACACTATTACTATTCGACCACTTTAACTGGATGTGTAAAGAACAACTGATCATATTAAACATGTTTCCTTTAGGAGAGGGCAATAGGGTAGAAAATGAAGCTTACAAGGGCCAGCTAAGCCAATTGTTTGTGAAGTAAAAACTGAACACTTTGAGTATTAACTTTTCCTTAGAATTCTTGCCGTCTCAGTATCCATTACTCCATCAAATTCAGCAAATGCTCTCCCCTCAAACCACTGTACTTGATTACATTGGTGTCTTACTTTTGTAGGTATTTCTGGTGAGGAAGATCAAAGGATCTGATGCTGGCCAGCTTTATGCCATGAAGGTACTTAAGAAAGCCACACTGAAAGGTACGGATTAAGACACTGGGCTGAACACGCTCTCTCTTGTACTATAGAGTTTACTTTTCTTGTGATGTGTAGGATCTGTTGGCATAGTTTTGTAGGATCTAAGAACACAAAAGCATGTTCTTATCAGCCTCCACCATTCTGTTTCCTCATTTTGGACTGAACTTACTAAAACTCCACACTTTCAGTGCAACATTGTGCCTTTAAATAATTGCACCCAAAATTTTGCACCTCAAAGTTATTTGCAGGATCAAATAATAGATGTGGAAATGTTATTTAACAGCACCTGAAAATCCAGCAATAGGTGCAGGTGTTCTCATTTGCACCTGCAATAAATTGCAAGCAGTGTTATTTGTGGGTACCAAATTAGAGGGCAAGTTCTGAAAATTGGTCCCTAAAATTTTTACATCAAAAAAGGTTTTTCTGTTTGATTGTTTAGCCATTTTAAGAAAATGCTCAATATTGTTGTCACTATCACTAGAAAATGCAGTTATTTTGTGTTCATTATAACTAAAATGCTTAGGCAAGGAAACCTGTGACTGATTGCTACTCAGACTGAGCTATGGTACCCATTACAGATGGAACAACAGTTTCTCTCTCTCATTATTTACTTTTTTTGGTAACACAGACAGACTTGGTTGCCATATGGAAAATTAAAATGTTGTTCTGCTTTCTCATTTTCTTCTAGTTATAGCTGTGGTTGAGAGAGAGAGAGTTCAGTGAGTCAATTCACTTGTGTTTTTTTTCCTTTGCTGGTCATACAGTATGAGAGCCAGAAATTATATAAGGAATTTGGTATTTGCTAATTCTGCATGACTTATTCACTATTTTAATAAGGATTATTTATAGTTGTTCTGGGGGGTCACTTTTAATTTGTATCCGAGTGTTGGCATCTCTCTGAAATACGTTTTATGTAAATGTATTTCAAGAGCGGAAAATAACTCACTATTGGTAAACAGTAACCCTATTGAATGATTGTTGCCATATATCTGAAAACTCACAGGCTCAAACTTTCAGGAATGGCAAATTATTTCTGGGTGCCTAACATCTCTCAATTTGGAGATCTACAATCAGCAGTAATGCTAGGTAATCTTGGTTATGACTAACAGCACAGTAGATGTCAAGAGGCTGATGACGTGACACAGCAATTCTCTTGAGCACCAACCGAAACGTGCAAATAGTAAACTAAGTACTCACGTAGCGCTATCTGACGTCAAAGCCCTTTACAAACATTAATTACAAATGCTGAAGCAGCTGCTGATCTTTCCATTTAGAATTTATATAGAAGAGTTTGCACTCTGCTGTTTTCCTGGAATAAACATCCATCTAAATATTTCTGCTTCCAATGGATAAATATTTGTGTGTGTATATACACAAGCGTATAATGGAGAAAATCCTCAAGTCTTTATTCACAGTCAAATTCTGCAGTACCTCAACTATTCAAAACTGAGTGTTCTCCACCTGTGAAAGTTATTTCTGCTCTGTGAGAAATCTGAGGAAAGAACACCTAGCTTGTTACTATTTTTGTGAACCCACATAACCCTTCCCCTGTGAGAATTTTATTTTTTCACATCTCTGTATAGATGCGTAAGGTCCTTCCAGCAGGAATGACCTCTGGCTTTCTGTCTTGTGCAGCATCAAGTACACGCTCACCACTTAACAAATAATAGGATATATTGTCTTCAATGTTGTAGCTGTGTTGGTCCCAGGATATTAGGCTGTGTCTACACTGTCACTTTCAGCACTAAAACTTTAGTTGTTAGGGGGGTGTGTTTTTCCCCCCCCCCCGAAGCGACAAAACTTTTAGCACCGAAAAGCGCACTCCCGGCAATAAAGCTAATACCCCTCATTCAGGGTGGTTATTTTTTATTGCCAGGGTAGAGCTGTTCCCCTGGCAATAAAGCATGACTACACTGACCACATCACAGCACTGTCATGGCCACGCTGTAATGTGGGCAGTGTAGACATACATACCCTTAGAGAGACAAGGCGGAACAGATTGCTTAGCATAAGTAGCTAACACACATTTCAAGGGGTCATTCAAGATGAAGTGGCCCGTTAACATCTTTCCAGTCATGAAGCAGGGAGGGGGAAAACCAGGGTGAGTTTGTTAGCAGGTTACAGATTGTTGTAATAAGCCATAAATCCAGTGTCTATCTTCAGTCTTTGATTTTTAGTGTCTAACAAAAAAAATTAAGCTCACAGGCTCGTCTTTTGAAGGTGTTGTGCAAATTTATTTTAAGGATGAGGACTGGGAGGTCAGATGAGTGATTGCTTTGTGAAAAGTTTCAGAGTAGCAGCCGTGTTAGTCTGTGTTCGCAAAAAGAAAAGGAGTACTAAGGTGCCACAAGTACTCCTTTTTGTGAAAAGTGTTGACCCACAGGTGATACGGTGTTTTTGTCTCATGTTTCTGTGTGAGTTCCTTTGAGCATGTAGTAATTGTCTGGTTTCACCCATGTTGTTGTTGGGGCATTAGGGCACTGGATGTGGAACACCACATGGTAAGAGAGGCACATGTAAGACCCATGCATCTTGAAAGGTGTGTTGTAGGGGGTTTTGACCTCATAGCAGTGGAGAGATGTCTGCAGGCTTTGCATCTGTTCTGGCAGGGTCTGGTGCTGCTTTGAGTTGGCGTCATAGACACTGACTCCGTGGGTGCTCTGGAGCTGGAGCACCCATGGGGAAAAAATGCTCAGCAGCCCCCTTATCAGCGCCTCCCCCTCCCTCCCTGAGACTACCGCCCACTGCAAACAGCTGTTTTCGTGGCCTGCAGGAGGGATGGGGGAGGAGCAAGGACACAGTGCGCTTGGGGGAGGGTGTGGGGTGGGGAGGGGGCAGAACTGGGCGTGAAGAGGAAGGGTGGGGGTGGAGACGGGGCGGGGCAGGGATGGGGCCTTAAGGGAAGGGGTGAGTGGGGGCAAGGCCTGGGGCAGAGCCGGGGGTCGAGCACCCCCAGCACTTTGGAAAGTCAGTGCCTGTGGTTGCTGTGTCTTGGTCTGTGGGGAGCTTGCTTCTGATGATGAGCTTGGAGAGATAGGGAGGTAATTTGAAGGCCAAAAGAAATTCTACAACCTCATCCCTCATGAACCCACCCCAGTGACCTTCTGCATGCTTCTCAAGATACACAAACAAGGGAACCCAGGGAGACCCATCATACCTGGTCCGGGCACTCTTACTGACAGAATATCAGGACTCATAGAAACCATCCTCAAACCACTCACTGCACAAATGTCCAGCTTCCTCCAGGACACAGCTGACTTACTCCACAACATTAACAAAATCTCTCAGAACGCCATCCTTGCCACCATGGGTGTCACCTCCCTATACACCAATATTCCTCACAATGACGGCATCACTGCCTGCCTCAGATATTTACAAAACAATGGACCACACTCAGATATCCACTCCAAACACATCGCCAGACTCATCCGCTTCATCCTCACCCATAACAATTTCACATTCAACAGATGCTTTTGGTTCCCCTCCCCCTGCATCTGCACAACATCATCATGCTTCCTAGAATACTCCACAGCTGCTTTTCTGACATTTAGTGGTAACACCTGGAAGCTGTGACAGGAAAGTGATCTCTGCCAGATCCCACCTGCTCCATTCAGATTGGTCACACTGTGGAGATCCCAGTCAGAGGGTATGTTTTCACTGACTTTTGTGCCTCAAGCTACTTGACCCTAGGGATCAGCATAGGGTAAAGAACAAAAGTTTCTAGCCCAAATCAAAGATGTGGGGAGGTCCACATTAGCTTCTTACAGACATGTTATTTACCTCGAATTAACTGGCAATCAATTCACTTGAGTTACAAAAGTGAAGACCGCCCAGAAACGTGGTGTAGGAAGGGAAATATGAAAAGAGCTGCAGTGAGAGCTGCTGTCAGTGAAGTTCCAAAGAATTTGGCACAGAGGATAATAGTTTTGACAGCTTTAATTTGATCTTTAAGTGAGTTTTAAATTATTGCTGCCCACCCACACTGAGCAGGCCTGGAAATCCCTCCAATTTGAGATATTTATTACCATGTCAAATGATGGGCACAAATGCATGAGTGCTTGCTAGCTATAATTCAATAATTACTGGCAAAAGCATGGCTGCCCAGACTCTTCTTCACCCCGTCCCCGCACTGAACAGCATAAAGCTGAATGTCACCTCCCCATGAGTAAGGCTAAGATTTTTGTCATGGATATTTTTAGTAAAAGTCAGGGACAGGTCACGGGCTTCCATGAATTTTTAGTTATTGCCTGTGACCTGTCCCTGACTTTTACTAAAAATATCCCTGACAAAATGGGGAGGGAGGAGTGTCCCACACCTATAGCTGAGAGGTCCAGGGGCCTCCGTGGACTGGCAGCCGGGCAGCTGGGGGGAGGGCCCACTGGCCACAGCAGCCTGGTGCTCTGAGGGGGATTTCCTCCCCCCCCCCGGCCGCCTGCGACAGCTGAGAGCTGCCCCGGGGCTGAAGTGAAAATGTCAGACATATCTGGAAATCGTGGATTCTGTGACATAATCCTAGCCTTACTCATGAGTAGCCCTTGCAACCCCAAAAACCACATTGGTTGTTTTTCTGTATGAAGGTACATTTACAACAACATAAGGGAAGTGGGGCAGGGGGAAATGACAGTTTTAAAAAAAAAAAAAAAGGGGGGGGGGGATGCAGAAAACCTTGCTGTTTGGATTAGTCTGAGGAGCTAGTTTGTGGGTAAAAAAGGTGCGGCATTTAATGTATGTTTTAACCAAGGGTTACCCACTTATGATGAAACTCTTATTCTTCGTCAGTAGATAATCTCTCCAGGCTGTTATGCCTCATTAGTCAGCATGATCCCAGAGTTCAGTGACAGCAAAGGTTATTGTAAAAACAGTACAGAACCTTTCACCTTCAGCAATCAATAGTTTCCAGCATTCACAGCTCCCAAAGAGCCAGCTCTGTACCAAGAGAGCCCTGAAGTTCAAATATATCTGTGTATAGAGAAACATAGTATTTAGAGATGGAAGAGATCTATTAGATAATGGAGTCCCTCCCCCTGCAAGGGCAAATGTATCCCCAGTTGTGGCTGTATTGTATATTAAGCTGATATTAGATGTTAAATATTAAACAATCTTAGAATGGAACAGTTGCAAGGGTATGAGTAGTACACACAAACTCTTGTGACAATAAAAATAACCCTTATTAAAATATTACAGTATTAAATAGTATTAAAATAGTACATGTATGAGTAGTCATATATTTATGGCATGGATACTTGATAGTGGAAAATTCTATAGTTGGGTATAGATCAAACCAAAATTAGTTACTTAATGATCCATTGCCTTCAGTGGTTGCTGCTGGGTGCTTAGTACTTCTGAAAATCAGACCATTTATTTAGGATCCTAAATAAAGATTTAGAAAACTAATTTTAGGCACTCACTTGAGGAAAAAACTTAAAATTTAGAAAGATCTGTTTGGATGGATACTAGTGGGGATAAAAGGCTGCAGTTAGGGATGTTTGCAGAACTTAAACTCTGAATTTTCTGACTTTCAAATGTTTCATGTTTCTTTTAAACTAAGATAGTGACATGAGGTTCTTTTTGTTTAATCTATATTTCCAAACTTAAAATTGTGTTAAAGTACTACTTGTCTGGGAATTTCTTTAAAGTTGTGAGGTGTTTTGAATAAGCCCTTTAAAATGTTTCCACTTCTTAACACTATAAAAATTATTTTCTTGAAAGTATTTTTTTGGAAAACAGACAAGAATATAATATGTTTAACAAAAAACTGGAGGCGTATTTCAGTGAAGCAGGGCTGCCCTTCACTCTGACTGAAACCCAGAGGACAGAAGCAGTGGGGTTCCTCTGTACTCTGTAGGAAACATGGCACACAGGAAGGACAGATTTATTAACTTGATTCTCACATCGTTGCTCTTAAGGTGTTTATAGGCTCCATCAGCTCTGCCAGGGAAAGTTCAAAGTTCCTTGAGCAGGAGCTGTTTTGAATCTCACAAATCGGTCCTGCTTTGAGCAGGGGGTTGGACTAGATGACCTCCTGAGGTCCCTTCCAACCCTGATATTCTATGATTCAAATTATAAACTCCACTAAACATATCTGAAGAGTTTGTTATAGTGGAATACAAGAACTAACAGTGGAGTTCAAGTATGAAGACGCAGCCTTGTAAGACATGTTCTATAGTAATTGGCACTGAGACTGTAGCCGCATATCCTTTCATCAGTGCTTTTGAACTTCATAATTATTATAGCGGTAAACACGGATCTTACAAGCTCTGCAAGATGGGCCTACGTATCTTGTCAGAAGTGGGATGCACCTGCTGATCTGGTCAGCTGTACTGGCAATACCTGCAGATTTTGAAAACTTTGTAGTGGGAAGCTTCTAGGTTTCTTGAGGAACAGAAGCTATTTGGCTCCCAGAACTTAGCGGTTTCTGCCACACTGCAGTTTATGGAGCTTACACCCAGCATGGTGGCATCTCCCAAGTTTCTAAATTCCTTGAACAAATGGCACAGTCTGTATCTGCAAAGTTTGTGATCTTCTTGAGCCAAAGCTATTTGATTTATGGTGGTTATAGCTGTGCTACTATGCTGCAGAATTTACAGATTCTGAAAAGCCTAAAAATAATTTTAATTCCACAGAACTTGGAGTTCTCAGAGGTTAAAATATTCATAACAAACTTCAAATTAAACACAGACATATATACAAAAGTCCCAGGCAGTAGATGTCACTCAGGACACCGTTCATCAAAAAACTGGAGTTTCCATACTGTAGCAGTGGCTTGTGTTCAACCATCAGGTGCAGTAACTCCCTCAGTTTTCCTCCTCACTGTGCCTGCCTCAGTTTCGTGGTGGTGGTGTGGTTTAGACCTGAGGCTAACCCCTAAAACCTCTCTGGTTCTGATGTAACAAGTCCAGTGAAACAACATGTATACGGAGAGTCTAAACATTCATCCCTTGGTGCAGAGTTTACAAATAACACATCCACCCAAATAAACAAACTTCATTCATTGGTGCACAGGTACAGAGCCCTATACTACTGGGCTCTTCCACAGCCTTTGTTAAACTTTTGAACAGAACTACTCTCTCATACTCTAGCCCAAAACCTTGCCTCTTCTTAAGCCCTCCCTCATCCTTTTACTGTCCCCTCGAGACCTCTTCCCAGCCTTTCCAAAACCCTTGAAGGCCCTTTACCTAGAGAAACCCAACAGTATGCTCTGTCCCCTTCAGGTCAAGAGACCCACAATAGGTTGTCCCTGGTCACCCACTGGTCTGAAGGAAGACTACTGCTTATATTTCCCCAACAACCTGCACCACATCCATTGTTCCCTAACATACAGGTCCCCTACTCCTTGGGAGCTACAAGTACCAGAATGTCATGGTTCTGAACCTGGAAAATGGACAGAGCTGGACCCTGATATGAAAAACAAAAGGTGGTTTATCCTCTTAATGGATCGCTTGAAAGATATTTTTGGGAAGAATGTAGCTATATGCCATAAAGAAAAATAATTGCCATGGTTACACAGTCATTGTGTGAGAGAACATATTCTGAGTGTGTCACCCTGAACTGGAGAAATTTAAGTACCGCTGCTAGTATTGATTGCAAAATGATTCTCAAAAAGCCAACACAAAGACTTCATAGGTCAAAACAATTACCAAAAAATCATACAGCATCATTGGAACTTTCTTTTTATTGGCTGCTTCTTTCCAAAGAGATTCTTTAAAGATTGACTCACTTGCATCTAGATCTTAATTTTTGTATGTGTGTATTTCTACTTCTTGCTTTTTCTTTAGTAATTCAGAGCACAGGTTCAGATATGGATGAGAGGGCAACTTTTCTCTATTAAAAATAAATTCTGAGCACACAGCGTTTGCGAGTTATATTGTCTGTTTCTAGTCAAGCCAGCTGGAAATACTCATTGTATAAGGTCCTGATCAAATTATAGCCTCATCCCAATGATGCACTTAGAATTAAGATCCTGCACTAAGGGGAAAAAAATCCCATTTCTAAGGACTTTAAGAAATTATATAGCCCTAGAGGCTTGAAATGCTATTGTCCATCAGCAATAGAGTTTTTTTTAAATAGGAACTCAATGTTACTCTATAGAACTATATTTACAGGGCAGGAGGAATTATAAAACTGTGTGACTGTACTTTTTTAAAAAAACTTATTGACTGGTCTGCCCTTCTTTAAACAATTGATGGAACCCCACTGAAGATTCCATCAGATGTAGTTTTCAAAAGTTATCATGTTATATACGGACAAACAAGAGAAATGCCATTGAGTTGAATGTAGAGCCTCATTTTGCTCAGCCAGAAATAATCAGTCTGGATACATGCACTCTACTAAACCCAAGGGAAAACAATCCGAAATGCATCAGATGATTGGGGGGGGGGGCAGGGGTAATAAATACTAATTTGAATGACAGTAATCATAATAATTTAGCATTTTGCATGTTTAAAGCACTATATTGATAACTGGTTAATTAATCACCATAACACAACCGTGAGGAAGGCGGCTGTTATGAGGAAGAACTCAAAACTGATTCAAAGGCTAGATTCTCCATTGGTCCCAAACAAAGGTTAACCTAAATTTGAAGTCGTCTAAGCCACACCTTTTCTCTACATTTTATTGGTTTCATATTTTGTATCAATTGATGATTCAACCCAGGGTCAAATATAATCCCCTTAAATGCTTGGGCTCTTGAAAAGGCTACATCTGTGCAACCGGCTGATGTCACATTGGCTGATGTCAACAAGTTTGGATAATAGGAAGCCCTATGACTAGTCACAGCCCAAGCCGGAATCAAAAGAAATTGACTCCTAGAGCAAGCTCCATTTCTGGTCTTTTAGCAGTGAGTAATTGGTGGTCTAGGTACTGTGAAGGAACGTACTACCCCTTTTAAAGGATAGGCTGGAGCCTATGGCTGGGACAGCCTGGGGTGTAACAAGGAGGCCCTGCCCCACCCTAGGGCTGAGCTATATAAACAGGAAGAGGATGCTGAGCAAGAGAGGGAAGTATTAGTGCAGTAGGACTCTACAGGGATTTTTATTATTATTATTATTTATTTTATTTTAATCTAGAAAAAACTGCAAATGCATTTCAGGGAAATACCCTGATTGCATAAACATACCTAGTAATTTCTTCCACAGAGAGAACAGATTTCTGTTGCATTTGTTTTGACCAGTCTTCTCTTATGCTTTCACTCATGTTCAAATTATCTAAAATTACTCTTGATACTTGTTGGGTTTTACCTGGCTGTCAATGAGATAGGGAAAGAATGTGGAGCCTTTTTCAAAATTTCTAAAAGAGCAACTGCCCTTGATCTGCAAAGTGCCTCTGAAGATATTTCCACAGAATGGACTGTCAACCTATTGGCAACTGTTTGAAATCTCCAAGCAAATTGATTAGCATTCCTCCAAATGGTTGGGTTGGGTTGACATGTGCAGGTTCACCGGTCTACATCTTGCATTTTGTTTGTTTTTATTTTTTTCCAGTACTGAGCAGCACATCATACTCATTTCACTGGGGATATTAAAATTGCAATTTTCCAAATCCTTTTGTTACTTTTGATCCAATTTGCTATCTAGCTCTTTAAAGTTTCCATAAATTCCAATACGTAGAGCAGAATAAATTAATGGCCTTGGAAACACAGCTGCAGCTCCTGTTTAAAAAAAAAATATTAAAAGCTTTCAGACCTAAATTTTTTATAAAAAGCTCAATAGACTTGATCATAGTGCTTTTTACCACTTCCCAACTTTCCCTTGGATTACAATTTTGTCATGTTTGTTATTTTGTCTGATGGCAGCTATTTGCAATTGTAGAAAATCCAAAATTGGCTTCTATTCTGCAGAAAAGACCACATGCAGTATTTCATACTGTTGAGTATCGGTATCATCATTCTTTGCTTTTGTTGTAGATATAAAGATTGAAGACCACCCAGATTGTTGTAGTTATTGTAAGTGGCCCTCTAGTCATGACTGAGATCCAAAGCACGCGTTCCAATTTCAACCTGCCTAGCTACTCCATGTGGTCCCATACCAGCAGCAGCCATTCGCTTATGTAAAACAGGATTATTTTCAACACCAGCTTCACCTTCATCCTTAACTACAATTTCTGACATCTGAGGCTCTTGCAAAACATTTGCCTCAAAATTATCTTTCCATGTAGAGAATCTGTTTGCCAGTTGCTTCAGATTTTGCTATGTGACCTTCAAAATGATGTGGTGGTGATAATAATTGTTCTAGTCTGTATCTGGCACAGAACAGTAGGTGTTCTTCCTTTAACCCACCTTTTGTCCTTTTTTGTAATACTTTGTGAACTCTATTTGGCTTATTTTCCAGGTCATCTGCATGCTGTGGATAAATTTCTAGTTCAGAAGGAAGAGCAGTGTCTTCTGCTTTCAGTATGGATCACTAGCTATTGTTCTAATTGAACATTAACTGCAATGATACAATGGGCATACCATCAAAATCTTACCCATATGCTCAGGGTTCAGCTGATCGCCATATTTGGGGTCGGGAAGGAATTTTTCTCCAGAGCAGATTGGAAGATGCCCTGGGGTTTTTTTGCCTTCCTCTGAAGCATGGGGCACGGGTCACTTGCTGGAGGATTCTCTGCACCTCGAAGTCTTTAAACCATAATTTGAGGACTTCAGTAGCTCAGACATAGGTGAGAGATTTATTGCAGGAGTGGGTGGGTGAGATTCTGTGGCTTGCATTGTGCAGGAGGTCAGACTAGATGATCATAATGGTCCCTTCTGACCTTTAATATCTAATTATAATAAATAATATCTATGAAAATGTTAAATGTTTCTTGGGCTGAGTAGTCAGAGAGGAAAAACTGTACTGCAGTTTTTCCAATATTGCCCTTTACATTGCTACGTTGAACATCACCAACCAATTCCTCAAAGGTTCTCCACTTGGGTTCCCCTTCATTGTCATATTTAGCTTTGTAATTTAAGTACAGCATCAATGGATAGGGTGCACTGTGTATCCGTGTTGGCGCATCAGTGTTCCCATACATATTTATTGTGCAGGTTCATCAAAAGATCATTTCTCGCAGTTGAGTTGTCACTGTCCTACTCTTGACTATCTCAGTGGTGTCCTCCTAGGTCCAATGGGAACTTAGAGCAGATGTCTTCATTACTGGTTTTCTCCCCCCCCACCCCCCGATGAACCTAACTTTCCTATGCACTGATAACTGTTCCTCATCAGCACTGTCAAGCACTGGGTGATCCTTCAAGCCATAAAACTTCCACAGGTGTTGAAAATCTGTATGATACCAAAAGTTCTTAACATTGAAATATGGACAAATTAATGAAGAAATCAGCCCAATTTTGGAAGAACCATGAAGCAATTAAAGGATTTTCCTTAAGTTTTGCATACCTTCCATTTATTGTATATTTCTTGGCATTGCTAACTAATCTGTTTTTGAAGCTAGCAGTTGATATAGTTCGAACTAGTGCAGATAAGCTGCTCTTAATGTGAAGACCAGTGTTCAAGGTTGCAAAAACAGTATCTTGTCCAAGAGTTCACTGCAGCATGTGCCAGTAGATGTTAGTACCCCTCAAAGATGAACTGTAGAACATTAGTAGTTTGGCGAGTATAAGCTCTGCATTCAGTAGTCTTTCCTTTAGCTCATTAATACCACTTAATTCATTCCTTCATGAGGCAGTGTTTCCTAGAGGATAGAGCATTAGACTTGAATTCAGGAAACTCTGAATCTGTGCTTTGCCACTGGCTTACTAGGTGACCTGGGAAGTCATTTCACCTCTCCATGCACCAGTTTTTCCATCTGTAAAATGAGGATAATGATGCCTATCTTCTTCTGTAAATTATACTGAGAGCTACTGATAAGCGCTATATCAGGCCTATGTGGTATTACACATACTATTCCATGCTGAGATGTGTGGTCCGTTGCATTGTGGAGTTCTGGCAAAAAAAAAAAATAAATCAGATGTTTAGCAGCTCTCCTATCTCTGTAATGCATGAAGTGTTGAAAATAGTTGGATGGATGGACAGTTAGCAGTTAGTTCTCAGTGAGTAAATCTGCAGCTCCATTGGGAAATAGCACTGTAAAGGTCATATCAATCTACCCAGTCTTCTCTAGCCATAGGACAGGCTCATTTTCTACATGAGCAGTGTTTGTTCTGTTTGCTGAAGGAGTTGCACCAAGGGAGCGTCCAACTGTAATCACCACTTACTCCTTTTCAGCTGCCTCTAATCATGGTACATTTTGTAGTTAGTGTTGCATTTGGTCACCTACCATCTTTAGGGAGCTGCAATAAACTGTTTTAATTGATATCTGTTTCCCCACAGAAAATATTACTACTTTTCAATTGCAAAAGTGCATTTTTACCATTTTCCAATTAACATGGAAATCAACATGCCCATTTTCTGTATTATCACAATAAAACCATTGAAGGCAGTGAGTTTAATGAATGCAGAAGCCACTTTAGTCTAGTGTTGACATCTTGTGGAAAGTTGATCACCTGTCTGCAATAACCAAACTGCTATCTCTGTTAATTCTGTATACCAATGCTACTGCGCAAACTGTGGCAATCTGCAGTACCCAAACTAGATTATGTAATTCAGGAGCCTGTGGTCTGGAATCTAAACAATTTTCAGCAGAAAATATATTTATTGGATTTGTATATTTTCTACATCAATTATGAATGCTGTCAGTTGTGGCCTTTGCTCTCTGGGTTCCAGCCACCCAAATCCCTGAGAGAACCTGCTTCAATACAGAATTAAACCCCCTTCCTCTGACCTATATCCTCAGTTGTCACCTCCCACCCCACACTGGAACCCATAAAGGTTATAATCAAACTACTATGACCTATGTTCTATGGGGACCCTGTCCTGAAAGCTTTCCTGAAACCCCTCTTCTGGCCTTCACAACTGCCCCCTACCCCAGCCAATGTCTCCAAGCTCATCGTCGGAAGCAAGCTCCCCACAGACCAGGACACCCCATCTCAAAGCAGCACCAGAAACAACAGATGCAAAACCTGCAGGCACATCTCCACTTCTACAATGACCAACAACCTTCCCTCCACCCCCCACAACATTCCTTCTAAGATCTGTGGGTCCCACATATGTGGCATACCTCATGCAGTGCACTAAATGCCTGAATATCAATTATGTGGGTGAAAACACACAAACATTAGGCTCTTAAATGAACTCAGACAGGAAAATGATAAAAGACCAACACCCTAGCACCTGTGGGTGAACCCTTTTCACAGAGCAATCACTCTGTATCTGACCTCTCAGTCCTCATCCTCAAAGGAAACCTCCACAATGCTTTCAAAAGACAAGCCTAGGAGCTTGAATTCATAACTTTGTGAGACACTAAAAATCATGGTCTTAATAAAGAGACCAGATTTGTGGCTTATTACAACAATCTGTAACCCACTAACCCCCCTTTTTGTCTTATGATTACAGGGGTATTAATGAGCCTCTTCAACTTGAATGATCCCTTAGAATAAGAGCTAACTACTTATGCTAAACTATCTGTTCAAGCTGGTATTTAGCTGTGACACTGAGTACCTTTCCCAGTTCTGAGGAAGAGCTCGGTGTAGCTCAAAAGCTTGTCTCTCACCAACTGAAGTTGGTCCAATAAAACATACTATCTCCCTGACCTCTCCCTAATATCCTGGGACCGGCACTGATACAACACAGCATACAACACCAATTTATTTTCATGTTTGGGCAAAGTTTCTATTTGTGCTGATACTTGCATGATGCCCTTGGCTATCTAGCAGACAGTCACGTCGTAGCATAGTTTCCATAGCAAGGATAATTGCATTACACTCACTATTAGCTCAAAGCCACCTTTCACGCTCAGAAGGAGTTTCATGTTGACAGCATTCAGATTGCTGTTTGTCTTTGTAGATCCCAAGTTGTTTTGTTTTTGTGCATGATATAGGTAGTGAACTAAATATCAGAAGGGTAGCCGTCTTAGTCTCTATCCACAAAAACAACAAGGAGTCTGGTGGCACCTTAAAGACTAACAGATTTATTTGGGCATAAGCTTTTGTGGGTAAAAACCCCCCTTCAGTTGCTGCTAGATAGTTGGAGATGGCATAAGTAGACTTGGCAGAATGTGATTATTTTTGATACTATCCAT
This sequence comes from Chelonia mydas, assembly GCF_015237465.2. NCBI lineage: Eukaryota > Metazoa > Chordata > Testudines > Cheloniidae > Chelonia > Chelonia mydas. The sequence continues at coordinate 122,162,945 of NC_057851.1, read as the reverse complement.
CAAAATTATGAATGTTCTGGGTTCTTCAGCATTTTTTTTAATCTATTCACATTTTCAGTTGCAGGAAATTATGGCACATCAGACCATAACTATTTAATGACGGTAGATTTTGAGATTTAAAAAGTTAAAGCTTCATAACTACTAAACCAAAAATTAGGGAGAGAAGGCAGGTGAGGTGAAATCTTGAACTAATTTCTATTGGTGAAAGAGACAAGCTTTCGAGCTTACATAGAGCTCCCCTACAGATCTGGGAAAGATACTTGAGTGTCACAGCTAAATACAAGGTGGAACAGATTGTGTTAACTCCTTATGCTAAGCATACTGTAAGAAACCATTCCAGGTGAAGAGGGCAGTTAACACCTCTGCAGTCACAGAAGAAAAAAGGGAGGTTAGTGAGTTACAAATTGTCCTAATAAATGATAAACCCTGTGTCTTTATTAAGTCCTTGATTTTTAGTGTCTAACAAAGTTGGGAATTTAAATTCCCAGGCTCATCTTCTAAAGGTGTTTTGAAGATGGGGACTGAGAGGTCAGATATGGAATGATCACTTTGTGATAAGTGTTCGCCTGTGGGTGATTGTGTGTGACCACGCACCTCTTTGGTCACAGCAGGGCTCAGCTTTTCTCCCTCTGGCATTAAGGGAGCCTAGGGTAAATTAGTCCCACTCGGGAGGTTTAATACTTCATGCTGGTTTATCTACAGTATTTTACAGGGTAGGTTCGAGGGCTTCTTTAAACAAAAAACAAAAATATTACATTTCCTAATTCCCACTGGAGTTAGGAACAAACACAAGATTGCCCCTTATAGGCAAAAGCAACTCTTTATCTCGGAGAAGCCTTTTGCCCTCACTGCACACAACCGTTCTGCAGCTTGCTTCTCATACCTCCTTCCTTTTCCTGCTCACTGGAAGAGGTTTTTAAAGGTCATAGGCTGCCCTTAATTAGACTCAGGTGCTAGAGCAAGTAGAATTTGCTGTTTACCAGATGCAAACAGTCCAATGGAACAAGTGTTCAGTGTGCTGGACAGAATTTGGAGTGAAGAGAAAAGTCAATTCAATGTGGACATGAGCAAAACAGCAGCTTTGATCAAAATGAATATTGACAATGTTTGTTCAGTATTTCATTATCAATTCACTCACAACATGAAATCACTTGAAAAAAATCTGCTATTATGTCACCACAAAATGTCCTGTTTTTAGGCTTGTGGGGCGGCGGGGGTGTTTTGTGTTTTGAAAATTATGGTCACCTTACTCCTGGGATACTGATTTAGTTCAAAGAGTCGCTTTTCTCACCTTTGCCCTCACGAACTGAAGCACAACGTCTGAGAGAGCCAAAGACTGGTCAATGGTATTTTCAAGCGATAAAATAGCAAGCGATGTCAATCTCTCATCGGCCATCATCAATGAAAGGTATCTTTTAATGAGCCTGAACTTCGAAAAGCTGCACTCACGGCTGTGACTGGCAGCATGAGCAGAATCCTCAAACCTATCCACACATTAGGAAAAGTGTCCTTATGCTCTGAGTCATGAATTAATTGAAGAACTTGCAGTGGAGAGTGCTTCCTGTTTGGCAAAATGTGATGGATGTTGTCCAATTTGACGGAGGTGTTTATCATTGACGTTCGAACATTCGCCATGTGTCAGCGTCCAGTGAAAGTCTGTACAAGTGTTCCAGAGTGTTTTCCTGTCCGCCAGCAGCTTACTAAGATCATACCAAAAACCCCAGGTCTTTTCATGGTGCTTCATTTGTCCAAATCTTTCTTTGATGGACACTTGAGTAGTATCGATGAGCAAGCAAAAAAACTCCCTTTTTGAATTTTTCTTCTGAGCTTACCATCACCTCGTCTCTACCCTTGTAACCAAACTGTCTCTCCTTGCAATGAATATGCGTTTCCTTGAAGACAGGCTCAACTCCTAAGTTTTCTGCCATTTCTTTGGCAGCAGTGATGGCCATAATTGTCTCTGGAGGCCATAATGAAAACAAGGCAGCTTCTCATCAAAGTAGTAGTGGTCGCAACATCCATCGACCTGAGTGCTTACAACATTTACTTGGAGCAGAGATTGTGAGACCAGAAATATAAAGTCAGTGATCTGGTTTGCCAGGCTTTGCACCTTGTGTCGGATTCTGGCCTAGGCTTTACTCAACTGCACCAGTTCCATCAGGCATCATAAAACTCAGTCACTTAGTACCTCACTGGCCTTATGCTGTCAATGTGGCTCTTCCAGCGAGTGTCACTTAGCTGCTTCATAGTCAGATTTGTAACATTGTCCAGGAAGATCTTCCACCTGATAGTTGATGCTGAAAACAGGACATATATCTCTTGCAGTACTCTGAAGAGAGATACTGAATCTAAAGAAGATGATGCTGTATCTGACCCAACCAAGTTGAGGGAGTGGCAGCCACAAGGCATGAAGAAAGCTCTTAGATCCAGCACAAGGATCCTTGCCTGGTAAACAGCACCCCAAGCCCAGTACCCCCCAAGCCTGGCACCCCAGGCAAGTTGCCTGGGTTGCCTGCCCCTAAATCCAGCCCTGTGCATTACAACATATTAATGGTGGTGATTTAAAAATTACTAAACTCTCTAATTTTAAAATAAAAATGTCAAAATAGAAATAATTTTTTTTCAAAACAATGTTTCAACTGACCCAGCTCTTTTTTCAGAAATGTTATTGTGTAGAAATTTTCAACTCTTTGGTCCAATTAGAACAAAAAGTATTAGAAATGTTATAATTTCTCCTAGGATGGAAATTCGGCATTTTGACCAGTCTACTGAACCTACAGTAATGTTACCAGTCCCTGTCCCTATCCTGAATAAAACTCAATTGATGGGGCAGTTCAGAATCCCACTAGGCACAATCTCCATTGTGAGAGAGTGTGTGACATTGTCCATTCCTCCCAAAGATTCATTCCCAGTTCCCACTTGATATTATTTAAACACTTTCAGTCTTGACCCTAACAACCGATGTGTACGAGGGTGAGAATCTGTGCTGCACCAAGGCACAGCACAAGCCTCCTAGCACAGGAGGAGGTGGGGCTAAGTTGACTTTAAGCCACATTTGTGTGTCCTAGTTCTGGGTTGCTATGGGAACTGGAAAGGTTTGTCACACTTTAGGCAGCCCTAGGAGCCTGTTTAAAGTCAGCCTCCGAGGACTATCCTATGTGTTGCAGCACTGCCTAGAATTTCAGTCCTAGCCCTGCCCCCAGCCTGTCCTCTATGCAGGGGTTTGCAAATGGGTCCTCGGAAAGCAGCCTATGGCCATCCACCACAGTGCCTGCACTGAGGCAATCTTCCTTTGGCCAGAATTGGGACTTCTTGAGCCCCTTTATGTCACTCTGGCCCTCCTACCTTGTGTAAACGGGACAGAGCAGGGGTGAGGATTTCACCACAGGTCTCTTTAGATGTTTATGGACAACCCAAGGGGGGCTCTTAACAGTTTTCAACCATAAAAACTGCATATTTCACTTCTGTGAAATACTGCAGAAAATATTTGCTGTAAAAGCCAAAACATTGCCATTTTCACACTTTATGGCAAAGTGAAGTGAGCCAAGCATTTTGCACCACTGTGTCTGTACCACTCACCTGGCCTGAGCATCTTTTTAAGAACAAAGAAAATAAATGACAATTGATGACCCCAAGTTGGATGTATGAAACTTGCCACCTTGAGAGATCCACCAGATCCTGGATGGCTGGTTCATCTCCATCTCAGACGGGAGAGGAAAGAAACAATTTATTTGTTTCAGAGTAGCAGCCGTGTTAGTCTGTATCCGCAAAAAGAAAAGGAGTACTTTTGGCACCTTAGAGGCTAACAAATTTATCTGAGCATAAGCTTTCGTGAGCTACAGCTCACTTCATTAGATGCATTGTTGTTCATGTTGACTTAGTGACATCACAGTAGCAAACACAAGGCAGACCATCATTTAATTCAGAAACATTTGGGCTATGGATAGGAGAGATGTGGGTGCTGACCTTCCATGGTAGGTGAGCAGCCTGCTGGTGAACACCTCAACATAACCATAGCAATAAAGGGAACTAGAGGCTCAAAGGAGAAATGGTGGCACAAGAGCAGTGCTGAGGGGAAGTTTAGGCTCTGTGTCGATTGACTGATTGTCTTTGGAGTAAATAATGTAATACGTGTAGGTTTTTTCCATGCCTAATTTCTATGAGTTAGTACTAAATGTTAAAAGGGAGAACACCCATCTTGGTGAGGGAAAAGAGGCCATCCTACTGTGTAACTATTGTAAGTTTTTCATTATTTAAATACTGTATAAATTGTCAGCTAACTCCTCCCGTCATGATCATAACAATTTTCAGAGCGACTACTGATCCCCATTTATCTGGGGCCCCTGTAGCCCTAATACCTGGTTTATTTGTTTGTTTCTGGTTTTAAAATTTTGTGATTCCTATAATGTGGGTAATCATTGCCTGTCAGTGGCAGTTAATGCAGTTAAGTTCTGGTATGGCTTGCAGTAATAATATATCATACATCCTAGGCAACTAAAGGAAAATGTAATATTAAATAAGGATAGGTTACAGGAGAATTTGTGACCAGAATCCAATATTGCATGCATCGTTTGACAGCAAATCATGTCAAATAAGGCAAATAATTCTAAATAAACAACATTTATATAACCAAGAAAGTATGGGTCTGCTGAGGCTGTACTGAGAAGTTAGAGCTTTTATTTGTGCGGGAGACAGGCTGAATGATCTATGATTGTTTGTTAGTGTAGAATAGAAAGAACATTTCATGAATATCCATGTGTACAATTTTGTTATCCTGAGGTTTCCTCCCCTCCTGATGACTGGCAGATTTCTCTGTTCTTCATCAGTCTTTTTATTAGCGTGCTCCTAGATATCCAACAACAACTGCACTCATTGATATTGCATGTGGTGAATGTCAGCACACAATTTGGCCCCCTGAGGAACTTTAGGTATATTGCATGTGAGGAGGCAGTAGATTGACCTGTTTGTGTGTGTAGACATTTAAAATGATGTCTCTGCATAGGGATTTTTTTCTTTTTATTGCAAATGTGATATTTTATCCTTTAATTTTTTTATGGATTTAAATTACTTTCGTAATAAGCTTACTTTCGTTTTCAATAACATTTCTGATCAAGAACTTTGCAAAATGATGGTGTTTTGTCCAGTGATTAGAGCTGGAAAGGAGAAAACCTGGACTCTCTTCCTGATCTTGACACTGATCTATTGTGTGGCTTTGGACACGCCACTAAATCTGTCAGTGCCTCGGTTTCCCTGTTTATAAAACAAGGATAGCTGCCTCGTAGTGATAATGTAAGATTAATTAATGTTTGTAAAGTGCTTTGAGAGCCTCATAAAAAGGTGGTGATATATGCTATAAGTGAAAAATATAATCAGATGTTTTGAGTTATTTTCAAGACATCTTTTCTTCCAACCCATAAAGTAAGTCCAAGCACTCAAGGATATCATTTGTCTATGGATAGCTGACTTAAAAAATAAATAAATTAAAAAGATTTCCTAAAAGTGGAATGTGTTGGTTTATGTAAGAACAATATTTAGAGGGAAAAAATTGCCTTTACCTGAACTTGAGTTCTTAAAGTACAGCCTGAGACATTATTGATTTTTCTGAGTGCCCTTTAAGAAAGAATGTCTTGATTCTCTCTATCTGGTTGTTTCTGTGCAGCCACAGCTCTAAGCTTAAGTACCAAAGCTCACTTTTTATTTCTCTTTTCAAATCTCTAAAGATTCCACATTTGGGGGGGTGGAAAGTCTTTCTCCCAGAAAAGTAGCCAGTCCTCTAGGAAATGTTCAATGGCATTCTGCACAAGCCATTGCCATTATGCTTCGTTATTCAGGTGACAATAGTATAGCTTGGGGGGAGGGGGGTTCTGCATATTCTAACAGGTCCCTATGATGATAAGGTAATACAAAGATAAGGCAACTCTGGTTTTAACTTAAATAGGAGCTCAAATTCAAGTCTAAAGGAGAACTCAAGCTGCTGTGCCAATGCAAGATAAAATATCAGAATTGCCTCGTCTTTATTGCTATTTTTAACCTAAATTAGCCACTTTGGTTTGCTAACCCGAATTAAAGATTAAGAATTCATTTCTTTTTATTTTTCAGTGAAGACGTATCTTCAGGGCCAGCTCTAGGATTTTTGCCGCCCCAAGCAAAAAAAATTTTGGCCGCCCCCACTTTTTTTTTCATGCCCACCCGCCCCCGCCCCAACTCCGCCCCTTCCTAACCCCTTCCCCAAATCCCCGGCCCTGCCTCCTCCCCCAGGCCTGCCGCATTTCCCCCCCCCCATTGTTTCCTGCAGCTCCCCCCTGCCCTAGCTCACCTCCACTCCGCCTGCTCCCCTGAACATGCCGCCACTCCACTTCTCCCCCCTCCCGCTCAGGCAAGGGAGAGGCAGAATGGAGGTGAGCGAGGGTGGGGAGGGAGAGCACAGGAAGTAACAGCGGGGTAGAGGAACCGCTCCCCTCCCCAGCTCACCTCCACTCCACCCCCACCGCGTCCCCAAGCACGCTGCCGCTTGGCTTCTCCTCCCTCCCTTGCTGCACGAAACAGCTGTTTCGCGGGCAGCAAGCCTGGGAGGGGGCAGGGGGAGAAGCGGAGCAGCGGCAGTGCATTCAGGGAAGCAGGCGGACGTGAGCTGGGGCGGCGAGGGCACATGTCTAGGGGCAGCATGGTCGGCGCCAACCATGCCGCCCCTAGAACTGTACTGCCCCAAGCACCTGCTTGTTTTGCTAATGCCTAGAGCCGGCCCTGCGTATCTTTAGTGTGATTCTCTATCTACAAGATAGTAGAGTAAGAGTAATGCATATTTTCTTTCAAAGCACAACCAATAGAGCCAGATTCTGATCTTGGTTAGGAAGCCTATATTGCTTTGTATTTTGTAGAATCAGCTGCTGTGCATCTAGTTTATCTTCCATGACATGCATGCATATCTGAGATTAGAATCTAGTTCTCTAAATTGTTTCCTTCAAATGCAATAGACTGCACTTAAAAAAAAAATTGAAGAAAATTCCTTAAATAGCTTTACTTCTGTGTCCACTATTCTGTATTGCCTGCCACTCTGTAATACTAAAGAGACAAGGTGGGTGAGTTAACTGAAGGTTATGTAGCTGAAGTCAACGTACCTTAGGTTGATTTACAGCAGTGTCCACACGGCACTGTCAACAGGAGATGCTCTCCCGCTGACTTACCTCATTCTTCTTGGGGAGCTGGAGTACAGGAGTCTATGGGAGAGTGCTCTGCCATCGACATAGCAGGTCTTCACCAGACCTGCTAAATTGACACCACTGCATCGATCACAGCAGTGCCAATCTAGCTATAAGTATAGACAAGCCCTTTTATTGGACCAGCTTCTCTGTTAGTGAGAGAGACAAGCTTCCGAGCCACTCAGAGGTGTACCCAGATATGAAGAAGAGTCCTGTGTGGCTCATAAGCTTGTCTCTCTAACCAACAGAAAAGCTGGTCCAATAAAAGATAGCACCTCACCCACCTTCTCTCTGATATTCTGGGACTAACAGGGCTACAACTACACTGCGTACTTCATAATACGCTCTTAGAAACTTGAAATTGAAACATATGTCCCTAAGTTTGAGTCAGTTCTCCTCTTTGTAACGTCTGTGCAACTGCATTGAGATCTAGGGGTGTGGAGGAAATAATGGATGGCAGAATCTGACTATTAGTTTCCTTCATTTAACAAATGTTGATTTACCCTTACCCCCCAATCACCTACATTAGCATGTCTTCTAGCTCCCATCATTGTTTTGGTCATTTCCTTTATGTTACCCTTCCTTAATAATCTCAATACAACATGGTAAGAATTGAGTTTCTTAGTTAAGTTGTACTCTCTCTGCTTGCTGAGTAGAGACATTTCTTATCCAATTTTAATAAGGGTAGAGATCAGCAAATAATTTGTAACAAATTATTTATCTGTTCAATTTTGTCTCTTTTCACAGAATGTTTGTGAGTAGATTGTGAAACTCATAATGAATCATATGTTCAGACGTTTTCTTATACAATTAGCTCAAAAACAGCTTCTTGTGAGCATTTTTTAGTTCCATAAGGTAATGGAAGTTAGGTACCAAGGCACTCTTGAAATTCATACGGAGTGCCTAAATACCTTTAAAAATGGTTTCAGAGTAACAGCCGTGTTAGTCTGTATTCGCAAAAAGAAAAGGAGTACTTGTGGCACCTTAGAGACTAACCAATTTATTTGAGCATGAGCTTTCGTGAGCTACAGCTCACTTCATCGGATGCACAGTATGCATTCGATGAAGTGAGCTGTAGCTCACGAAAGCTCATGCTCAAATAAATTGGTTAGTCTCTAAGGTGCCACAAGTACTCCTTTACCTTTAAAAATGTGGCCCAAGATCCCTTTTGAAAATGGGAGATAGGTTCCTAAATCACATAGGTGCTTCTGAAAATTTTACCCAGTGTGAATTGTGAACTTTATAGTTAAATATACAATGTGGAATGTGCTTTGGGAAGCTATTTTCAAGGATCCCTTCAAGGCTCAGCTTTTCAGATATCAATGGAAAATGGACACACGAAGGTTATGATTGTTTAAGTTTTGAATTTGAACAAATATTCACAGAAAATGTTTTCCACTGTGACATAACAGTGCCCGTGACATAAGTGTTAACGCCCTGGTGAGTTTGTGTTATAAGTCCCCCTCTCTGCCAATTTACAGAGGAGATAAGTTGTTACAACCTCCTGCTACAGAAGACTTGTCTCTTTAGGATAAACTGTAGTTGCTCGTGCTTTTAGTTCTGGACATCCCCACTTGAATCCCTGGTATTTCGGCCATGAAGCCACCACCAGAGTTGCTCCCCAGAAAAATTAAATTATGTTTTTGTGGTCCAAGTATCACATATTTAAGTATCTGACTGTTAAATCAGGAGCCCGCAATTTTAGGTGCCTTGACAACTCCCTTAAAGACAGACTCAGGTCACTTACTTACTCTTTTTTCATTGAATCCCTTGTCACCAGCAGTCTGAAATGCTTGCTGCTTAGCACTAACACAAAATGTATAGGCTTGAACATTCTCTCTCAGATCTCTCAAACGTGAGATCCTGGCATGGATTTTAGTGGTGGGGAGAATCCTTAACTCAGTTCAGAACTCCTTAACCCAGGAATACTGAGATGCCCATAACAAGCACCCCCTTCTTGACTCTATCTCAACATACATTTTTAACTTCTTTAACTGAGGCATTGGAGGAGACGAGTAAGTGGAAAATTCTAGCAGTCATGAGAAAACCCATGTTAAATGGCCAAGTGCCACACTTACCCCAGCTGGCACAGGCAGGCGCACATCGTGATGCTTGCTGTGCGCTAGATGGGTTTCATCCCTTGTGGGAGGGCAGGGCTTATTTCCTTCCCTTGGAGATTCCAGGGTTCCTTAAGAGCCCTTGCAGTATAGATTGCTGCAGGGACAGAGCAAACGTGCACATACCCCAGCTTCCTGGTGCACACCACCTCTCTGGCTGGCACCACTCAGTTTGAAGACAGCAATGCCCAGCTAGTGGCTACCCACCGTGCATGTGAGCTTGTGGCCACCTTGCCACCCTGTTTTAAGTTGGCAGAAGCAAGCAAAGTAAAATTGAGCCCTGTAACTTAACTACTGAACCAAGTTTCTTCAAATGTGATTTTTCTCCCACAATAAGGACTACTGAACAAGTAAGCTTGATGTTTGTAGCTTCATCCTTTTTTTCTGAGTAACACAAACAGAAAATAAAATTGTGGTTTGGAACATATGAGCAAACTATGGCTTTTTTCCATGATTGTGTAACTCAAAAATAGTTCAGCTGGTTTTGTTCATACCTTTCAAATAAATTCACTTTCAGGCTAGGGCCAAGCATGGGGAAAGTGTCAGCCCAAGAAGAACTGGTTTGACAAAGGTCTGAGCAACTAAGGAGGAGTTAAATGTTGTTGTTTGGAACACTGCATTACAGTAAAACATCAGCGTTACGAACTGACCAATCAACCACACACATCATTTGGACCAGAAGTACGCAATCAGGCAGCAGCAGAGACCAAGGGAAAAAAAACAAATACAATATAAAATTGTATTAAACTTAAAATACTTATAAAAAAAGGAAACACATCATTTTTCTGCTGCATAGTAAAGTTTCAAAGTTGTATTAAATCAATGTTCAGTTGTAAACTTTTGAAAGAACAGCCATGACGTTTTGTTCAGAGTTACGAACATTTGAGTTATGAACAACCTCCATTCCCGAGGTTTTCCTAACTCTGAGGTTCTACTGTAATTATAGCTCCCACTATGAGCAGAAACTATAGTATCAATGACCTTCCCTCTCATCCCCCTTTCCCCTTACTCACACTTTTTCTCTTGCAAAGCTATCCATCAAACAAACAATGACAAGTTACAGTTTAGAACAAATACTATTTAATTTTATTAACCTTCCATATATGTTAATATTACTTTTTTCTTTCTAAATTAATACAGTTTTTACAGATCTACTAAATTATATTGCATTTGTTTGCTTATGTACTTGCTAATGAAAATAATTAATACCTTCTAGCTCCAATTTGATTGGCAAAATTCAAAACCTTACTGCCAAAAAAAATTTAAATGACCTTTCCAGTGACCTACAGTACAAACATCAACTCCTCCAAATTAGAGAGATGGAGACCCCGCCCCCCCCCCCAAATGTCCATAGTCTTCAAGGCTGATAAACTGCATAGGGACAAGAACAGCACCGTTTTAAGGGTAGCATTTGGCCAAACTAATCTAAGAATCCAGAGGACATCTTTGCCCGACTGAAGTCAATGGCAAAACCCCCTTGACCTCAGTGGAGCCAGGATATTACTCCAGAGATCTAATCAGGAGCACTTAGGAAAGTTTCCTCATTTTTGTGCTAAATTACCTACCAATTTTAATCAGTATTTTAATGGGAAAATTACCGTATCACCTCTATAATATCTATCGTTGCAGATCATCTACGCCCCAATTTGCTTAATTAAAGGTTCCCATTGAGTTAGCCCAACTTCCTGCTGAATTGGGAGACGTTCTGTGGCTTCTACATTAAGCAAGGCCCTTCTGATTTGACAGAGTCCAGAGTTAGCGATGTGACTTCGCTAGCTATGGCATGCCTTTAGCCTAAGGCACATCTGTTGAAAATTAATATTTTTTCTTCTTTAACTCTTGACCGGATTTGATGTCAGCAAATCACTCAGCAAGAAGGGATGGGTATTTTTGGTTTAATTTTCTTAGGAGGGAAAAAACGCAACTGATCATCTCTAGAGTTGGAACTTCTTTTTACCAGTGCAATACACTTTGTATTAATCTTCTTTCTCTTCTCTTTCACTTCAGTCCCTTGTGGCTAGGAAAACTACACCAACTGTCTAGCTAAAAATCCACTTTTAAAAAAAAAAAAGTTTCTCCTCCCGTCCCAACCCTATCATATTAAATGGACTCATTCAAATGTGGATCACTTTTATTGCAAGCTGGCATACACGTTCTCCATTGTTGTAGGATATGACAGTTTTGTCACTTCTGTTTCACATCCCCTAAGGCTCATAGAAGTCATTTATAGATAATTTATTTATCCTAGATTGGACAAGTGAGTCAGTGGCACAGCCAGGATTAGCATTCAGGACTTCCTGAATCTCAGCCCTATACCTATTCCTTTGGGCCAGCAGTTTCCACACTTTCTTGGTTCACATGGCACCATGTTAAAAACTTGTTGTGAAGTGAACTGACGGAACACCAAGATTGCCTACTGTAGTTTGGGAAGCCCAGCTCTAGGTTGTACTCTCTCCATCTCTGGTATGTAGCTTAAAGTTGAGAGGCAAAACACACATTTTGGCCTAAATCCAATACTGGATATACAGGACAAAAGCTTTCCTGTCACTAAGAGTTCAGCAACTGGGCACCATTTCCAGTGAACAAACTGTTTATGCAGATAAGTAAACAACATCTGTTAGTATGCATATCACCTGCCAAAACACTATACATTCCTGCTTCCTGTACACACTGCACTTAAACCTCTGTAGAAGATACAAATCCCAAAAGGGGCTGTTAGGCGCTGGAGATAGGGTTTGGACAGCTGAACAATCCCCTGCCAGTACCAAAAGAGGGGTAGGAATTGTGCAGCCTAGACAGCATAGCCCTCTCAAAAGCCTGGAGTAAGTGTTTGTTCAGCAGCAGACCCTTCTATATAGCCAAATGAGGGGACAACACTGAAGTGAACCACAGCACGGGAAGCTAAGCCTTCTGGGATAACAGAGTAATGCAATCCATATGAATAGGTCCTCCTCATAAATAAGTTTGACTGAATTTAGGATGATGCAAGTTGTCTCCTATGCCAGCTGATCTAGCAAAGGAAAGTACAAAGTTACGCACCCCCATGTAATGACGTAGACAATAGGAGGTATCCACAATTGTTCCAAATACACACATCAGTGCTTTTTTGGTTCACTGGGCCAGGCATCTTCATCCCTCGCATCCAGCCACATATTCAGACCCTACTAATCTCTCCCTATAGGATCTGGAGAATAATCCCGGAGTGACCAGGACCCAGCAATCTGGAATGACTGAGCCAGAGTTGACTCACAGACAATCAATAAATGTCACCGATTTATGCTGGCTCCCTACATGCTACGATGCAGGCACTAAAAGTTTTGAGGCCAGTCCTGGACACAAGCACAAAATTGTAGAATGCAGTGGGCAGAGCATTTTCATACATAGGGCCTCACCTGGGGAAGATTTTGTTAGAGGAGCTCAAACTAAGTCAAAGCTTGACCCTCTTCAGGAGGGCCTTTCCACATCAACACTAGCCCCCACCTACATCAAAAATGGAGTAGGAAGAGCTTGAGCATATGGCAAATGCCAGGATGAGAGAGAGAGAAAACCTGATCTTCCCCCACAACCAGAAAATCTGCCTAGGGTGGGGGCTGGAGGAGAGAGGGAGTGTCTCTTGATTTATGCTGCCCATAGCCTTGTATGGCATATAAATACTATGGTGATAGGGCCTTACAGATATTCAAAATGGAATAGCAAACCATCAGCTGTCTCCACCCTGAAGAATGTTAATCCATAGAAGGAAACATAAATTTAAAAGCATGCACAGCCCAGAGGCACTGAAGCAACAGAGAGGTGATACAGGAGGAGGAGAATAGAGATGGATCTGCTTTGCCATAGAACGTGAGAAGGCATCTGAGCAATGGACTAAATGACAGATGCTATGACATCAGGATGCCAGAAGTGGGCCCACATAATTGCTGTCCTAAGGGCACCCATGCCAGGAAATATGTAATGCACAGGGGCAGAGAGAGCATATCACCCACCTATTGGTCACACTGTAACCACTGAAGTATCTGTGTGCCACAAGAGTCTTTTTAGTTGCCCCTGGATAGGGAATGGGAGGTTAGAAGGATATGTAAAAAGGGGTCATCAGGCCAAGACATCAGAGAAGCTGTGGTGCCTGCTATATGGAGACATAACACTCTCCTCAATATCACATGGGCATGCTATAGCTTCTGTCTCCATGTGGGAGGCAGATAGCATACCATCATGACAGGCTGATGAAGTCCCAAAATGTGTAACCACCACCTTGGTGAATTAGATACAATTAGCTGAGCCAGATAGGCCCAGTGGGGACTGTTAAATGTGGCACGGAGATAATCACACAACATGTAACCGGGTTATGTCCAGTGTTGCCTGCCAAAGCCTGAAATCCGTTTTCAGAACAGACGTTTTCTTATGAAGACTAAAAAGGATTACAGATCCGCAGTCCCCAGAAATACTGACTAGTAAGAACTGTGGTCAGGGGGCAGATGACTGTGATGCTGAAATCCCTTATACACGTTGCTCCTCAGACCCATTTCAATTGCCTCTTCACTCGCAAACAGTATCCCCACCACCACCACCACTTAGTGCCACCATCCTATTATAATATCCCATTCCTCATATAGCACTGTCCTGATACAGCACCTCCCTCCGTGTTCTCACCAGCACAACAGGATCCTGGCGCTCACCTAAAACCACAACACCCTAACAAGGTGTCAGGAGAAATACCCAATGGGGTGAGGGAGTCCTGCCATTGTTCGTGGCTATAGCCACACAGATGTGATGCACATGAACACACATCACAGATATCACCTCTGCGGCTACATTCGACTGCTCTCAAACTAATGTCTAAAATAACTTAAAACCAAAGCTTTTTATAATGTGATGTAAAAAAATGTCAGTGCAGCACTACTGTCAAATACCAAGCAGTGTCGGGGTATGGTTGGTCTGTGGGCATAGCTGAGTGGCCTTTCTTTGTCTATGATGGCACGAGAGCTTTACAGCTGATTTATACTGTTACCCATGGTGGGTAACAAACCACTTCTGCTTCTGCCCACTTCTACCTCTCTACCCTGTCACTTGGGGATGTTGTGCCTCAGGGCTGGTGCATGGCTTACGTGAATGTTTTGGGAGGTTGCCTGCATTTGGCATAGCTAGACTTCAGGAAGCATTCCTTGTAGTATATCCGTTCGATTGAAATAGTAAATATTTTATGCAGGAAGGGTGTAGCAGTCTCTACCCCAAGCATTCCTACACTGGGTACATGACTGGCTACTTGTGCTGTATTGCATGTGCAACATGAGAAATGTATGCCCCTGCCTAGCTTTGCACTGCATGACTATATGATAGGCCATCTTTGCACATGGTATGGAATTTGGGCCTTGGTGTGGTTGGATTTTACTGCAAAATGGCTTGAATTGAGGAAGCAATGTGAATGGCTGAGGATTACAAAATCATGCTTATATGGGTCCTGTCTTAAATAAAACATTAAAATAGCTAGAGACCCACATTTTTCCAACATTCAAGGTTTTTCATACCTGAAATTTTGGTTTGGACCAGTGTCTATAAACCAACAATTTTAAAAGCACAGTTGTACAGAAGAATGTGTCATTGCACTGTAATATATTCAGTACTTGGGTGTTGGAGGCACTCAGCTTTTGACCTCCCATTTATCAATGCGCCCAACACACGTACATGTGACAACAGAACCGCAGTGAGGTCTCATGCATTATTGACTAAAATAGACTCACAACCCAGTGGGTGGGTGCTGCAGTTGAGAGATGAATAAATAATGTGGTACAAGGAGAAGG
This sequence comes from Chelonia mydas, assembly GCF_015237465.2. Taxonomy (NCBI): domain Eukaryota; kingdom Metazoa; phylum Chordata; order Testudines; family Cheloniidae; genus Chelonia; species Chelonia mydas. Next base: position 122,147,834 of record NC_057851.1, on the reverse strand, counting down.
AACAATAAACCTAAACAACTTTATTAGAAAATCAGTAAAACTGTGATCAAGAATAAAATACATCTTTAGGATCAAGGGATGTTAATCTGAAACGTGGAACCCAGCTTGGTGTTGTGAAATTCTATTAAAATCCGTTACTAGGTGATCTTCGGTTTCAGTCTTGATTAGCCTGAACCCTATTCACGTCTGTAATTATTTTTTCTCTTATTCTTCATTCATCTGATCCATAAAAAAATCATTACGCTTGCTTCTGCCCTGCAGTAATTGTCTCTGCAGATGAAAATAATAGTTGTCTCTTTTGCCTCAGCCACAGACTTTTCCTTTTTACTAATTGTATCTGATTGGGAGCTCAAAATATTTAATCTAAACCACATCCAGGTATTCAATGAGTCATCCTTATTGCTAATATCAGCACAGCACAAGTACGCTTAAATGCACGCAAGATTAACCTACCATAGTCTCTTGATTAACTTGCCATGGTCAGTTGCTGTTATATTCTATTTATTTTTTAAATTAGATATTGAGTTTATATAGCTTTATTTTATATTAAAATTCTTTTTTGTAAACCTTAATCTTCCTATTGTTTATATTGCCTTAGTGCCTCACAACTCAGCCAAGATTAGTACGTCATTGTACAAATACAGAGAAAGAGACAGTCTCTTACTATCTACAGGAGCTTACTATCTACAGAAACAAGACAGGCGGTAAGGGCAGGGAGAGAGGCAGGGAAGGTGAAGTGACTCGCCCAGGTCCCACAGCAGGCCAGTGGCAGAGTCAGGACTAGAATCCAAATCTCCCGAGTCCCAGTTCAATGCCTCTCCAGTGCACCATGCTGCCTCTTAACTGATTGCTGTTCTTACTGTTTTCTCTCTTATAGTTCGGGATCGGGTGCGATCGAAAATGGAGAGAGATATTTTGGCAGAAGTGAATCATCCTTTCATAGTCAAGCTTCATTATGGTAACTATAATAAAATGGAATTCGGATTCACTCGTACATGTGTTTTGGGATTGTAATTGGATCTGTGTCATTTCATAAGAATGCCACTTTGTTAAATACTACCCCATTTCCACTCAGTTATGGACTTCATTTTCCTTATATCACAGGAAAATTTCAGCATGAGGAGGAGGGCTTTGCTATGCCACTGTCAAAACAAATTTGATACAAGGTGTAATGTAATGATGGTGTTACTAGGGGGGTGTTGGTGGGAAAATAAAGATGTATAGGCCAGTTCTACCACCCCTCTTCAGCAAACAGTTTGATTATTAGATTCTCTAGTTTCCAAAGACTATTAATAATTGATAGCACTCACTAAATTTCTATAAACTATTTACTCCTGGGGGAATTTTGTGCCACTGCGCAATGCAGAATGTTGCAGAAATTAATGTCCGCACAGAATTTCCTTTCACCCACAGAAATGGGCTGCAGTGCTGCTGGCCGCCACTAAGGACTGATGGACCCAGCAGAGCCTAGCTCGCACATAAAAGACACTGCCATGGGGAGTGGGCAGAGCTAGAGGGTTCCTGGCAGCTGCAGTTCCCCACACACCCTGATGGAAGGAGAAGGCGCAAGCCTGGGACTGAGCATCAGGCTGTTTCTCCCTCTGGATCCCTGGGCTTTGGGGGGGAGGGGACCAGGTGTCTGGTCTGGGGGGAGAGGGTGCGGGTATCTAGGCAAGGGGGAGGCCCTGCAGCTGGGCTCTGTGGGGAGGGTGTGTGGATATCTGGGCAAGGGTGGGGGTCTTGCAGCTGGACTCTGAGGCAAGGGGGTGTGGGTATCTGGGCAAAGGGGGTCCCAATGGCTCGGCTCGGGGTGGGAGAGGGTGCGGGTATCTGGGGGGAGAGGGCCTGCAGCTGGGCTCTTGGGGGGGGTATCTGGGCTGGGGGGGCCATGTCTGGGCTCTTGGGGGGAGGGGTGTAGGTGTATTGGCAGGAGGGCACCATGGCTGGACTCACGGGGGAGGGGTTGTGGGCATCTAGCCCCCTGGCTGGGCTCTAGGGGGGAAGGGAGCAGAGAAACAGGACCTGGGTTGTTATAGGGGTTTCTTTAACTCTGCTCCTGGGGGAATTTTTGTGTGTGTCTGTATTGTTACACACATACTTGACAACAGGTATTTTGAAATAAATTACCAAAATAATTGAAACTGGCATGATTATGTTGTATTATTTTGACAAATAAAATTTTCAGAATTTTAAAATATTGTACGCAGAATTTTTAATTTTTTGGCACAGAATTTCCCCAGGAGTAACTATTGCAGTGCTGATAAACTATTGCAATGCTTTCAGTTACACAGAGCAGCTTCCCCCTAGATTTGCCTGTCTTAGCCCAGCAAGCTCCCTGAATTCTTGAAGAGTCCTATTGCTAGTGCAAAGGGGCTTCTGTGAGCATTTTGAACAGCTGTAGCTCTCTCCTTCCACAATTCTGGGAGCCTCACTGCCTAGTTTTACTCTCTTTTCTTCTCTTCACCCTGTGCAATAGAAGGCAGCCTTAGCTTCATTAGGTATATCTATACAGTAATTAAAGGCCTGCACAGATCAGCACAGATCAGCTGACTTAGACATGTGGGGCTCAGGCTGCGGGGTTCTAAAATTGCTGGGTAGGCATTCAGGCATTCAGACTGGAGCCCAAGCTCTGGGACCAGGTGCTAAGCATGGCAAAGAATTCATTAGTAATAAATCTCCATCTCCCAGCTAACACAGGATTGTTCCCTGTAGTGTGGTCTAGACTGCTTAGTCCAGCAGAGATCTTAAATAATTCCATTCTAAAAGTGAAGTGTTAACGTGGTAGGAGAGTTAGCGAACAATGCAGAATTAATCAATAATATTCATTCTTTGGAGACATTGTAATGATTTAAAACATCTAACATCTCCATTCTTTTCTAATGCAGCATTTCAAACGGAGGGAAAGTTGTATCTAATACTAGATTTCCTACGGGGAGGGGACCTTTTCACAAGACTCTCCAAAGAGGTAAGCCCATTGATTTTGTGTGTGTGTAGAACACAAAATAATGTCTAGGATTATTTTCAGAATTTGTGTGTGTCCCTGGGTGTATTTTCATTCTATGTAACTGAATTGGAGCTGTAATTTGCTATAATTTCCCTAAACCTTTTTTAATACTTGTATCTACATTGTGTGATAAGTGACATACCTGACAGAGCGTGAGCATCATGTTAATAGAAAACGTAATTACAGTTTACTCCCAACGGTTAGATCATTGCTAGTTCCTTCTCATGGTAGAATAACCCCGGACTCATTGCTAAAAAGAGACACTTGCTGGCTGTGATGTGGAGAGAAAAGATATACCCAGATTCCCCACTCTATGAAGCCTATGCTCAAGTGACCACATGTAGCAGGGTCAGGTTCTGAGTGGCTAGAGAGTTCACAGGCAGCTCAGGTTGAAATGCCAAAATCCCTTCCAGGTTTTCCAGTTTACTTCACCAGATATTTTACACTTTGCAGAAGTCTCTCTCTGCACTCCTTCAAGTAAAGGCCAACATTCAAAACAAACAGGCCGGCAGGGTGGCCTTTATGTTCCCCCAGAGTTCCCTGCCATGGCTTCTGGTGAGTAAAATTCCTGTCTCTCTCTTTCATGGGAATAACCTAGTCCCTCCTTACTGTAACTGAATTCATCTATCCCTGATTAGCTCCCAGATCGGAGAGTCTCCCTGAGCTGACTCTGAACCCTTTGGAATTAGCACAAAAACACAAAGGGTGAAATCCTGGCCCAAATGTAGTCAATGGCAAAACTACCATTGATTTCACTGGGGCAAGATTTCACCCAAGGTTGTTAAGTGGCTCTGCAAGGTCTTTTCCTAGAAGCCTTGCTCGGGCAGGAAGCAGCAAGGTTGTGAGGGCCCCTCACGAGGTCACTGAAAGATCAAGGACACCTTGTCGTGCTAGGTTAGCCATGCTACTTTGTCTCTGCCCTTTTGTCCCAGTAATTACATTACCCCAACCCTGGCCAGAGATGGTGACTAATCCTTCAGTTCCAATAATCTTTCCTTTAATTTAAAGAAGAGTGATCCAGGCTTCTCACTCTCTCTCCCTGTGTAACTTTTTATTTTTGTTAAACATACATTATTCATAATACAGCACCTTTTAGTCTGAATAGAACATTTCATACAGTCCTTATCCCACACTGCTTCCCAGAGTTAAATCCCCATAGATATATAGTTACATAATAAAAAATAGCAGAGGGGAGAAAACTGACAGAGAGAATGAGAGAGAAACGAGGAAATAATTGTTTTCAGATTAAATTTGAAAAGAGGGGGAGAGTCAATGAGGAGGACTGACACAGGACAGCTGCTGTTGGGGGCAGGGGCTGCCAGGGAGAAGGGTCTTGCACCAGTCACAGTGAGACAATATAAAAAAAAAACACCTGGTACGACAAAGTGGAGGGTGCAAATGCAGGGGGAGAGAGAGAGAGAGAGAGAGAGAAGGTGCATGTGAATAATGCAAGCCAAATTCTTAAAGCATTGCTCTCGCCTGAAAATTGGCTTTTTAAATTCACATAGAGCAATGACAGCAAATGGGGTTTTTTAAACATATTACACTATTTTAAATTCTAGATCGAATTTGGTTCTACCTAGCATCTGGTAGAGACAGTGGCAGAGGATGTTATTCCAGTGACATCATTGGCTGAGCTCGTCGGAGATTACAAGTCTCTGACCGAAGGGACTATTGCCAGTGGCATTACAAATCCCAAGGAGTTTAACCTGGGGCACATGGTAGCATGCTGGGTCTGGCTGCTGGAGAGAAGCAACAGCTAGCACTGGAGGTGGGGATTGGCACAGCTGTGAGACAGAACCCAAGGCACAGGGTGTGGCAGCTGTGCAAGCTAACTGGGCAACAAGAGATGTGATAGTACTGCAGAATGTGGATAGTACTGTCCCCTGCAGCAGCTGGTGGAAGTCTGAGTAGACCAAGAGACACCACCTTCTTTTGGTGCTAGCAGTTCTTCTCTCACCTGTCTCAGCTGTGTACCGGCTCCTCTCCCTGCTTCCTTGCTCCTGGAAAGGGCATCTCTCCTTGTCTCCATTCCCTTCCTTCCTCACAGGTTCCCATATATTCCTCTCCGCTCCCCTGCCCTCCTGGAGATGTGGTGAGAGCTGCTGCAGCCACCAAAGGAACAAGTCTGACCGTGACCATGAATTGAGCCACCAGCACCAGGAGGAAGACAACTCCTGGCTGGCTGCCAGGAATGTCTCTAGAAGACAGCATTATCCTACCTCCCCAAGTGATGCTTCAGAAGCAGCCAGCTGGGTAAACTGCAGCTGCTGCTCAGCTCCCTGAGTTCTGCCTCACAGCCAGTACCTGCAGTTGCCAAACCTTAGCAGTCAGGCTTCCCAGGGGTTTGCTGTCGCCCCAGGCTAGACTAGTGGGGGACACATGTCTGGTCCTGTAGGTGTTGTGCCTGTGCCTTTCACTGTGTTCTGTGTCTCACGTCACCAGGGTGAGGTCTGATAGCAAACGTATGTCTCAGCAGGTAAATAAAAGAGGAGCTTGTCATAACTAAGAGCCCAAGCCCACTGAAGTCAGTGGAAAAACTCCTATTGACTTCAGTGGGGTGTTTTTGTGATTGGGCCCTAAGTCTACACATGCTGCATATTCTGTTAATATTTTGGAACTAAGTATAAGTCATTTTATAAAACACATGGCATTTCAGTTCACTTTTAGACAAAATAGGTCCATATCTGAGCTTGTGGGAATTTGGGAACCACATGCCAATATTTTAGTAAACTAGGATATATGCCAGTACTAAGGGCCTGGCTGTGCACTGTTGACTTTTTGCCATTGACGTCAATAGACTATGGCTCAGCCAGGGGTGAAAGTAAGTCTAGTGACTTACCGGTACGGGGCTGGGCTGGGGCCGGCTCTGGCCCCCGGAAGCAGCGGGGCCTCGGGCAGAAGGGGTGGGGCTGGGGGAGGTCAGAGCCAGCCCTGGCCCACCCTGTACCAGCAAGTGCCTCCTTCCCCCTCCCCGGGATAACAGCAGCAGCTGGGGGCTCTGGCAGCGGTTTAAAGGGCCCTGGGCGGTAGCGGCGGCCGGAGCCCTGGGCCCTTTAAATCGTCCCCGGAGCCCCGCCACCGCTTCCCCAGGGCTCCGGCAGCAGGGCTCCGGGGACGGGGCTCCGGCCGCCACTACTGCCCCGGGCCCTTTAAATCGTCCTCGGAGCCTGCCGGAGCCCTGGGGAAGCAGCAGCGGGGCTCCAGGGATGATTTAAAGGGCCCAAGGCTCGGCCGCCGCTACCGCCCAGGGCCCTTTAAATCGCTGCCCCAACCCCACCGCCGCTACCCCAGGACTCTGGCAGCAATTTAAAGGGCTGGGGGCTCCAGCCGCTGCCGGGAGCCGCAGGCCCTTTAAATTGCGCCTGGGGAAGCCGATCCACCCCGGTATGGCATACCGGCTCTTGCCGGTACGCCGTATCAGCGAGTACCGGCTTACTTTCACTTCTGGGCTCAGTCCGGATTTATATTAGTATGTAATGTCAGCTGAACTGACCAAAAACAAGAATGAAAGCAGCATGATTTAAGGGAGAGGAAAATGTAGCTGAGTGAACAGAATTTTGTCATATAACCAGGAACACCTGATGAGGAGGGTTAATGTGAGTGCAGACAAATACTGACAAATTGAATCTGATATGATGGTCTTTCTTGCAATCCTGAGTTAGAGAATTCAAGTCAATCTGTTATCATAACAGTGATTAGACTTCTTCTTCTTTTCTTTCTGACTAGGTAATGTTTACCGAAGAGGATGTCAAGTTCTACTTAGCTGAGCTGGCCTTGGCTTTAGACCACCTCCATAGTCTTGGAATTATTTACAGGGATCTAAAACCAGAAAAGTAAGTTAAGGAGAATAAATTAACTGAAAACATATATATAAACCTTTTAAATCACTTCCTTGTTATATTATTAGTAAGTCACAAAATGCCAAAGAAAGTCCTTAGGTATCTTTTTCCTTATCTTATCTGAGTATTTGTAGCGTCCTCATAATCATATATCTGAGCATCTTCCCATCATTACTAGATTTTATCCTCAACACCCCTGTGCGGTAAATTTACCCAATTTACAGATGGGGAACTGAGGCACAGTGTTGATCAAGAGACTAGTGCAAGGTTATTCTAGAGGAGGACTGTGGTTGAGCCAGGAATTGCACTCTGGTCTCCTGAGTCTCAGCCCAGTGCCCTATCTATTCAACCAGCCTTCCTACCCTACCACTTCAGCATGATGTGACACAATATCTGCTATAGTCCAACATTATATAGTCAAACAGAGTGGGTGCCCTATTGCTTTTGACTGGATCAATTATCTCCGTTCAAAACAAGATATGGAATAAGGTCCCAGATGAGGTAAATCTAGAATAATGCCATTACTCTGGATTTGTACCATTTTAATGCAGATCAGATTTTGATCCTAAAGTTCTTTTCTCGATTTAAACCAGTTTACTTCTATTTGTAGCAGTGAATCAATATAAACTGGCCTTAATCCTGCTGGTTTACAAACTATTCAGTGATGTTAGCTAAATTTTGCCAAGAGTACTGGTAAATTTACTGTTTCTAAAATGCTAGTGTTCCCTTTTTTTTTCTTTGCTTTTTAAAAATATTTGTATTTACTACTGAAATAAAGCAAATGACACTCATAGTGAGATGACTGCGAGTCAGTTGATATTTTTTGTTGTTGCTCTGTTCCAGTTGACTTGTAGTTAGCATACATTGTTCCATGCCAATTTTAATAAAACGTGCTTCAACCTTTAAAAGTTATGAACCTTTTTAATGAAATACACAGGTTTGTTTAAAGGAGATTACAGTGTAGTGCAGAAACAGAGCCAGTCTGACTATCCTTTATGCTCCAAACTCTAAGAACATAGCAATATTCTTTCCCTTCATGCCATGCAATTTAAATAAATGCAATTATTTCTTCAGAGTGGTGTGTAATCAATTTCATACTTCTGAAGGAAAGAAGAAGCCAAGAATATTGGAAGCTTGATTTTGTAAGGAGTTGTGGACAGGAAGGTTGTTTATCCACAAATACGATACAAATTACATAACCTTCAAATTCAGTTTCATGTATATATTGCAGTCATTTTGACAAACCAGTAGATAATGACATGACTGAAACTATATGTCATTTACTCAAAAGACCATTTCACAAATTACTAAAAGTTCCAGTCATTTTTGGTTAAATGAAAATAAGAACCAGAAATTTATCAAGTGCAGAAAGTCACCCACTGAATTTAACATCTAAAGGAATAAATGTATCACTTTATTACCAAATATCAAATATAAAAGAACATCTGTCATCAGTAACAAGTGCCATATGTTTTTGTATCTCTATCTGCCAGGAACCCTTTTGATTTGACTTTGTTTTAATGCTTAGTTGATTCATGTTTGCTAGGCAATCACATACTGCATTCATGAGCACCATAGAAAAGCTAATAAATAAATAAAATAGTGTTTGTGATCTTTGATTCTGATTGCTCTAATTAAGAATCGTGCTAGTGTGCTCTACTTGATGATATTGTTTCTTTTGTTGGGGAATGGCACATTCTCCACTGCCTGTTGCTTTGACCAACCTGTGAAGTACTGAATCACTGCTAGAAAATAATCCTAATAAAAACCCATTTAAAAAGCTGAGTTACGGTGTAGTTAAGTTTGTAGGCACATGGCAGTGAAGTTGTGTTTAACAAACAAAAAAGTGAGAAATATAAGAAAGTCAGAGTTAATGGTAAAGTGACCACAAAAATGAGAACAGGCTCATTAGGCCCCTTAAAAGCCAAAATAGGCTGCCATGGGACTAATAGGCCTCCAAAGATTATATAAACTGAACTGGTTTTAGCAGTGTTGGGAGCCATAATGTAGAGAGCCCACTAGCTGCTAATGCTGTTATTCATCTTCATGTCACCTAATCCTGCTGATAGTAAACCTAGTAAACATGGTGCTCAAAAAACCAGTGTTGGTAGCCCATTTACACTAGGGCTCCCGCTGGTGCAAACATCAATGGAGCTGAACCAGTGTTAGATAGGCCCTCTGTTGTCTTTATAGTACTATCCAGTCAAAAAGCTGAGATACAAATACATCTCAGAATTGCACCCTCAAAAGAGCGAAATTAAAAGATCATTGGTAAGGTTGCAAAGTCAAGTACTCAAAAGTTAGGAAATGCCAGAATTAAGATTCCCTATGCAATCTTTATTCCAACCCCTTGCGTGTATACATTATGATACAGTTTTTAATTACATGATCACCTATTATTTTTCCATAGGATCCCTCCCTCATTCAGTGCAGTCACCCCACTCCATTTTTCTCTCCAGATTCCAGTCTGCTTGCACAGGTAGTCCCAGTTTCGTTCCCTAGCTCCCAGTCTCTCCCCCCCCCCCCCAGTTTCCCCCCCTCCTCCCAGGTTACTTGTCATAATCTACTCCTCCCACAGGTCTGCCTCATATCTCCTCAGGTCACCTTTGCATTTGAATAAAGCAACTTCCTCCTCCCTGGTGCCTGGGCCCAGCCAGGGGGCTGGAGTGTCACTGAGAGCATAGGAGCACTAGGCTCTCTTCTTTCCACTCAGATGCCCAGACCCCGCACAACCCACAGCAGCCCATAATTTCAATTTTAGGGAAGGTCCTGCTCAATCCCAGAGCATGCTCAGTGCAGACGGAATCTTCTGGGAGTTTAGCTGTTAAAATTCTGAATATGTTCAAGTTGCACTTTTTTTCAAAGGCATGTAACTTGGCCAAACTTGGGCAGATTTTCATCGAGATGGCAAAATGAACATCCCTGACACAAAGGCTATCCCCTGCCAAATTTCAAGTGCCTGCTCCAAAGCATGGGGACGCTAGAGCTTTTTACACACAAAAGGTTGCTTTAATTTTTTAACATGAGGAAAACAACATATTTTTTCCTAGCTTCATTCTTGTAAATGGATGAACTGTTTTAGATTAAATTTTGTCCTCCCCCGTTCCCCCCAAAATATTCAACCTGAGGCAGACACCCAGCATGGAAAATTTTAGCCCAAACACTTGAAGTTTGGCAAAGATTATAAATAACTGGAAACAGGGTCTTATAATGGGATGTCAGCAACTTTAATAATAGGCAGTGCTACCAATTCAGTCTATAATAAATGACTCTGAACACATAGTAAATAAAGCTATACAAAGGAATCCTTCTAATTACATTGGTGTAGCTAAGGGCTTGTCTACACACAAATGTTCGTACTGCTTTAACTATACCTGGACTGTGGGTTCAGAAAAACGGCCAAGCTGAGGGCTGCCGTGAAGCTCCAAGGCGAGTAAATCCGCCAATAAGCGCTAGACCCACCAAGGTAGAGCAGGAACTTTGTCACACTATGTTCACATTAGAAGGTGTACTGGTATAAGTATATGGGTAAAAAATCACACTCCTAACCACAATAGTTATACCATTACAATAACTGTGTGTAGACCAAACCTAGGAGAGGATGGCATGAATGCTTGTGGTTTCATCAGAACTTTATGAAGCCCTATTGGCTGATCTGATCCAAAACATTAAAGAAAAAGAGACAAGTTAGAAAAGAATAGTTAATTGTTAGAAAGATTTTATATGTAAGCTACATTAGGAGATATTTATCTTTCAAAGTGTTATTTTTGAGTTGTCTTTTTTTACATTAACTTGGTTCAAACCACATGTGAGAGTGCTGAATGCATCTAATATTTCAGAAATAATCAAGCAAAACTGCAATACAGATACCAAGAGCATCATATCTCTCTGTAGATCCCCTAGCAAAGTGCTGAGTGCAACACTGGCTTGATGGTTTACATCACATCATAAAAGCTCAGACAAGCCTGACTTTCCAACTGCCCCATGTACTGTTTTATATATATAAAGTCTTTTAAGGCGATGATTTACTAGTAAATATTAGTTTCAACTGTAAACATCTGGAATATTTTTTTAACTTTCTATTCTTGCTATCAATAAAGAATTACTGGATACCATTTTTAGATACTGTTAGGGTGGTCACTCTTTAAAACTTTCTGTTTTGCCTTAGATTACCTGATAATATAACCATAATATTAGCAATGTTCCCTTTACTTCTCTATGTTCCTCATACAAATATCTAGAGAAAATTGCAAATACTGAGTTAGTGTTATTAACCATCTATTAATCACGACTGACAAGTTTTTAAGTGCAACTTCTGCACACCAGGAAGTATTGTGATGCTGAGAACTAGAGGATCTAATCTAAATAGCCAAAAATTGGTCTTTCTCAGTCCCGTTGAAACCAGTGGAATTATTTGTGCAGTAAAGTATGATTCAATGTAAGAATGGCAGAATTGATCCCTTAAAGGCCGCCATTAAATGCCGGAAAAACATACACAGTTCATGAAACCCGTACATGAAAATGTATGTTTGTATTGATGGTGTGGGTAAAGTAGTATGAAGGATTTGGGAGAGTAGTTCTACCTCCTACCAAGAAGTCATAGGTAATTTTCTTCCTTTTGTGGTGCAAAGGACCAAATTCATACTTGATGTAATTCTGTTGTAACTCTTCATTGTCTTCATTGAACGTACTGGAGTTACATAACGAATGAATTTGGATGAACAATCTGCAGTGCTGCGGTTGGGTGACATGATGCAAATATTGTACCACAATAAACACACAATACAATGTGATGACATCCTAAATTTGTGAACGTCTCCTGTTTTATGAAGATATTTTGATCTCTGGAGCTGTGAGGAACTTTCATAACAAAACCTGCAACCAGATGAAACTCAAATGTTGTTTCAGATTTTCTTAGCAACCAGAACGTCTGGCCAAGTTTGCTGAAAAGCATAAAATCTAGGTTACATTTCATGAAAGCCTGACCTAAGTATGGAGTAAATCTGACCAAAATCATGAAAACTTCGAATAGTTCCACATGAGTTTGGCACCAGGCCAAATTTGGTAGTTTTGGCTGAGTTTCATTCTGCATTCAGGTTTGTTTGAACCTAAAGCTCAAAGTGAAGCCTGGAAGACATGGATCAGAACTAAAAAACAGATACAGAAATTGCTAAGTGTCACAGACAGAATCATTTTAGTATTGATTTGAGATATTCAGTAATGTCACTATCCAGTGGGAAGGATTTTTTGTGTTTAAGATTCAGCTGTGGACTTCAGCTGTCGGTTGTAATCCCAGCTCTACTGCAAACATCCTGTGTGACCTTGGGCATGTCTCTCTACTGTCCCTGTCTTAGTTTCCCCATCTGTAAAATAGAGATCTGTATTCTCCCCGGACTCAGGGCCTGATCCAATGAAGGGCAATAGGCATTGGTTCAGGCTGTCAACGATTAAATTCATTGTTTGTGTTTTAAGATCTTAAAATGGAAATTACGAGAGAAGTGCAAATTGTTGTTGTTATTATTATTATTATTATTACTAATTGTGAAATATAGAATGTGAAGAGCCTCAGTTTTACACAGACGCTTTCTAACCTTACGTTGAAAAAATAATTATGCATAAGTAGAATATAGAGAAGTTCCATCTTAGGGTTTTGTGATACCATTGGTGTCCTCAGTGGAATTATAACCTAGTATAACTTGCTGATCTGTTCTTCCTTTTCCATTGTTATAATTTCAAACCATTGAATTGGAAGAAAGATTATTTTTTTCCATGCCTGAATCATATTAACAATGTCTGATTTCTTTTTTTTTTCCCCCTCCCCCTGAAAACAAAAGTAGTGTAGTTCAGTTTTGTGCATCTCATATGCAGTAGCTGAAATAATTGTGATTGTCACAATAGAGCTTTCTGTTAATGATAGAGTAGAGTAAAAAGGAACTGTAAAAAGAATAAAACATAAAGAGACAAGACAGGAAGAATGATCGAAGAAGAGGTATGTTTCCACAATTACTGGTGAAGTTTACTAAATGCCAGTCGTTTCAGTCAGGATAATTAGTCGTGGATACAGTGGCTGCTTCACTAATCTTAAATTGATTCATTGCAATAATGAGCATGTTTTCCCCTCCAATTAGTAGCTCATTTTCCTTTTTTCCCTCCAGTGTAATTTTTGGTTCATAAATATGGAGTTCTGTATATTTTATACATTGTAAGGGGACAAATTACTCTGTGTGCATACATGCATCCATCCATACACTCCCTCCCCATTTTGTCCTTGGGCAAGTATAAGCTGCAAATGTAAGTGACAGAAGTGTAAGCTTGCCTAAGGACAAAAATGTAGCACTCAGTGGAGTTTGTAGCCTGCTAAATACAAAGAAAATGGAGCGGGAACGCTGAACATGACTTATCCCCTCGGTGGAGGTATTAGTGGTCATGCAACAGGGACAGGAGCATAGTCGAATCAAATGTGTGGAGCCTGATGCAGGGAATCTCATCTCCTGCATTGCAAACAAAAATTCTTTCTAATCTCATCTGTCTAGACCCTCCTTGCGATAGGGTCTGAGTGTCTCCCAAAAGATTGCAACATTCTTTTTCTCTTTCTCCCACTCTCTATACAGTATATAGTGCTTTGATGTGTGTGTTCATTTTTATTAATGAATCCATGAGAATAAGGGTCCTATTGTCAGAAAGCCCACTGCATGTTTTTAGGCCCCTTTCACTCTTGGCAATACAGCTAGCCTGATTACAAATTAGCTTCAGTCCATTGCTGTGAACTACTCAAGGAGGATAGGGATGTAGAATGCATGGTTCAGAAGTTAATGCTGCAAAAAGCAGCATTCTTTTCCAGTGGGAAATAAACTATTTATAGGATGGATGATTCACGGGAGAATTCAATGGATGCTTTGCAGCTCTGCTCTGTGCCTAGCTGGCAATTCCCTGGAATTACTGCAGAACCGCAATCTTACATTGTTATCAGAAGCCTTCCCCTGGGTTTGGGAGTGAAGAAGAGTCATCACTGTGTGCCCTTCTACACTTCCAGGGTCAAAACTGTGTGATTACCACATGTTTGCTCCTGCTGCCCCTTTCTGACCTGACTGGCTAGTCAAAGTTCAGGGCTCTGTGGATGTTCCAGGTGGGAGGAGAAATTGGTAAGAGCCAGGTATTTGTTTGATGCAATCTTGTTTATTTACAAGGAAAGTATAAAGTCCTGTGTCTCTGAATGCAGAAGGAATCAAGACAAAAGAAGCAGTTCCTTAGCTTACCAGCCCCCCAAGCCTCTTTAGCCAACACCAGTGCCAAAAGCTCTTTCTATGGCTTTTTCCAGGGTCACACTATGCTCACTATGCATCCGATGAAGTGAGCTGTAGCTCACGAAAGCTTATGCTCAAATAAATTTGTTAGTCTCTAAGGTTCCACAAGTACTCCTTTTCTTTTTGCGGATATAGACTAACACGGCTGCTACTCTGAAACCTGTCACTATGCTCACAGGCTCTTGTTTGCCTTTTTCTTGTTTCCTTTCCTCTGCCTCTCTCTCTGTTCTGATCCGTGACCTCAGTAGCTGTGTGTTCTCTCACACTCCCAGGAACACCTACCCAAAACAAATCTCAACAAACCCACTCCTGGGCAGGTTTACGCATGCCTTTTGTCTTAGGTGGGGCTTATGTTTGCAGTGATGGTAACTGAAGGATGAGTTTATACCTATCAGCCTGGGAAGGGAGGGTTAGCCCAACCCATAACAAGGTTTCACACCCAGCTCCTGACACTGGCCTCCAAACCACATGGGTCAGGGGAGCCTAAAACTCTATCTTCCTCAGTGTAATCCTCTTGTTGAGGGAAGATTATCACTAGTCCATATTTAAACATGTCTGTTACATGGCTAGTGCGTAAAAATCATGCTTCCTCAGGAAGGTGGGAGGGGATAGAAAAGAAGAAGCTTTACTTATTGAACAATAATAGTGACTCAGCTGTCAGCTTTGATGTTGAATTATACTTGATAATAGTCTGTTCCCAGCCTACAAATGGATTACAGATGATCATCTGTTTAATTATGTTTCAGTGCAAAGACAACATTTTCTGAAAGTATATGCTAATGTACCAGTTTTGCTTCTATTATGTTTTCTTTTAATTATATGTATTATGATGATCTGAATGTCTGAGAGGATGGGAATATAAAGAGAGACAATGTGATTGACTACTAGCTTTCCATATTTAATCTTTTTGTTGATTAAAGGAGTGCTGACCACATTAGGATGACAAAATTAATATCCTTAAAAGTTACTGAATCACAATATTGTCTCAACATTCTTTCTTGTTTCCGCAAAAACTAAAGGTGATTTTTTGCTGGCTGCCTTAATGTTTCATGTCAGAATGCTTCTCTGAAAACAGCAAATGTTGGCCTGGAGCAAATATATGAAAACATGAGGTTATAACTCCAAGATTGCATTTTTAACATTTGTTACTAAAAAAAACCTGCTTATAATAGTGGGGAAAGTGAAAATGTCTCCCCATTATCAAAATCACACTACAAATCAGTAGAATCTCTATTTTTTCCACACAAATATTTTTGAATAGTGAAATATATCACAATCACATAACGAGAAATTACATCACTGAAAGAGAGCTGCCTTCAGGGCTGAAAAAATATATTCAGCAGTGCACAGAAACACTACAGAATAGTTCAGGGCAAAAAGTAAAGAATTGTATCAGATCCAATAGGTATGGTAAGGAAATTTAGGTGGGTAAAATGCAATTACCCATGCTGGAATTTGACCAGGTGACTAGGGTTAACATCTCTACTGTTCTGAAAAGTGCAGTAGAATCTTTTTATGGACCACAAGCAGTCAGGAGATAAGAGTTAGGTTTTCTTCAACACATAAATCAGCAATTAGATTAAATACTCCATACTACTGTTTTCATATGATAAAAATAATTTATAAAGTGAATACCTAAATAAATCCCTTGTGCAGCATGCTCCTTCAAGAGCGCAGCATTTATTTACTGAGTCTGGGACAGATAATTCATTTGCATTTGTAGATATCCACAGTCTCACTACCATGGTTTTACTATGTTCCCTAACCAGTGAGGTCGCTCTGCCATCACCTTTCAATCTTTTATGGGTGCTAAGTTAAACTTAACTCAGAAAATAAAAATGTATTTACTTCTACTATTAAAAATGAAATACATCAAAATAAACAATATTCATGGGCTAATTTAAGCTGATATAAGCATGGAAATTCAACATAATTACTCACAGCATGACCGGATCATGGCCTCTGGAGTTAAATTTCACTGGAAGGGACCTAGGGAGATGAGAACTGTGTAATCCTCCCTTGTGGCTGTATTACCTTTTCAGCAGATTTCCCATTGGGTGTTGGAGGTGGAAAGGGGACAACACTCCCTCCCTCCAACATCTCATTTCTGGGCCACCCCCTCATGCTTCTCCATTCACTGAATCCTGGATGTATAAGAGTGCTCCAACTGATCCAAGGCAAGGTGGTGCCATGCAGTTGGTTCAACCTTCTGCATGCAGATCTAAGAGGTATCACCTCATTCTTTTCTTAACCTGTCACATTGTGCCTATTGGTTCACAGGCCTACCTAATAGGTGGCTGACACTTAAAGTCTATGTGATAAAATTAACTTCTCTTCTGAGATTGCTGCAACACTGAGCCATCCCGGGGAGTTGTGAACAGAATGGCAGCCTTAAATCTAACTTGCATTATTTGTTTGTTTTTTGTTTGACCCTTGATGATGATAATACACTGTAAAAATGTGTGTAGCCCACTCTCAGAGAAACCTCTGGTCTTCAAGAGTGTAAGAGTCCACTTATTTCTCCCTTTTAAGACTCTGTAGATCACTTTGCAACCAAAGAGCCTTGGGTTCTCTGTGCACCTTTCTCTCCTTTCCTTCAAGAGCAGTGAAAGCTCTGTGACTTTTGTTGCTGAAAGCAGACACCCTGCAGTCAACTCCCTTCCTTCAAACACTGGGTCTCAGATCATGTGTCTGGGCAGTCCCAACCAAACATTCAAATCATGCAATTGGCTGCCTTGGTATGTCAGTCAGGCTGATTATCCAGCCTGCACAGACTGTTCGTGTCTCATGCATATAGGTATGTAGACCTTTGGGCTTCTGGGGATCTTTCTCTTCTCTGGAGTCTCTAAGAAGGAGGCGGGCTACATGTATATTTAATTTGTATATATTTCCTCTCTTCCACCATTTTTTATTCTTTATTGTTAAATGTACTACGTATCTTTATAATCCTTCTATGTTTTTTGCCTTTTCCCTTCCAGCATCCTCCTAGATGAAGAGGGTCACATTAAGATTACAGGTGTGTAAAGAACAGCATTTGATCACTGAAACTTAATCTCTATAAGCTTGCCAATGTACTGCATTGGTTTCCATGCATCAAGCTGTGATCTTGGGTCAGTAGCTAGAAGGATACTGGGGGGAGGGATAGCTCAGTGGTTTGAGCATTGGCCTGCTAAACCCAGGGTTGTGAGTTCAATCCTTGAGGGGGCCATTTAGGGATCTGGGGCAAAAATTGGGGATTGGTCCTGTTTTGAGCAGGGGGTTGGACTAGATGACCTTCTGAGGTCCCTTCCAACCCTGATATTCTATGATTCTAAGGAAGTTGGTAGAGAAAACCTAGAGGCTGCAGGAAGTGGGATTGATGATTCAGTAGCTGACATTATTCCCTCTGGTCATTGCTGAGCCATTGGCCTGGTGTAGTGTAAGGGCTCTCTGCATGCAGGAAGTACCATTTTTCAGATAAAATTGGGCTCCTGACTGTGGCTTCCAGCTCCAGACTTCTAACCAAAGAGTCCTTGCAACCGCATACCCTTCTGGCATGGCTTCTAGCTTCAGATTAGACTGCAACCAAAAGATGCCTAGAATGGACATCCCTGTGTTGCCTTGGAGCTGAGGTGTGGGCATCACTGCATGCTTGTCCACTTGTGATGATTAGAAATTCCATGGTACTTTTTGTAAGAATTGGGTGTTAACTCCAATGTCCTGTGCAAATTCCAGCTGGTGTATAAGTATTCTGCTTATCCAGATTACCTCTGCCATCTCAGGGACGTATCTTCAGAAGTGTGTGGAAAAATGCATGTGTCCAACTTCAGGGTACAAAACCCTACATGCAAGCAGGGAATTTTGTTCGCATATAGCCACATGCAAATGCAGCTTCCAACTTCTGAGTATGTTGTGGTGCTTATGTGCACATAAACTGCACATTACGTGAATGTGCACTTCTGTAAATATTCAATTTTCAGTTGGATTCGGTATGCTGTATCTCTGTGGTAAACTGTTGGGTTTCATTTGAATGAAAAATGCTGTTTAAATGTGAGATAGTGTTTATAATCATAAACCAAGATCTGACAAGAGTTCTATCTATTTACAAAATGTACCTAGATTTTGGCCTGAGCAAGGAGGCCATTGACCATGACAAGAGAGCCTATTCATTCTGTGGGACAATAGAGTACATGGCCCCAGAAGTGGTCAACCGGCGAGGACACACTCAGAGTGCAGACTGGTGGTCCTTTGGTGTGCTAATGGTAAGGGTGAATTATGTTTCTTTTTTCATTCTTTTGGCAGCTATTTGGATATTTCAGGCTAAGAAGGCTCACTTTCAGCAATTAATGGACTGGTAGTAAGGAGGACATAAATGGGTGATGATTGCTTTGATCGTTCACATGGCATCAGCAGTAGGAAAATAATTACTTCTGACATTATATGAGATGACATATGGCCACTAATTTCTCACTCCCTCATTCCAATTCTCTCATAAGCTGGCTGTTATAATTGATTGCCATGAGTCATGATAACCTTATTCCAAAGAGAGAGGCCGAACAAGTTTAGAAAAATACAATCACCCCAGGAATAAGCAGGATCACTGTTTTGTTATTTGAGTTCTTGGTTCTTGAATGGAAGCAATTCCCCATGTGGCATCTGTCTGTAGGATGTCGCTGATCTCTTAGAGAAACCCGGGGAGGTTCTCCACCTCTGCAGCATTTAATATAAAGTGAAACCTCTTTGGGAAAGTCTGAGGAGAGATTCAGATTCACATGCTCTTGTGTTCAATGGCTAACAATATTTTCAGAGGCTGTTTCTTCATAAAGGCCTGAGATTAAGCTCCCAGTATGAGCAGATTTTGTTAAATTCACCTTCAGAGAACCAAAACTCCCCTAGCCAATACTGACTGACATTTAACGACACACATTATTTATTATTTTTTAATCATAGACAATCTGATCCGTTTAATATGAGACTCAAATTCCATAGTCCCTCCCTAGAAGAGTTGCAGCTTGCTTAGACTGTAAACTCCATGGGGCAGGGACTGTCTTTTTGTTCTATGTTTATACAACACCCAGCACAAATGGGGTCCTGATCCATGAGTAGGGTTCTTAGGTGATACAGTAGTATAAATAATAATAAGCAAGACAGGTACAGGTGTGAAGTAGGCCAAATTCACCAAGAAACCCAGAGGTGGACATAACTAGGAGTTGTATTTTAGCTAGTATTATTTACTCTTTACAGTATTAATTTGGTTGCATCAGCCCCTATTTGAAGGAGGTGTGGAGTAGGAAATGAATATAACAGTGGTGGTTAAATTCTATTTTCTGCAGCTTTAGGAATACTTCCTTAGAACCAGTGGTAATGTCAGCGATGTTTCTCATGACCATGGCTCTAGTGAGGACTGGAGGGTGGGCAAAGTAGGGGGACAGCTTCTTCTGTCCTGTCCACCTCCCCTGAGCATGTGCTATTGTCTTTGCCCTTGACTTCCTCCTGAAACCTTGGCAAACATCTGTGTTTTTTGTTTTTATATATAAAGAACTCATTTTTAGAGGGCATCTTGGCTGTTTCATTTCACCTCAGTAGTTCATGAGCAGCTGTGCTTCCCCTTCAGTTGTCTTCTTGACATCAGTAAAACTCACCATTGTGCAAGGAACCATATCTCCTGGCCCAACTCTAGCACCACCTGACAGTGGATTTTCTGCATGGTTTTTGCTAGTGGTCACTGGGATTCTCTTCAGACCCTTAATTTTCTGCCTCCTAAAAAGGCAAACATAATTTTGAAACAGTTGTCATCTTCTTCACTCTTGCTCTCCTGTCACTTGTCTGACTATGACCATGTTTGTATCTTTGCTTTGTGTGCTGAGTGTTTGCTGAAGGGCAAAGTATGTGGAACAGGGCATTTTAGGGCAAAGTATGTGGAACAGATTTTTAAAATAATTGCTCCTCACAGAGAAAAAGCCATTATAAATAGATCCCAGCTACTTTTATAGTATCGGGTACCTTTTGGCCTAGTCATGTCCTTTCAGAGAGCCCAGTCATTTATTAATTAAGGCATGTCTGTGCCACCTACCCTGGTGTATGATACCATTGTGTGGTATAAATTGGCACAGAGGAGGGACACTGGTTCACCCCAACTTCATTGACATCCATTTCTTAAAATTCATTGCTCTGGATCAATTGTGTGAGGATCACTTTTTCTCTCCATTACTGCTTAACTTTTAATAGTTATGGTCTTTATACAAATTGGTTTTGGACCAATTTAAATAGGATCAACTATAAAAAAGCTACCTTTAAAGACATCTGCAGTTGACTCCAACTTATTTGAGCTACTGCAATTTTTGTAATTTAAGATCATGTTCTTGTTCCTTTCCAGAATCATTCATTTTGTCATACAAAAAAATCTCAGACCAATTGCATAGAAGCACCAAGAACACTCCTGGACCACTTTTTCCTTCTGCTTCTACTTAGGTTTCTTCCCACCAACAAAACAGTGGAATCTGTTTATAGTCAATTTGGATATAATGAAGTGGTGTCAAAAACCCCAAATTGGGTTCGTGCCTTTCTATGGACTTTTACGCTCTTTACACTGAAGTTTCACTTTCGTATAAGTAGGTCATTGTGGTGTTACAACGGAGCTGTGCAGACAGAAGGATGTTCTGAGGGCTTGCCACCTCCTCCTCTGCTCTTCTTTGGGGTGAAGCAGATAGGAGCAGAAAGGAAGCTGACACTACCCCTTGTGATGAGGGATAAGGAAAAATCACTAGCTACCACTGCTTCACACTTGGTGTGAAGCTATGGTCCTCCAGAGATCACCCTTTGCCCACAGAGACCCGTGTCTCTACAGCGGGGGTGGAGCAGAGTGGATCTTTCCACAGAATGACCCTCTTCTCACAGAGTGAAACTCAGCTCCTAGTGAAGTTGTTTTGTGGTGATGGACAATTTTTATTTTAACCTACCAGAGCAGCTCCACTATATGTGAATCAGTTACATAGAACTGTCTGTGTCACCTCATCATTGTACTGCTATCTCTTGCACTTTGTTTCAATGTTTTTATTATTATTGCATCAATAGTTTACTAGCCACTTTACAAACGAATATGAAGACAACGTCACTTTCCCGAAGAGTTTACAATCTAACTAGACAGGGTGTCACCAAAGAAAGAGGGAATGCAAGGCAACAAAAAATCAGTGTAAAATTTAATGTTTATTACCTGCACCACTGAACAAACTGGTTAATGCCAATTAATCCAAAATTAACTCTGGTGATTTGTATCCTGAATTTCAGAGGTGCCGAATGTTCATCTTTCTACTGACTTGAGTGTAAGTTGTGGGTGCTTAGCACCTCTGAAAAAGAGGTCATTGATGATGATATCTAGATCAGTGAAATGAAGGCTTCTGTCTTACTAGTATATACTAAACCTTCCAAGGTATTTTATTACATACTTATTTTTTGAGCATACTTTTCATGAAATGCTTCCACTAAAGGAAAATTCATTATTGATATATTTGCCACATATGATGTCACTCTTTCTTCCTTGTATTAATTTGTGTCTCCTTTGCATCATCATTATAGTGCTCAGTATTCTTAATCTTTTTTCTCCATTTCATTCTCTCCTACTCCCCTCCTCAGTGACTTAATATATTGGAAAAAATAATGGAATACAGATAGAGGTAGTAAAATCATCTTAACTGTAAGCTGATCCTTAAGCCTTTGAGTGCTGCCAGAGACACCTCAGAGAAAAAAAAGCTTTAATCACTTTAACCTTTTTTCCTTTTAATCATTAACTGATTGAAGCAGTAAAAAGGGATTTCTATATGCAAAAAGTATAGGAGGATATCTGCTGCTAGCATTTTCCTCTTTTTGTATCTCCTTATGTAGTATTTTCCTTGAACTGTAACTAACATACTCTGGTGGAGAAGCTGTTCTTAAGATAAACTAAAGATCAGAAAGAATTAAGTGATATCCAGATATTGGTTAGAATTTACCGCAAAGCAATTTGCAATATGTTGTCAAATTCACATGAAAAATAGACTAGTTGGAGGCATATACATACCTTGATGGAAAATGTATGTAAGTGTATTATTCATATCCAAAATCTTGATTAATATGGTAAGAAATATGTTCCCTGCAGTAAGTTCTAAATTATAGTGATAAAATGGTATTTACCCTAGCAATGAGACCAGTCATCAAATAGTGATACTCCCTTGTCTCCTTTTATACCATTTGCTTCAATTCATAATATAGAGCAACAGCATAAAGAGGAAAAGAATTATAAGCCATTTTAAGGGCTTGTTCTCTTGAGCCACAATGCAAGATCCAAGCACATAAAATGTAGATCAAAGGATCAGAATGGATTGGGTAAAAAGAGATCAAAGACTTGGCCCAAAAATAGGGATCTCTGAGATGGGTCAGTGGTTGCCAAGGGAATATTGTAATTTTCTATCTAAACAAGCTGTTCAAGCTCTAGTGTGTTGTTGCCACTTTATATAGTACTGTAAATGGATGTGGGCTTGTCTCGAGCAAAGCAGATCTTACAATGTTGAGGGATTAATCTTCTGAGGTGCTAAGCTCCCTCAGCAACCACTGACATCAATAGGAGGTGAGGGTACTCAGCACCTCCCAGGAACTGGCCCTAAATTATCAAAGCAAATAAGCCCTGGGACAACAGTGCAAGTAAGGGAGAGCAATGGGATCGGTGACGGTGAAAAATGGGACGAAGGAATGCTGGAAGCGGTGGGATATAAAGGAGCAGAGAGAGAGTGGTCTGTTGAGGAGAACAACAGCCCATGACAAGTGTAGGTAGGGGCAGCAAGACTGAAGGTGCAAAGTTTTTTGTTAAGAACTAATGAAATTCTGTCAGTGGGCATTAGCAGTGCCACCCTGTTAACACGGAAACAAACGTTGTTTTTGGATCAATACCAATAGAAAGGCTTGTGCTCTGAGTTCAGGCTGGAGGCTAGTAATTCATGAGTTCTGATCTTGTTCTGGGTCCTTGGACATGTAAGAAGGAAGGTCTCTTCTTCAGATTTCACAGGTGTAAAACGGAGAACAGGGACAGATTCTCCAGTCTGCTTTACATGGCACAAACAGAACTTAGAGCATCCAGAGATTGTCTCATGTAAGAGGAGGCAGGGGGCCTGGTAGCGAGGGGGTGAGAAGATGAGACATGAGGGACCTTATGCCCATGGCAGATGTTATTTTACACCAGGACCAGTTGTCTGAGACTGGAGACCAGCTCCCCATCAGCCTCTTCTCTTAAGCACAGTGGAGAATCAAGCTAAATAATATTTAGTCTCCCACCTCATGGAAGTGTTGTACGGTTTCATCTAAGTTTGTCAAGTGCTTTGAAGCTGAAGTCCCCCAGTGTAAAATATTGTTGTTGTTGTCACGCTGTCTGGAGTGGCTCATGACCGAGAATACCAACCTCAGTACAGACTGCCAAAAGCAGGGCAGACACCCCAAACTGGTCGTATGTTCTATAATTAGATTTCACCAACCCAGTTCCAAATGTGAACTTCTGGATCACTGTAACAGTCTTACCATGTAGTCCCAGACAGTCCCCTTAGGCACTCCAGCCTATCTTGCCATGCAGGCAAGCTGGACTTAGTGATAATTGGTCACTTACACCAAAAATCACAAAATATTCAGGTTGCTCCCAGTCCCAAGAGGCCAGTCACTTACCCCAGGTCAATTTGTACCCTAGATCTCATACAAAAGAGAACACTGGTAGCCAATCCCATAGTAAATTAATTAAGGATTTATTAACTAGGAAAAAGAAATGAGAGAGTTTTTTTACGAGTTAAAACAGGTAGTATATATACACAAATGAGTTCAGTGTATTGTTCCAAAAGGTGACAGAAATGTAGTAATCTGTCAGCACTGAATGTCTTTTTAGAGCTAACTCAGGTTGACCCTGGGGAATCTCAGTTTTTTTTGTTTCTTAGCTCCAGCCCTTGCAAGAGTTCAAATAGCAAAGAGATAATCTTCATGTCCGCTATCTTTATTTCCCTCTTTCTGAATTCAAGCTGATGGGATGTGCTTTCTTGCATCTAGCACTTTTGTGGGTATAAGAGGGCCATTAAACCAATCTGTGCATTGGGATGTTCCACATGGGCCCATTTAGCCTTGATAGTCCTTCTGCATGGGCAGGGGAACCACTTTTCCTGCCTTGGTTGACAAGTTCAGAGCAGGCATTTTTACAATTTTAAACCAAAATTTATATACTACTTTATAGCACGGGGTACAGACATGACAAGTAAGATTATTGCATGCAGCAACTTACAAGCATTTTATAGAGATTAAACACATTCTTACAAGTTTAACTACCGTCTTGACCAATATTAACATACAGGTGAGCTGGTCTGGTTTCCAGCTATGAATTTGGCTCAGCTGACACCTACAGCCTTAGCAAGAGCTGGCACCTGGTTTACCTGTATCACAATCATCATTGTTGTCATAATAAAAATGATCTTAACTGACAAGGTCTATATCCTGGTCTCTTTGAAATCAATGAGGGTTTTGCCATTGACTTTTGTGAGACCAGTACTTGCCTTACTTAGTACCAATAGCCTGTCTGAGTCTTTGATGGTAGAACTTTGTAAATCAAAAATCCTGCTGTATCCTGCTGTATTTATGATCATGTAAATACCACAGTTTGCCAATCAACGTGTCAGAATTAGCTTAAGGTAGTATAGTATGTGTCCATAGGAATGGGAATACCAGATGAGAGCATACCTCCATCTTGTATCTTGGCTCCAATATCCTGCTCTACACACCTAGCATCAATCGTTGATGCTCTTTTAGTAAATGATGGTACCTGGTGTGAGCCTACTTATAAATTTGTTCAGAGGGATGTAAAGGTGTGTAAAGGTATGGTTTATCATGACCAGACTCCTTTTGTTTTCTGTCTTCCTGCCTGCCACTCACCGCTAAGGCCTGAGATTTCAGATTCCCGCTCAGAGGTCTGTTCTAGTGGTGTTATAAAAGCTTTTCACCAAGAGAATCAGTATGAAGAGTTAATTGATTTAAAAGGCTAAAAAGTTGTGGATAAACCTAGTCCATTTTCTGCTACACATTGAGAGGTTTGGTAACAACCCCATTAGATGTAGATCCCTGGTGGGTTGGGCTATCATTGAGATAGCATGTGCAAGTCTAATGGGAGGCCTGTAGTCACAATGGTCTCTTAGCATGCTTTCTGGCTAATTTACAGAGCTCCAGACCTCGAGGAGGCTGTTTGTTTTTCCTGAAGTGAAGAGAGTTAGACACTCTACAGACAACTTCATATGCATGTGGTGGGATGTGAGCGATGACTGGGCTTGAGGTCCCAAATAAAAAGATACGTGTTATTTGCAATGTAGTGAATGCATAAAGAACAAAGTGAAGTGCCTTTCTTTAGTTGCTGCACCTGTAGAATTTGTAGAGAGGGGAGATGCTAATGAACATCTTACTCTGCTTCTGGCCAGACCGAGAATGTTTTGCTCTGATAATTTTTGCCTTAAACCTAACTGTACTATGGAGCTCTATACACCAAGGACTGTACAGTGTACACACACGTACCTGGTTAGATCAATACCAAGCATCACAGCAAGACTACCTCCTTTGCAAAATCCAAGTCTAACAATGTCCTTCTATTTTCATTGTGAGGGATGCTTTTCATAATTCAGATTATTTTGCATGTGAATAGCAGTCGTTAGGTGGAGCTCTTCAAGCTCTTTACAAACACTAATTAATTATGCCTCTTGGGAGGTAGGTGATGCAATTCTGTCCACCCACCTGAGGGCGAGCTTCTACAAGCACCAAGGATCTGCTCATGTTCTGCGGTGCAGCTCCATCCCAGACCTTCCAGTGAACCCTTCAGTTCACTTTCTCTCCCCCACCGCCACCCCCGCCCGCCACCGCCGCTCTACAATGCTCTCCTTCTTCCTGGGAGCAGAAGTTTCCCATCTGCTCTCCTCCGCTAAACCTTCCACTTGCCCCAGTGACCCAATCCCTTCCCATCTCCTGATCTCCCTCACATCCGCTCTCATCCCCTCATTTACACTTCTCCTTAACTGCTCGCTCTTCTCTGGCTCTTCCCCTCACAATACAGGCATGCTTTAGTCTCTCCATTCTTAATAAAAATTACCCTTCACCCTACTTGCCTCTCCAACTACTGCCCCCTCTCCCTTCTCCCCTTTGTCTCTAAACTCATTGAACACACACTTTACAATCGCTGCCTGGAGTTCCTTACCTCCAATTTCATCCTAGATCCTCTCCATTCTGACTTCTACCTCATCAGGGCTGGCTCTACTATTTTTGCTGCCCCAAGCAGTGAAAAAAACCGTTGCCACTGAATTGCCGCTGCGGACGGCAGAAGAGAGAAGCTGCCACTGAATTGCCACTGCCGCGGAAACACTGCCGCCCATTTCTGACTGCCGCCCCAAGCACCTGCTTGGAACGCTGGTGCCTGGAGCCGGCCCTGTACCTCGTGCCCTCCACTGAAACTGCTCTGGCCAGAGTTTCTAATGATCTCGTCTTCGCC